>NW_019742009.1:0-41526 GCF_002891405.2 Cryptotermes secundus
GAAGTCGGGTTTCATTTGTGGAGTCTTGCATTTATGATACTGTGACGTGATGGCTGAAGGCTGGAATAGTTTAAAAATATATGTGGCCATTGCTAGGCAGCAGCGTGGTAAACACATTTTCCCAGCAACAAATAAACATGCAACAATAGAGGAATTCCTGAAAACGTTTGTTTCTGTGCAGCCTTTGGACAAGGTTATATAATGAGGACACCATCCAAATTATTTCGGTTATTACTTACTCCTGCCCCACCTGGGAGGATGTTGCGGACGCTCACCTCTTGAAATTGCAGTGCCTGCACAACAGAGTACACTGTGCTATTGGAAATCTTGACAGGTGCACACCAGTCCGCAAGTAGCACGTGGCTTTCAAAATTCCTTGCATGTATGACTACACAACTAAATTATGCGGGACACAGGCAGAAGTGTTCCTAAACCATGTAAATCCAAATGTACGTGGTATTCGACAGGGAGAAGCCAGACACAGGAAGAATAAGAGGCATGAACTTGGTGGCTGTCAGGCCTGTGACCGTTCAGCTGACTAACTGCAGTTTCAGAATAGTTGCATAAGTTAAGGCATAACCCGATGCACATGCCTGCACATATAGAAACCCTCTGTATATATTGTCAACATGTTATTTAGTATTCTGCAGTGACAAAGAATGCACAGAGTCCATAGTGAACTAGACACTGTGACAGTGTAGATATACTCGTGCTGAAACTAGGGTGCAACACACGTAGTGACTGTCAACGAGAAGGCCCCATTTTGAAACACGCACATGTTGATGAGAGAAGAAAAATTTTGGTCAGGGATCTCAAGGAGACTGAACCAAGGATTAACACTGCTGGAAATGGCCAGCAGCAATTTAACCAACTCACCAAGTAAGTTGACACTCATGATTGAATCTATTAGTGAAGACCAGCAGCAACTGAATGGAGCGACCAACCGAATCGACAGTCAGTCATGCGTTGGAAGGTAGCAGTCTGGTTCATGAGTTGCATTGTTAGATTGCTACTGCCAAGGGATGACTAGTGAAGGCATAGAGGGCTTAGTGTTTACAGTAGTGATTTACAGAATGTGTAGTTTAAGGAAAGTGTTATAATTATTTGTACTTATGAGTTGTAAACATTCAGTAGATTCAGTTACGGCCCCAAATCCCATATCTATTCACTGGCATGTGACAGTGTTATGTTAAATGTACCATTTTGGAATCAGCTGTTATATATGCTGTCCCTTGTTTTGCGTATGTATCAAACATACCAGATGTAACAGAATTCTCCTTTGTTTATACAGGAGAATGCTGTTTCCATCAAAGTAGAAATTGATGATGTGATTGAAGAAAATTCAATCGACATGGAAACTGATGAGGTTTATAGACCATCAGTATGTTCCATAAACAAGGTTGAACCCAAGGTAAGCTTTACTTTCAGATGATGTTTTTGGTTTTCCTCCAGCACTTGATATTGCCACAAATGTCTTACAAGTTTTCATACAAAAGAGAGTTTTCAGATAGATGTCATTGTTGGATCATTGGCGACCCTCCCATCTGTGGAGCCTTGCTTTGATGTTGTTGTGACATGATGGATGAAAGCCTGTCAGTCCAGGTTCATGAGTTGCGTTGTTAGATTGCTACTACCAAGCAATGACTAGTGAAGGCATAGAAGGCTTAATGTTTATTATAGTAGTGTACAGAATGTGTAGTTTAGGGAAAGTGTTATAATTATTTGTTCTTACAAGTTGTAAACATTCAGTAGATTCAGTTATGACCCCAAATCCCATGTCTATTCACTAGCATGTGATAGTGCTGTAATCTTAGATGTTCCCTTGTGAGATTAGCAGTTGTGTATGCTATCCCTTGTTCTGCATATATGTTGAACACGATACATCTTTTCACAGAATTTTCTTTTTTTATAACTGTACAGGGGAACAGTGTTGCTGTCAAAGTAGAAGTTGATGATGTAATCGAAGAAAATTCCGTTGATGTGAAAATTGAGGAGGTTTTTGCACCATCAGCATGTTCCATAATGGAGGTTGAACCCAAGGTGAGGTTTGTTTTCAGATGATGTTTCTAATTTTATTCTCAAAAGTTTTTTGTATGAAAAGCTGTTTGTAGATAAATGGCATTCTGGGTTTGTTGGCAACCCTGTTCAATTTGTGGGGCCTTGCATTGATGATAATGTGACATGATGGAAGAAAGTTGTAATAGTTTAACAAATAAATGTGGCCATTGCTAAACAGCAGCGTGGTAAACATGTTTTCCTACAAGTGAATGAACACGCAACAGTGGATTAATTCTTTCATCAGAGAGGATGCTACATAAGGATTATGACCGCAAGGGTTCAGTTGAAAAAGAGAATCTCTGGTCGTGATCCTGAAGGGGCTTGGTTGCAAGACAAACTGATTGGTGGTAAACTGCCAGTCATAAAGTAATTATGACTCTTGACTCTGAGTCAGTGGTCAATCCTGGCTCATGATGTTGAGTCAGAGGTTATAGCCTGGATTCTTGACTTGTGTTGTTAGATTGCCACAATGAAGCAATGACTATTGAAGGCATAGAAGACTTGCTGTTTACGGTAGTGATTTGTAGAGTGTGTAGATTAGTGAAAGTGCTGTAATTATTTTTAGTTATGAGATTAAGCATCCAGTAAATTCAGTTACCAGCCCAAACTCCTTATCTATTTACTAGCATATGACAGTATTTTAATGTTAAGTGTTCCATAGTTGAATCAGCCATTGTGTATCCTGTCCCTTCTGCATATATATGAAACAACAAATGTATCTTGTAACAAAACCCTCTTTTGTTTATAATTCACATCACTATGTAGATGCAATCAGCACAGAAAATGTTGTGAATATTATATTTAAAAATATTGCCACTGACATGCAAACTGAAGAGCCATCAGCATTGTCCATAAGTGAGGCTGAGCCCAGGGTGAACCTTGTTTGCAGAGGACTTTTGTTGTGCTGGTTTCTGTAGATGTGTGTGAATAGGAATTGGCAGGTACCATTTTGTCCCTGTCAAGATAAGTTGGTCCATTTCCTGTTGTTGGGGGTGTGAGATGCAGAGGGGGCTGTCAGATTATCCATTCCATCATATTACATTTTACTATATTAACTTCCTGTACTATAATCACCTGTTTTCCTTCTTTCACTGGCCACTTGGCATGATGAACACCTGTAGCAACCAGGTTATCTTGTTCCTTCACTTGTCCTTGTTTGATCATGATGAACACTGTTCATGGAAGTTTCATTTATTGTTAAAGATATAATCTCTCACTCTAAGAGAAGAATAAATATGGAGGGTGTTTCAGAACAGGGTTTGTAGTGAGCATTTGGACGTGTGGGAGAACAGGACGGTACAGTGGGGAAACCTGCGTAACGGGGAGCTTGCTCTTATGATCAGTTCTAATTAGAATTATAAAGTCAAGGGAGAGTGGTTCATGCAGCATGTGAGAAATGAGAAATGCTCACTGATTATTCATCAGAACACCTGGAGAGAAGAGTCCACTTGTGACATCTCCCTGATGATAAAAAGTTTTCCCTGTGTTTAATTAATTAAGCACTGTGCCATGAAGACATATTGGAGAGTGGGGCTATAGATCAGCCATTGTTGACCTTGGCACTAGATGGTGGTGGGTGGTCTGCTTTATCCCTGGGGAAAGAGCCACCAGTACCCATTGGTTAGGAGGCTTAGTGGGCGCCATGGAGAAGAGAGAAATCTTGCCTGTGTCAGGAATCAAACAGCCTGTAGCCCATCGCTGTGCCAACTGTTATTCTGACCCCTCTCTAAGATAGGACAGCATTATTCAAACAGATGTGTGTAAGGTTGGAAGGTGTGAACATGCCTTTTGCTTATGGCAGGGACCCGTAGTGGGCTCTTGTAGACATGATATCGAACCCTCCAGTACTATAGAAGGCGGAGAAGTGCTGCACTTGCTGAAGGACTGTTAGCTTTTGATGAAGGATATTGTTCCAAGGGAGGTGGTAGTCTGTTGATTGGTGAGTCAGTCATGGAGCAAGTTTTTGTCGGGAAATGTTTTGTTGTGAAGAAGAAAATTTTTACAAAACAGCTGTTACCAGTTTGATGCAATGTAAACCATTTGTAAAGAAAGGGTATCCTACTTCATGTAATGTGTCATTGAGAGCGCATAGATGTGATTCATAAGGGTGTGGTGATTTTTACAGATCTGTACTATCTTATTGAAAGATGGACCTTGTCCATCCAGTGAGACATGTAATTGGGCCATGAATGTAAAAGTTGAAGAGGACGATCCTTTGGCGATACCATTTGCTTCAGTAAAGGCTGAACCTGGGGTGAGTTTGTGTGTCAGACACATTTCACTTATATATGCGTAACTGTATTGGCTTTCTGGACTCTGTCTGTCTGTCTGTCTGTCTGTCGTCACATGAAACAGCTCCTTTCAGATGAATTCTCTGTGTCTTTACCAAAATGTCTGGAAGGATAGTTTATTTTGTTGCATACTGGCTGCATTGTTCCTTATGGCAGTGTTAAGAAATACGAATCAATATAGTGAGAAGACTGAAAGATGTTTCATAAAAGTGTTAAAACCACAGAATCCTTTCACGGTTTGTTTGTGCATCCTTTCCAGTGAACGTTTTTTTTGACACTGCATTGTGCCATGAGATTCATTGTATTTCCAGGATCAGAGTCAGAAGGTTGCTATTTACTGTATATCTCATGCAACTGTGGTGCACACTGTATCCAGACAGGAGATGTGTGTCTCTATTTCCATTAGGATCTCTAATAGGATAAGTGATGATGATTCTTCAGAGTTTTGTGAAGGAGGTTAACATTCATTATGCAGATAAATTGGATGTTCTCAACTGTTGGAAATATATGCTTAATACTCGTACCATTCAGTCCAGAAATTTGTCTTCTCATCTGATGTCTTAAAAGCATAAGAATTAAAATATACGAAACTATAATTTTGCCTTTGGTTTTGTATGGTTGTGAAACTTGGCCTCTGACATTAAGGGAGGAGCACAGACTGAGGGCATTTGATAACAGGCTGCTGAGGAGAATATTCTTGTTGAAGATGGACAGAGTGATACGAGGTTCGAGAGAACTGCATAATGAGGAGCTTCATAACTTCTACTCTTTTCTAGGTGTAATTAGAATAATCAATTGAAAGAAGATGTGATAGATAGTGCATGTAGCATGCATGGGGGAAAGTGAAATGGATATAGTATTCTGGTGGGAAAGCCAGAAGGAAAGATACCACTAGGGGGGAGTTCCACGGAGTTAATTAGGTAGTTATACATTTCAAAAGTTGATGAATGGTCATTATACTGAGGGAATTTTTATTGTTTTATCTTTCAAGGTTAATGGTATTGGTAGTAATCTGACCTGGGCTATCCTAGTAAACTGTGTGCTTGTGTGCACTATGGGAGTGTTTGGTCTGTAGTTGTACAATAACTGAGATGTCAGGCAACAGTTGGCTGTATGTTCAGATGTAAATGATTTAGAAGAATGTTTAGTTCTGTATGAGCGACCAGTGCATCCAAAACCCTCAGAAGTAATATCACTTCTATTAATTAATATTTTTGACACCATAATACCTGTAGCTCTTGTGTTACATCTTGTTGTGGCTGCAATTTGTGTGTTTTCTCTGTTTTTGGTTTTGTCTACTGTGGAGGCTGGTGCATGTAGTGCGTGTTGGACCACATTCTTTTTTAATTACTTTAACATGAATCCAACTTAGTTAAAAATAAAACTTTATGTATAGACGTGTGTCTTGTGTACCACAAAATATTGAATACAGAGTGACAGTTTACACAGATCATCATATATACCTGATGATGGTCCCATATAGCTGGAAAGAGTTGTAAATATCCATGAAAACATGGAATAAGTGGTGGTTTAAAGTGGCACTGGAGTAGGTTTCTCCGAGTAGTTTGGTTTCCCGTGCCACTTCTCATTCCAACAAATGCTCCATACTCTTCTACCATCTGGGTTGGTACAATAGCCCAAATAGTGGCTGACATACCAAGTGGACTCAGTCCCATCCCACCTCATCCCACGAAAAAAGTGATGATCTGACAAACAAACTGTGAAAATGCTGCATTTACATGACTCTTATACATAAATACCAAATGCTCAACTAATGAAACAGGATGCTCAAATTCAGTGTTATTCAACAATAGTTTCTGGCTGTTGTATTGCAGGTCTGCAAAGGCAGCAAGATGTCCAGCATGTCACCATCTGATGAAGGCCCGGAAGGTGATGGTCTGGCACACTGTGCTGACTATGTGGACAGTCAGTCATCTGACATTGTCATGAAGAATGAGGTCTGTAGGAAGGAGGCACCAGTATATGAAAAGCATTGTGACTCCACAGATGCAAGTGATGATTCAGCTAGTGTTGCACCATCTGCTTGTGAAAAGAAGCGTAAGGCCAGGGCGATAAAGCTGAAAGAAGAGCGGCTAGATCTGCAGTGTGAGTGGCGGGACTGTGATTACCGCACTGGCAATCTTGACCACTTTGTGCGTCACGTGAGCCTCCACATACCACACCTAGAGGTGAAAATGACTGATGATCAGGAAGGTAGGGGTTCTGGTGTGTTCCCTATGATCCTTCCTGCTTCCAGCAATACATGGCATTGTAATTTGTCCAATATATGCTTTGCTCATATCAACTTCCGTTCATTGTTAAAATATTTCAGAAGTATTTAGTGGTTTGAAAATGGCAGGAGAAAACATGTAAAATAACAGAATAAGCATTAACCATTTGTTTTGCCACAAGCCAATTTGATTGCATTGAAATTGCAACAACCAGACAGATTAATATTATATATTAATATATCAATATTAAACACTTAATACAGCATTTTTTGTAGTAGATGGGATCAGGTGTTCTGTACTGATGTTTATAGGAAAGAATAGACTTTGTTGGTATCTCAGCCTGTGGTCATTTGAAGGTTATCTCAGGAAGGTTTTCTGTGCAGCATTTACCTGTAAGCAGCCTTTGCTTTTCTAGCAGCGAGTTCTGTGGCAGGGCTTGGCACTTAGAGGGTTAGAGATTTGAGGGAAGTAAGTATTCTTGATTTTATCAGAAGATCGCCTGAGTAACCTTTACCATGTACACTGTTCTTTATAAAACCTCCTTCAACAGAGAGCTGAGAGGTTAATTTTCTAAGTATATTAAGAATTCCACTAGTAGGTGGTCTGTGTTATATATCTGAGAGCAGAAGGAATACACTTTTGTTATTTTCTGTAGTTTTCAGGGAGGAACATCATTAAATTACAAGAAAAGGTCATGGAGAAACCAGGTCATTTGTTCTTGTTTCAGATGGATGCAAAAATATTACATATGAAAACAGTTGCATTTCAGTAGCAAAATGAGGTGACAGTATAAATGAAAGACAAAACAAATTAACCTAAAAATAATTTGGTTCCTTTGAGTATAGTGATAAAATAAAATTGGGTTTTTGTTAGTGGACTGGAATAAACTGATTTAATACATGTGGATTTTAATGTTAAAGTGACAGACCATCAAGTTCTATAATGTTGAGTTGAAGCAGTGCCAGTTCTTGTTGCTGTGAAAGTTCTGTTCTGTTCAAAATTAATTTGTTTCATGTAACCATGACCTCTTTTCCTAACATATGATTTTAGCATGGCTGTTTCTGCCCTGAGTAACCTCTTTATGAAGTTTTTCAGCCAAAATTTTGCCTGCAGTTTTCCACCCTGTATTTTTTGTGCAGCAAGGCTCTCAACCAATTTAAGAGAATCGTTGTAAAGGGGGTTATCGAGAGAACAGTGAAGCTCTTTCGTTTGCAGTTTTCATAATTCATTTGATTCATGTGCCTTGGACCCAGATACTTTCCTAAACACTCTGTTTTAGAATAACTTTGATTCATCTCTGTGAGTATGGAATTAGAATTTGTGATTTCTGCCTGGAGCTTCTTGTATTTGCTATTGTTACCCTGCTTTGTGAACGTAATGACCTTTGTTACCCAATATTTATTTTTTCATATTTATCTGTAATGGGTTTTGTGAAACAGCTGATGCTTGTTTTTATAAAGGGGGCAAATGTATAGAGGCCTGGAAGAAAAGGATGGTAAATGCTTGTTATGTGTCTCCTATATTAAGAACAAAAGTCCCGCGAAGAGTATAAATGGGAATGTGAGTAAACCTGAAACTGCAGACATTTCACAACTTTTAGTTTGTATACAGGCATTGTGATGCATTGTTTAGGTAAGGTATGTATTTCCATTTCTTCATATGCCTCCGGTTTATGCCAAGATGAGAAAGCCTATTTCAGATATTGCTTCTGCTCTAGTGTGTAGCGTCCCTTGATGGTCTGTAATATTCCACTGTATGTTCCAGTGCAGTTGTCATAAGATGAGCAGTCAGTTCTGAACATCAGACAGGCTGCATAAGGCACATTTCATTGTTAATAACTACGTGGTGCAATCCAAAAGTTCTCAAAATATATTAATAAAAACTATTACATCTTACCTAGATCATATTCTGCACCATCACCTTCAAAGTAGTCCCCTTGGGAGCGCATACACCGATCCCAGCGTTTCTGCCACTTTTCAAATGCATCATGGAAGTCTTTCTTTGTTGGGGTGTTTAGTACCGTCTGCGTTTCCACTTGAATTTCCTCAACTGTATCAAATCTTTCCCCTTCAACTTGATTTTCATCTTGGGGAAGAGAAAGAAGTTGCATGGAGCTAAGTCTGTCAAGTACGGTGGGTGGGGAACAACTGCCATCTTGTTTTTAGCCAAAAATTCCTGCACAATGTAAGCCGTATGCTGTCGTGCGTTGTCATGGTGGGGTACCCAGTCGTTTGTGCGCCTTAGAACATGGCCATAGAACTCTTTATTGACCGTCTGGCCAGGAGGGATGAACTCCTTATGAACAATCCCGTCAATATCAAAAAAACAGATCAACATGGACTTGATGTTGCTCTTGACTTGTCGAGCTTTTTTTGGCCGAGGTGAAGAAGGGCTCTTCCATTGCGACGATTGCTGCTTGCTTTCAGGGTCATAGCCATAAACCCAACTTTTGTCACCAGTGACAACCTTTGAAAGAAAGTTTAGATCCTCTTGAAGCTGTTGCTGAAGTTCCCTGCAGACTTCCAAGCGATGCTGCTTCTGTTCATTTTGCAGCAGTTGTGGCACAAACTTCGCCGCAATCCTCCTCATGTTCAGTTCCTCTGACAAAATTCGTTGACATGTACCACCTTATTAGCCCCAAGGTGTTACAGAGGTCTTGGATGGTCAGTCTACGATCTTGCAGAATCAGATCCCTAACTTTCGTGACATTTTCTGGTGTTTTTCCCGTTGACGGCTGTCCTGAACGATTGTCATCATCAGTCAATGTTCGGCCATTTTTAAAACGCTTATACCAGTTGTAAGTTTGTGTCTGGCCTAAACTGTTTTCACCAAAAGCTTGCTTCAACATTTGGTGCGTTTCTGCAGCGGTTTTCCCAGGTTTGAAAGAAAACTTTATACAGACACGCTGCTCTCTCAGGTGAGCCATCGAAAAATGGCAAACTCACGGAAACACAACAATGGGAATACGTTCACCAACAATAAACCCAACCACTCAACTCGACACCGCTTTCCCACACTGATTCAAGAAGGATGTGTGAGGAGACACCTAGTGATATTTCGATGTACTCATAACCATTCGCGCGCAAAATTCAAATTTTTGAAACTTTTGGATTGCCCCACGTATAATAAATTAATTTATATGTTTTGAGATACTGGAGACATAATTTGCATGTTGCAGGTGTATATGTCTGCCTGTGGGAGCAGTGTGGTTTTGAATCTGCAGACTCCAATGAGATAACAAGGCACGTCAATTTCCATTCATACCATACCAAAATAAAATGCATTGGGTCAAATATTTTGGCTCGTTCAAAACTACCGGTGAGTGATGAGCATTCAGCAGATATGTGCTTTACACATTTATTAAAATCTTCTTGTGATAGTGCTTAACACATTGAGGACTGGTTGCATGATATCGTGGTTTTGGCTTTTAAACGTGGTGGACCGGTCACATGATATCATGATTTTAGGACACGTTAGCTTGTAACACACTATACCTTGCTCTGGCGCCACCCAAGTTGCACGCAGTGTCGTAATAAAACATGTTTCCATACTTGTCAGTAACTTCATCTCGCTATTTTCTTTTAAGCCACTATAAACGAAAGTGCTTTGCTGTTCTTTGAGCTGTATGAATCAGCCAGTAGTTAGTGGTGGGGTATGGACAAGGACAAATTCTTCTCCGATGAGCCAGCTGACCTGCCTTGTGAGACGCATAGTTATGGTGATAGAGAGAGCGGCAGTGACGGGAGAACAAAGAATTGTGGCCAAAGACAGTAAAAGTGACAGTAGCTCAGACGATAATGGGGGTAATATTGCGGGGACAGTAAAAAATCTAAAAAAATTATTGAAATCTAAACCCTGATTTGAAATTGAAATACAAAGCATTTCTGATGAATGTGGAAAAGGCCTGGGCTGCAGACCAGATGATGGCGGCAGAACCAGAGTCAGACACAGGCTTAGTGCGACCGGGCCCATCAACCCCCACCCCATGCAGGCCTCATGTGGCTCCCCCCCAGGGCGACTCACGGGTGATATTTGGAAACGTACCCTTGTGAAAATTGTGAAGAGTGAACATTCCAAGGGGAAGCATCCTTCTAGGCAATGCCGTGTTTCCACAGTTCACAAAAAAGGAGTGTCTACATTTGCAAGTTCTGTGTAATGCCACTTCACAAAGGGGAATGTTTCCAGAAATATCACACCCTCAAACACTTCTAGGAGCATTAATAAGTGTCTCCAAAAATTTTAGTTCATAAAATGAATTAGGAGATTTTATATTAATTTTTAAACTGAACAGTGCAAGTGTTAGGATAGTAGGTTTAATAATGGTGGTCCCCAGGGTGATTTAAATATTTAAATCACCGGTCCTTAATGTGTTAATACCTGTTCAGCCTCTTACAAACAAAATTCTCACTAATGTGGCACTGAGCATGTGTTGAGAGAGGGCTTATATATTTCAATTATTATGTTTTGGTACATTGTTCGTTGTCTTGTTTTTATTTAAAGCACGCAACTTTTCGGAGACTGGATTCTTTCTCCTGGGATTAAGGACCAGCTCCGACGATTGGGCCCAGTTGAGTAGGTTCTCCCTGAAGAAGGAGACTGCATCCAGTTTCTGAAATGTTGTGTGTTTTAAATAAAAACAGGATGATGGCTAATATCCAGAAACACAATAAATATATTGTAACGTGTTTTGTTTACTGAAGACGCCGTAAAGATTGTTAATTGGTTTATTCAACAACCTACAAGTAACGGCTACAATTAATTATAACAATATTACGGGTTTCCACACTTTACAAACCCTACAACCAAATCTCTTCACACTATCTTCAAGAGTCTTCACATATTAATAACACGGGAGCTATACAAGTCTCTCTGAATTACACATTCCAAATATAACTGTACTACAGCACACACAAAGTCTCGAAAGCACACAATAAGTCTTCCACTCGCTGACTTCTTAGTTATTGCACACTGTCACATAAAATCTTGTAACCACGCATTCAGGTCTTCTTACCGCGACTGCTGCTATGTTTCAACTCAACTCGTAGGCTGCTGCCTTGAGAACTGTTGATCACACACTCCAGCGGCTGATTCACTTCAACGGCGTTCACTGCTGACTGGAGAACTGTCTTCGGTGCTGATACACTTTAGCTCTCTCCGGGGACGGCTACAAGTTAACTCACCTACAACTGACTCGGCGATGGCCACATTTCAACTAACTCATGCTTACCGCTCAGCCGGCTTCTATTCCGTTCGCTGTTGCCTGTTGCCCGCGTCAACAGCGTCGTAGCATGCCACATCACAGTAGGAAGCGGTGCCGTGTCACAGTGTTTGCGTATGGCCTAGCAACACTGTTACCTCACGCCGTCTTATGACACCGCGCATTGCGCGTTACGTCACCGTGCGGAGGAGGGGTAACGGAGCGCTGACTCATCCGCCACATCACTGTGGGGGGGAGGGGTTCTCCCCCATTGCGCAACATGTCACAATATTAATATACAATCATCACAAATTTATGGAGCTTATATATTTGTCCAAATTAAATGCTTTTAGTTATGGATTTAATAAAAGCTATGGAGTGCAAGGTTGGGCGTGAAGTTGTACAACTCCCAGAATTGTGAGACAGTAGAGTAATGGTCATGAGTTCCACAGGACCTGGAACCAAGAATGACTGTGTTGATGAGGATAGCAGCAGTTTCTCTGATCGTTCAAGTTGGGATTTGATTAGTGGACAGAACAGCTCACATCCACAGCTGACAGGAGAACTGAAGTGTGGAGCTTATGAATTATCACGGTATCAACAGAGAAAGTGATCTTGTGTTCCAGGTTTGTACATTCCAAGATGCTGGGAAGAATGTGGTACCAGACTTGCCACATGCATTTGAATGCTGCTGGCAGACCTGCGAGCAGACATTCAGCAACTCTCAGACTTACTTCAAACATGTTGAGGCACATGTCTATTGCAACCCGCGTGGTAGAATAGTGGAAGGTGGTGTTCCTTGCCATTGGCGTGGTGAGTTCTAATTCCTATATCATGAATTCTCACCATAACTTATATTAGTTCAATGCCACCCTTTGCATGCATTGCTGTTGCCCTAGCCGGCAGGATTGCCATTTATCCGCTTTGCATGTCACAGCAGATTTCAAAAGCTTATCGTGGATGTACAGGGTGCTGCACAAAATGATCATTATTTGATCTACTAATGAAACCTTCATTTCAATTACATTACTAGAAACTAACATATAAAACAAAAGACCATTGCATGGAGATTTATCCTCTGTGAATCAAGTGTTTAATATGACCAACATTACGTCTTTCAGCTTCTTCAACATGAACTGTGATTTGTTGATTACTTGATGGCACATATCCTCAGCTATCTTGTTGTAGGCCTCAATGATTGATGCTCTCAATTCCATTATTGTTTCTGGCCATTTTGGAAAAATATTTTCCTTCATAAATCCCCAAAGAAAGTAGTCACATGGGTTTAAATCAGGACTATCCAGGAGCCAATTCTGCCAACATGTGAAACCGACAAGAAAGCAGTTTGAGATGACACACAAGTTGAAAATGTCATGCAGAAAAGTACAAGACAGCATTTGTTGTGTGCAGCCTGGCTCCATCCTGAGTGAGCCACTGAGTCTGTAACAGCAAACCTGTAGCAAGAAGGTGAGGCACAGAAGTATTGCACAACATGATAAAATAGCACTCACTGTTCACTGTCTCTTCAAAGAATATTGGCCCTAGCAGTTCATGACTTGAGATGGCAACTCACACTATAATTTTCAGTGCATGATGCATCTTCTCGTAAATCACTTGGATTCTGTGATGCCCAAACTTGTCCATTTTTTTATTAACCACACCAGCAAAATGGAAGTGTGCCTCATCAGAAAACCTAATGCTGTTGAAAGATACTTCAGTATTTTAAGCCAATTCAGCAAATGCCATTCTTTGAAGTTTGTTTTCATCTGTAAGTTTAGTCAACACTGCAGTTTTTTGTTGAACATGTGGAACTGCATGGAGCAGTGCAAATTGAGGAAATGGCAATGCAGTTGCACTGCCACTTGTGTAAGACTGAGAAACTCAACTCGCAGGCATCTGATCAAGGCAGTCTTCTCACAGTTGCTTTGCAGCATAGTTTCGTTGTTTCAGCTGTTCTAACATGCTTCTGTGATTCATTTGCTTCTTTTGATGGCATGAAAGGTTAATGAAGCTGCTAATTTTGTTTTTGTGCAGTTAATTGAGTAGGAGCCTGGTATATATGACAGATGCCATGCAGACTGTGCTAGGTGGGACAAAATAGATTTGGCTTTGGAAAGATTCTCATGAGCTCTGAGCAGAGCAGAAGACACTTCACTGAGATTGGTGATGCGAGTGTGTATAACATTGAAGAGAAAACATCCGAAGACGTTATAAGTGTGAATAATTGTATTTGTGTTTGTAAAGATTGATTGTACAATAAATATTCATCCAAATCCAACACCCACGTAGGGGCTGTACCATAGCTCAAATGGTTAGTCGCTGGCTTCCCACTGCGGCGGCCTTGGTTTGATCCCGTGCCTGGTCAAGTGGGATTTGTGGTGGACTAAGTGGTGCTGGGGCAAGTTTTCTCTGAGTACTTCGGTTTCCCCTACCAATCTTCATTCCTCCAAATTGCTCCACAATCACCCTCACCTATAGTCTGGGGCTGGTACAATAGGCCAGAAGTGGCCGCAGTACAAGGGACTTAGTCCTACCCCACTAGCAATAAAAAAAAAAGACCCACATAAATTTTCTTGTCGCATTACCTAGGAAACAAATGACAATGTATAACATTCCTTCAGATATTTCTGTTTAGAATATGTAATCATCTCATTTGATATTAAATGACTTCTCCATTTCATCAGACATCTTTAAGTAACTACCACACCACTAAACTACAGTGTCATATAAATGTAAAGTTGTCCCTGTTCTTATCTAATTAAGCACTATGTCATGAAAGTGCATGGAGGGGTGGATGTATAGATCACATTTTCTTGACATCAGCACTAGTTGAAGGTGAGTGGCCATCTTCATGCCCCGGCCACTTTACCCCCAGTACGCTTTGGGTAGGAGGCTAGGTGTGCCCCAGAACTGGTCTGGACTATGTGGGGAACAGAAAATTCTTGATGTTACCAGGACTTGAACTTTGACCCCTCAGTCGTCCAGCCCGTAGCCAGTCACTATACCAACTACACTATCCCGGCTTCCAAGGTTTCATATTCACAAAGAAATTTAGATATCGCTGAACAGGTGTGCACAGAGATTAACTTTGATACTAAAGTGTAAAGTTTTACATGTTGCAGGTTGCATGTCCAACCCTATGTACCAGTCCATATACAAACTGGCAGAACATGTTAGAAGCCATACTCAGGAGAAACTTGTGGGATGTCCAACATGTGGTGGGCTCTTTGCAAACAGAACAAAGTTCTCATACCACTGTATGCATCAGGTTCCCTCAGAATGTAAGTGATAAACATTTATGCACACACACACACACACTGCATGCACATGAGAATGAAAGTTGAAATTTAAGATAGTATTTTAGATCAGATGTTTGGAAGTGTGTGATATCTTTTACCTTGTGCAACAGTATTGAGTATATGATGAGGTGGTTTGTTACAGTGCGAAGGAAGCAGTATCCGTCTAAGAAAGTGGTACAGTACCATGTCAAATGCCCCTTCTGTAACAAGTCTTGCTCTTGTCCATCAAACCTTAGTGTGCACATTCGGTATAGACACTTGGATAGCAAGCCATTCAAGTGCAGCTCTTGTGAATATAGGTGAGTAGAAGTCTCCTTACCCTCACACTGACCTACTGAGCTACTTGGCTCAGATGGTAATACTCCTGAATCTTATTCAAGAGGTGCTTGCCTCTAATCTGAGCAGGAACACCAGCTATTCTGGTAGACTTTTTTCATGGTTCTTCCAGGCCCTCAAGACATAACTGGGATGGTACCTCAAATTAGGCCATCACAAGCTCCTTGCAGATTCTTTCCACTTGGCAGCACACACACACACACACTGACATATTTACAAAGCATTATTAAATAAACTATAAGCAAATAATTCAACTGTGCAAACTCCATCTGACTAATATTGCTTGAACCTCTTCTGGCAAATTAGCTGTCCTAGTTGTGGTCTGAGTTTTTCCAGGTGAATCATGAGAGAATTTCAGGTTGTCAGTAACCATTTTCACTTCACCATTTATGATCGCCTGCTCATCTCCAGGAAATATTTTTACTTTGTGAACCGGTTCCACGGTTCTGCACTTTATGGCAGCCGGTGCACTGCTTGATGATGAATCACCATGCCTGATGGTTGATAACATTTGGAATGAAGGAAACTTCTTACCTTTGTTCACAGATCACAGGTGTTGTTGAAAATGCTGTCCCTCTACATGTAGACGCACTGGCCGAAGAGGTTCTGATTTAGCCTTTGAAGCTGTTCCGCGGGAATATCTGCAATTTCAGTATGAATGTTTTCTTTAGTGCTTCTGTTTGGGGTTGACTGTTGTAAACTTTGTTGTTCAAACAACCCCAGAAGAAGTCATAAGGATTAAGATCAGGTGAACATGCTCACCAAATACCACTGCTGATAATTCTGTTCCCAGAGACATCGGATAAAGCCTGCATTGACATATATGCAATGTGAGCAGTCACTGAGTCTTCCTGAGACCAGCCATAGAGTCTTTCTTCATCTGTTAATCCTAAAAAGAACACCCTGAGAGTGACTGTACATATCTGTCACATTTAATAGTTTCGTTAAGCACAGGTCCAGTAATCCTTGCACTTAAAGCACACCAGACACCAAATTTCAGTGGATGGAGCGGGACTCCATGGGTTAGATGTGGATTCTGTGAACTACAGTTGTGATTATTTTGTGTATTTATGTATCCCTGCAAGTGAAACCACACATCATCAGAAAAGAATGACAAATGCAATTCGATCTCACTTTCGATGATAGACTATGGAAACCAGCTACAAAAATAAACCGTGCTAGTTGAATCGTGCAGCTGCATGGCATGGAATACTGTGGTTTTATGGGATCTAAGCTTCAGCAATTGTGTTGCTCTTCTTTGACTAGACTTCGACACTCCTGACTCTCTTGAGCTAGACATTTCAGTGATTTTCTACATGTATGTTCAAGTCTGGCCCCTATGTCATTTGTTTGTTTTTTATAAGGATCCCTTAGTTCTAAGTTTATTCACCAAATTTTGAATTGTGTGTATGCTGGGAACTCTTTCATCACAAAATTTATGTCAAAATTTTCGCTGACACTTTCTAGCAGATCCATACAGAAACACACACTGCTCTAATAAAGTTTACTGAAGCATGATGTACCACACTGCTCACTGACTGCAACTAAAAATAAATGGCTAATGGAGCTGACAACTGCTGCCTACTGCTGACAGATCATGAACAAACTCCCATACATAAACCACACTGCTTGCCATGTAACACAATGCCATCAAGCATGCTGATTCATTGAAATAATTGGTATGCGCCTTGCAGCAAGCAGCACACCAGCCACTGTGAAGTGCAAAGCCATGGACAAAGTAAAAATATTCCCTTTGAAACAGTGTTAAATAACCAAAAATTACTTATGACAGACTCTTAAATTAGCCTGTCACTTGGAAAAAGACATTCTGTTTTGTACTCTTGTGTGAGAATGAGGAGCACGCAAGTAGCACCTTTGTCTGGTAACTAATTGACATTCTCAGTGAAGCAAACTGTGTGCATTATCCTGCTGCCAGTCATTTCTGCCCACATATTGACTCTACTGAAGCGTGATGTTCCTGCTTAAAGTGTCCCTTTAAGTTAATTTAATAGTGAGAAGTACTTCATGTAATTTGATTCAAGATTTTCTCCATAGCAGACATTTGATTTACTGAATACTTAATGAGGTGCTTGTAAAAGTTAATTGAAGTCAAACAGCACTCCTAGTTGTCAGAAGTGATCGGAAAATGAAGGTTAACAGTGTAATCTTTTTGATGTTTATTTTGCTTCAGAGCCAAGACACACCATGATCTGAAGGTGCACTGGAATACACACCGCTCTGACCCACTTTACCGCTGTAAGGAGGAGGGGTGTGATTTCTCGTGTCGCAGTGCCTATGGACTTCGCAGGCATTGTGACAGGGTATGTGAATTCATATGTGATTTCATTGTATGAAGAAACCTTTGGGGATGAACTCTCCACATGAAATGGAAAAGTATCTTCATAAAGGCTTTTGTTTCAGTGTTGTTGGTATTCTTAGGTTTTGTTGCACTGCCACTCAGCATCAGTATTCTGATCAGTAGGCACACTTGTAGTTTGAGGACTCTGTTGTTCCAAAACTGAACAGTTCTGTTAAAACTGCCTCTGTCTCTCTGGCATGCCATGTTTGTTTCGGTTTTGGAAGAAGAGAATGGGCTTCAGTCACAGCTTTGTTTTGAGTCGCTTGTTCTGCAAGCTTGGCAACTGGTGCTTCACATCCTGATGGTATTCATATGCCTTCTGGTTGAATCTCCATGAAGTAGTCCAGTCACCCATGTCAACTTCAAATATCATCTGTAACAGGCTTCCAGTTTTGTGGTGAAATGCTGTTGAGGGAGAGATTTGTTGTTCCTCCCTCAGTGAATGACATCTTTATTATTCATGTGCATAAAGTACACCACTCATGGCAATGTGAGATATCAAATCATTGAACCAAGACCAATGAAGCAAACACTGCAGGATCTCGTACTTAATGCTGCTGTTGGAACAGTGGCAAGTTGCTTGAACTGGCTTTGAAGCAGATCGTATAGAGGTTAAATTAAGGAGGTCATAGTGGCTGGCCACCAAATAATTCACTGGTACTAGAATTCTGACTTCTGCTTGCTTGTGTGATTGCTGATTGGTATGATAATTCATTTCTCACTTGGGGAGTGTGCCCACTAGTGGATAGTCCTGAATGTGCTAATTCTGTTCCCTCTGGGCACACTTCCTCCATGTCAGAATGATTAGTATCTCTGCAAGTATAAAAATGTTTCCACTGTCCTAATTGCAAGTAACAATTTACATAAGTATAACAGTTGAGAACATGAAACTGATTTTATTGGTTTCAACTAGCTTCATAAGTCCAGTGTAGATGATATGTATGCTATTGTGAAATGTTGTACGGGTGCATCATGTTATGTTTTCGCGAGATGTATAGCTGAGTTTCCATGAGGGGGGGGGGGGGGAAAAAGAAGAAGAAGAAGAAGAAGAATAATAATAAAAACTGCAACTGGCTTATACTTTGCAACTCAGATGAAAGCTCCTGTCAACTGTTAGAAGAGAAAACCTTGACCTGTATACAGGCAACCTATAAATTGAAGGAAGTACTGACAGATTGTTAGTATGTGACTTCAAAAAACTAGCAAACTTTTTTGCAACAGTAAGTGCATGTAGGAATAGCGGTAGTTCTCATAATTGTATGTTCACTGTACTTTAAATTATTAATCATTCATAAATTCTAAAATATTTAAAACTTCTAAAACACTTAACAATTAAATGTATCAACAAATCAGATACAATCCAAATAATCATCCACTAATTTGTGTTGTACATGTAGATTGACTAACTGAACTTGGCCAGTGTATACCTAACCACAGCAATGCTGACAGTAAATGCAGAATAGCCTGTTTATGTCCATTGTGCCAAGACATGTTCTGACAATAAAGATGTTTGTATAATTATATAGTTATATACAATATCTCTATTGACAGAACCTCTGCTATGTGTGTACTGTTTTCTTGTCATTGTTCTGAAAATTAATTTCAGCATGAAATTTTTGTACATCGTAATAACATGTTGCTTTATGCTGTTGGTGTTTTAGTGCCATGCTGGATGTGATCAGCCACAGTACTGCTGCCACATATGTGACAGCCTGTTCCAACGTGGATCTCTGCTGACACGTCACCTCCGTAAGCGACACAGCATCTGCCGGCCATCAGGGCAGTGCAGATTTAGGTGGGTACAGCTCATAAAAAGTTACTTTTGTCTTTGTGACAGATATAATCCTAGGGCTTCACAGTGTTGCTGTGTTTATAGACGTAATTTGCGTTCTGAAACCATTTTCATTTAAGCTGTGTGGATATGATTACAATCTGTATCACTACACAAAATTTCACATTCCTAGTTACATTCAGTGCATACTACATTCGGTAGTTAATTGCCTAATGTAAAGTTGAACCACATGATGGAAGGTACATCTACATTGTCAGATCCAATTTATTTATCCCACCAAATTAACCAGGAGCAGCACCAAATTCAATGAACCAAACCAAATAATGATCTTTGCAGGTAATCTAAATCTGTCTCAGTAACAATCACAGCTTTTGGAATCAAGGTTACAACAATGAAAATCTCTGCTAAGGGCATGACAGTTTCTGGATTTAGAAAAAGAAACCAAAAGCTATTGGCATTTTATATATTTAAGAGAGTTTTTATTAGTGCATTTACATAGTAGACTGGGGGAAAACTGAGATTTCAACACAAGCTGAAGAATGATAATTATTCTTAGACTTGTTCAAAGTGAGGAACAAAGGTCTTCATTACCCAGAGCCCATGCCCTTGGGAGAAAGGAAGCTTCTAGTACAAGGTGCAGTACCCACCATTAAGTATGAAATATAGTCTGTAAGTCAGCAATTACAAGCATGAACATGGGTGTGAAATATAAAGCTGCATCCAGCAGATTTAAGGTAAACAGAATCTGTACTTAATAAGTTCTTTACACACAGAATTACTCGGTTTTTGGATTTTTTCCATTGTCCGGGATTCTAGAAAATAGAAAACATGACATTTCGGAAACTGCATCTGTTTCCGTTTTCAGGTGAAAAGGGGGAAACACCTATTCAGTTGGGCCCCTTAGAAAGAGATAATCTCAAAATCTCAATCACTGGACAACCTCTGTCAGATTTACAACCTGTTTAATCACCTGAAACCAGGTTAATTCAGCCTAACAAGAAAATATACTTTAAAAACTGTGATAAATCATGCACATGCGTGGAACTAGGGTAGAAAAGGAGGTAGAAATTTGTGCTGCATACCTAACAAACAAACCCAGGTGCATGTGCACCAATGCAAAGAAATGCAAAAAAAATTTTTTTTTTTGGGAAGATCACTAGCATCATCTGTGGAATAAAACGTGAAAACTTGAGACAAATCTTATGGAAACCTATGTGGAATCTGTCATGTCTTACAGATCTCTGTGGGTTAGAAACCTCATTGCTGATGAGGGGTATCCAGATAGGAGAAATGTCCAAACTGGGTTGGTTAAGCATGCCATGTGGGCCAATTCCTTATATTTTTTTTACATTCTGTTTCCAAAATCCTAGCATGATCCCAGCCTACTCTGTGGCCCTCTTTATAGGCATGTTGAGCTAATTTTAATTTTTCTAGAAGACCTTGTTGGAGATTGTGCCTATTTTCACGGAGCCGCACGGCTCTACATGATGACTTCGACCTGCAAGACAAACCATTCCACCAGTGTGTCATTGTTGTGGAGCTTATTTCTTATGATTTGTAGGGCTTCGTTGACTGGAACATTGGTGAAAAGACTGATGTCAAAGCTAATGAGGGTCTCTGGAGATTGAAGATTTACAGACTTCAACAACAGTATGAAGTGGCCCGAATTCTTAACAAAGGATTCTGATTTTCCAGCAAGAGTAGTTAGTATCTTATGAAGAAAGCCAGCCAGAGCATAGCAAGGGGAACAAATAGAGCTCACTATAGGCCTCAGAGGAATGTCCGGTTTGTGGATCATGGGAAGACCATATAGATGTGGAGGTTTGCTGTGGTATAGAGCCAACTTGTGTTTTAGATCAATAGAGAGGGTAGTTTTGTGCTCAGAAGGGGTTTCTGTAGTTTCTGCTCAACTTTAGCTGAAGGATCTTTTGGCAAGGGTTCATAAACCCCGGACTCAAGCAAAATGTTTGACTTTTCTCCCGCTGAATTAGCCTGGTGTCAGGTAGTTAAATAGCTATGTAAATTTTACAGGGGTTGTCCAGTGATTGAGAATAGCTCTTTCTAAGGGGCCCAACTGAGTAGGTGTCTTCCCCCCCTCACCTGAGGATGGAAACAGATTTAGTTTCTGAAACGTCATGTTTGTTTTCTAGAATACTGGATGATGGAAAAAGTCTAAAAACCCAGTAATTCTGTGTGTTGTACGCCATTTTCAGAACCCTTTAGAATCTACAAGTTCTTTACAGTAATAATAGTGATAGATATCTAGGGCTAGCAACCTATGCAATGGTGAAGCGGGCTTTATGAATTCTGCCCAGAACTGCTAGTTTATCAGGTGGACTGTTGGATCCAGAGGCTTCAGTTGATAAAAGCTTCCATCTGAAAGTATGATATTGGTTATCAGATCAAAACTCAAGCTACATTCCTTCAGATAAAAAATCATTACAAGTGACATAAAACATAACAGTTTGAGACATATATTGTTTCCTTGGTGTGGAAATTCAGGGACCCAGTTCCTTGCAGTGCGTCTCAAAATAATTCTGTGTTTTATGAGGGATCTGCGGAAAGTAAAGATACAAATCCAGTAAAAATGCAAGGAAAAGTCTTTTTTCAGAAATAGCATTGCTGCCATGTGAGATAGGAAACATGACAGGGCAGAGTTCACCAGCCTCAGTCATGACAGTGTTGTGCTATGGTGTGTCTTTAAAATGGCTATGTCAATTCAAAATCCTGCCAAATGTGAGGTTTGTGCAGTAGTTCAACCTCTTCACGCAAAAGGAGAAACTGCTGCTGAAATTCATCACCAACTTGTTTCTGTTTATGATGAAGATGTTATGAACAGGCAAAATGTACAAAATGGTATCGTGAATTTGAAGCAGGAAGACCTCATGGTCATGATGAAGTCATCCAAAAAATTGAGGAAAACATTCATGCTGACAGAAGTTTAACCATCGGTGAATCTTTTCGGATGATGATGATGAGGTTCAAGATGCGGTCATGACATGGCTAAGAGAGCAGGCGGGAGATTTCTACAATGCTGGAATAAAAAAAAAAAACTTATTCCCAGGCTCAATAAGTGCCTGGGAATCGTGGTAACTGTGTTGAAAAGTGCTACAAGTGAATAAATGCTTTACAAATATTTTCTTGACTTTGTATCTTTACTTTCTGAGTATGCTTTGTATCTTGCTGGAACCTTAGAGGTAATGGAATTATTATTATAACCCAACTCAACTGTTGCAGGTACAAGCAGGCTGAGGATGGCTTGTTCCGTCTTCTGACAACAGGCACTGAAACCATGAAAGTGACTCAGAATATAATGATTTTGGAAGCCAGTCAGCCATTGTGCAGCAGTGAAGATGACCTCCTGACACAGGAGGCAGGAGGGGCAATTTTGCCATCATGATAAAAGAACATGATGACAGTGGGATTGTTGTGTCCAGGGAAGATGCTGAAGGGGCCCTGCATCAGTAGTTCTCAATCAAAACTTCACGAGGTATACGTGTCAGTGGTCCGGTGTTAAAAAGCAAGTCAAAAGAATTGGCTAAAAAGCTGGGTCATAATGATTTCAAGCAACAGATGGTTGGTTTTTTCAATGGAAATGCAGGTTTGGCATAAAATTCAAGAAGGCACACAGCACTATGGAAAGTGCTGATGCTGTAATTGCTGAATAACGGAAATCCACAGAGATGCCGAACTTCAGAAATTTTGCGCACCTGATATCTATACAGTGCCGCTGAAACATTTATTTTATTATGCCATCCCAGACGGTTCCATAAGCTACAGACACACAATTCTGTCTGGTTCAAAGAAAGCACTGGATTGTGTAACAAGTGTTGTGAAGTTCAACCATGTCAGGAACCGATAAACTGAAGCTGTTCATTATTGAAAAAAGGACTAGCATGGATGGTACATGAATTTTTTAAGAAATGGCTACGAGTTCAGACATGGAATTACAATGGAAATCGAGAACAATTTTGGGTGTACTTGACAAACTGAAATTTCTGTCTCCCAGCATCACATCCCTGGTACAACCAGTGGACAAGGGAATCATACTGAATTTGAGAATCTTATGATATGATGGGCAAATTTCAGGAGTGAATGAAAATATGGCCCCCAAAAAAGCTCCTTTCCAAGAAACTAAGTGAATCAGACTGAGCAGGCTGGTGGTTAGCTTTACTTTTGAGCCTACAGATCTGACCTACAAACCTGTATTAATCTGTGTGGCGCAGTAAAGTGGGCACAGGCACAGTAAAATAGTAACTCAAATGAAATTTTAAAGTAGAATGAAGAAGCAGGGTGGTGGGAGAAATGAAAGAAATGAGACAGAATTTAAATATTGTTACAAAAATAATATGAACAACTGAAAAATATGATATGGGCCCATTTTGAGAATGAATAAAACATGATCCCAAAGAGAGCTCCTGTCCAAGAAACTAAAAAAAATGCCTATGAAGAAGCCTGAGATCAGGACAGAGACAAGTCAGGGAAGATGTCATGCAGAAGGAAGGAAGAACATCGGAGGATCTTGATGAGAAGTAGCTTTGGGAAAACAGAGATACATGGAAGAGGCAAGAGGGAGGACATCTCTCAAAAGTCATTATCGAAACATCATATGGTACAATGGAAATGGAGCAAGAAGGCAAGAATAAACAAACAAATAGAACATAGAGATCTTGTTTAGCTCAGCTGCTTACAATTCTTGCTGTCAGTGTAACAACATTAACATGCATCTGAGGCATACAAAGTATGGTTATGTGAATGGGACTGAGCAGACTAATGGTCAGGTTTACAGTCGTGACCACAGATCTGAGCATCTGATAATACTACAGAGAAGGTTATGGTCACTGTGTGCAGGGAAATCTCACCTTTTTGGTCATAGTATAGTTGAGCCTGTATTCTCTCGTGTGCTGCCTTTTGGCATCCAAATCTATTTCCAAGTTCCTGATATATTCACTGTATGACTGTTGGGTTGTTATTAAGTGCTTCAGGCACTTTATTACCTTTTCTTTCTCTGGTAAAAACTTCAGTTTTTCCCTGAGCTTAATTAATTAAGCACTATGCCATGAAGGCGTATAGGGGAGTGAACCTTGACCTCAGAACTTGTGTTGGAGGTGAGTGGTCAGCTTCACGCCCCACCTGCTTTATCCTCCGGGGAAATATTCCCAAGTACTCACTGAATAGGAGGTTGGGTGGACCCCAGAGCCTGTCTGGATGAAATCAAGAAGTGAAAATTCTTGACCCCACCAGGACTTGAACTCCAACCTCTCGGTTGTCCAGCCTGTAGCCAGTCGCTATACCAACTGCATTACCCCAGCTCTCTGGTACTAATTCCTTTTTTTTGGCAAACTTGATCCTTCTTTTTAAGTGCATATTCCCTGCATGTAGATCAGCTTCTGCTGTATAATAAAACCAGAGCTTAAGTGTCTTCAGAAATTCCACTTGACCATAGTCCTGCAATACAATGCACACAGATATTTCTGTACAGGATACTTAAAGACTCTATATTAGATCGTAAGATGAGGGCGTCAAGCTAACATATTCTTTGTTTTTTCTTCCTGCATCTTACACATGATGTTAAATCTTGCATTAAATATTTATTTAATGTATTTAGACCAAGGATAAAAACATACAAGTCAGTGAACTTCATTAACTCATTTGTGGAGAGTGGGCAAGCATATTTCTGGAGTCCCAATGCAAACATAATGCAGGATGGAGCAGGGAAAGAGGAGATTTTAAAAACTAATTAATTATGTAAAAAATTTCAGTTTGCCAGATTACAAATACACCATCTTAAAGCACAGTATGCTGTTTATTTGTTGAAGATGATGTCCTTGAGGTAACCCATCTCTGACGAGCATTCCTCTAATAGTCCGCACATTTCCCATGACAGTGTACCATCTATGAATGAATTCCAGCGATTTCTTCATGAATTCTTTCTTTAGGTTCCTGGATACTGTGTGTGCAATGAGCATACACTTTGCGTTTTAGGTGGCCTCAAGAAAAGTCATGCTGACAGGTCTGACAACCTTGAAGGCCAAGGAATGTCTCTATTCCTGGAGACGATGCAGTTATAAAAAATCAGCTGTATGGTGTCCACTGACACCCTGGCTGTATGGGACATCATGCCATCGTGTTGAAACCAACTGGCCTCATTAACCTGGGGAAACCTAGTAGCTAGTTCATCAGTCAAGAAAGTTGTGACTATTGGCATACTCCCATTATTATGTTCAAGAAAGTATGGACCGATAATGTCATGGGATGATGTGGCACTCCACACTTTTACCCAGTCACCATGCAACGGTCATTAACATAGTTGGTGAGGGTTTTCTTCCAACTAATAATGAAAGTTCTGTTTATTTAGAAAACAGCATAGACGAAGGTGAACTTCAATAGACATGCACAGATTGTGAACAAAGTCTTCATCACAACCTACTTCAGTTAGATTTTCTTGACAAACATTTTTACAAGTAAGGAAACCCTGAGCACTACCTGTACCTTGCAAGGATGGGAATTTAAGTCCTGGTGCAGTATTCACTATACATTCCCATAGGATAAGTTCAACGATAGTGCATGTCAACGTGCAAAACACTGTGGACTGCGCATGAGTGGTCCTGACAGCTGCAAGGTTTTCTGATGTACATGCACTTCTTATTTCACCCAGAGGATTCTTTTTGACAGCAGAACCAGGTTTTCCAAAGTTGTGTGCCCATGATTTAATGGCATTAGCAGACAGTACAGGACCACAGCACTGAAGATTAAAGTGAACACAAACTAAACATTACAGTAAAACTGCACTGTCCACCACTCCACTGTTCCATGGTAAATAAATGGTGTGATGTGGACCAGAGGATGTCAGGTGAAGCAATCCCACTGACACCTAGAAAACCAGTTTTTACAATCGCTCATTTCAGAGTTCTACTCTTTACATTACATGTAGGAACTAGCATTACCTGGATCCAAAACATGGACTCTGCAGGAAAGAGGTAAGGAAGGATTTGAGGTTGAAGAAATGAAATTTCTGACAAAAATTGGCAGGCTTCTCAGGAAGGGACCATACAGTGAATAGTATTATAAGGAGATAAGTTGGGGAAGCCATTGCAGGAGATGCTGAATGATACTGACGACACTGGAGAGATCACCTGCCAAGAATGGATAACACATGACATAACAGCTCTTAAGATGGAAAATTATTATAAACACACAAGGAGAGGGGAGTTATTGAGGATAAAGAGCAATGATGTACGATTTTAGATTCTCACAGCAGTGGTTATGAAGAGTTCTGTCTCTTGGGATATACACCGCATTGTCAGTTGAAAGTCAACCAACGTTTCAGAGGAACATGTTACATCCATCTTCAGAGTTGAAGAATAAGATGGGCAAGAAGCCAGCATGAAGGACTTAGCAAGCAGTTTATTCTTAGACCCTGAAGAATAAGGTGACTCATTACTCTGCAACATTAGTTGGCATAATGATGGTCATCTCAACTTTTGAGTACCATGTGACTTTGTGTTCCATAACTTGCCATCTGTGCAACAGAATGCTGCAATATAATACTGAGTACCATGTCATGCTGCACATATTCCATACAAAGTAAATACATTATTTCTGCAATAGTGTGTGAACACACACACACAATCACTCTGAAACCATAAGCTATCAGACCTTGGACTTTTGATTCCGAGGTCCTACAAGATCCATTTATAAAAACTTTCAATTCTCATTCTGTATCCTGATTAAGTTCTTTTGAAACAGTATAAACACCTGAGTTTAAATTGTCACAAAAGAACAGGTGCGCCCAATGTTTCCTTTTCACCTATCTTCTCCTACACTGTCTTAACCACCATATCATTACAGGAACAATATTATTTTCTGACATTGCAGAAGAGAATTGTACAAAATTGGCAGGCAAACAGACCCTCTTGAGATGACGTGAGTAACTAATCGAACGTAAGTTTCCTCAGCGTGTGCCTACTAATTTGGAAACCAGTTGCCTGTTCGAAATTGGTGATACTTCCTGGAAATAGCAGTTGCGTTGCGGTTACCAGTTTCCGGGGCCACATGAGCGCACACAATGCGTCCGTTGTAACGAACGTACTTTATGACGGACGTTGCTGAGGACACCACACAGTTGCAGAATGCAGTGCGTAGTTTTTGTCTGCAATGGAGCCAGAAGAAAGCGTTTTTTTTTATTGCTAATGGGGTGGGACTAAGTTCCTTGTACTGTGGCCACTTCTGGCCTATTGTACCAGCCTCAGATGATAGGTGAGGGTGATTGTGGAGCAGTTGGTGAAATGAAGATTGGCAGGGGAAACCGAAGTACTCTGAGAAAACCTGCCCCAGCGGCACTTTGTCCACCACAGATCCCACTTGACCAGACCCGGGATTGAACCCAGGACGCCACGGTGGGAAGCCAGTGACTAACCGCTTGAGCTATTGCGCGGCCAGAAGAAAGCTATTTTAACAAGTATGAATCTCATAAAATTTCTTGGCTTAAATATCCAAAATGAGATAACCTGGGATAGGCACATAGATGAGGTCATAAAGAAATTAAATACAGCTTGCTACATGATAAGAAACTTGAAACCAATAGTATCTACAAAAACTCTAATATCATGACATACAGATTAATGTTTTGGAGTAATTCGTCATGTGCCGAAAGAATATTTAAGTTACAAAAGAGAGCTATCAGAATAATAAAAGAAAGTAGTTATAGAGAATCATGCAGAGAACACTCTAGAAACATGAATATACTTCGATTAAGATCACAGTATATATATTCCCTGTTAACATATGAGTAAAAAATAGAGAAATATTTTAGATAAACAGGGATGATTATGAAATAAACACCAGGCATAATATGGATATGCATATGAACCAGGCAAACTTGATGAAATATGGCAATGGAGTATTTCACATAGCTGTGAGGATGTACAATGCATTGCCCAGTGAAATTAAAACAACAAATAATTTTAAACATAACTTAAAGGACTTTTTTATACTAATCCATGTTATACAGTGAATGAATTTTTATTAAGAGATAATCATTGTACAAATGCATAAGTATATGAGATGCTGAGTAGAATATTTAATGACTTTAATAACTAGAATACAATTATAATTATTTTAGTAGAATAATATATGATGTATTTATTTTATATATTTTTAAAAATCTAGTATACAAATATAATATATTTAGTAGAATGTATATGATGAATTCACTTTATATCATAGAACTGTATGATCAATATTTGTTATTTTATGTAAAAATCTCATCTTGAATTTTATTTTTAATATTTAAATATTAGAGAATAACTTTACTGTGATGTAAACAATTTTTGTTACGAATTATACATGATTTTATTAGACAATTGCTTGATTGTATTAGCAAGATAATTGGACACAATTCTGTATCTAGGCTTCGGCCTCAAATGGATGTGATGGAACAACAAATTAAAGTTAAAGTTGAAGCGTGGCATTCGCCTCCCTTGTTTATTTCTACAGTGGACGTATTTCATGCGCTCCTGTGGCTCCTGTGTGAGGGTGCACCAAGAAACTGGTACCGCAACGGAACGGCAATTTCCGAGAACTGTAATCAGCCTGATTTGAACACATGTTATTTCCTGGTGCAGCGGAAATTGAGAAAACTGCGTTGGAATTGCAAGTTTCCTTGGTGTGCCTTCGCCATTATTCTTACAGGGCTGACAACTGCAAGGACTGCAAGGTTTTATACGTCTAAGTCGGTCGAAGTGGTTGAAGTGGTCAAAGTGGTCTAAGGAGCAAATTATATTGTCGGTTTCCATCCTAACGGCCACGAACGTCAGGAAGTAAGTTGCAGAAGGGTGAAAGCATGTTGGTGTTTCCGAATGTAAGAAGACTCACATCAACATTATTCGCAGCTGACTGAAAAGACTATTATTATTTCATGAGGTTGCACAAGAGGGAATGTTCGTGCTTCCCATTGTAAGACCACATATATCAACATTATTTGCAGCAGACTTCGTGTAAAAAGGTTACGTGGAAGTGGAGTTGGAACTGTTCTTTTGCCGTAATGAATATATAATTGAAAAGACTTTTATTAATGCATGGGCTGAGTATTTATGGATGTATATTCTTATAATAATATATATTTGAGCTCCATCTTCTCCCTGCTTTTCAAACGTCCCATTTTTCTTCGCTTTCATAGAGCCCAATTTTTTTGTTACACATTTGTTACATACAATCTGCAGTATATGTATATGTTCAATAAATACTGGCTCGCGAATGAGTTTTGCCCAGTGGCGTAGAGTTTGGACATGTATCTTTTGAGTCTTTGTGTAGTTTTGCTGTTGTCTACCTACAAGGTTCAGTACTAGTGCATTAATGTGGTTTTGTGCTTTTCTTAATTAAGTGGTATTCCGCTTCTTTATTTTTTTGAGCACTTTGTTTGTAGAACTTCATGATTCTATGGTTGTTTATGTACCAAGGTGCGTTCAGAATGGATTGGGAAGTCTTGAATTGAAAGCGTTGGAGGATTTCGATGTTGGAATTGGAAGCTGTCCCCCATGGCTGAACTGCATAGGTCCATATAGGTTTGAGTGCAGCTTTGTACAGGAGGAGTTTGCATCCTGTTGATAGTGTTCATCATCTTTCAAGTAGCCAGTGTATTTGTTTTGCTCTGTTTTCTTTTGGTTTAGATATGCTTTTCCCATGTCAGTGTTCTATTGAGATTCATGTCCAGGTATTTCATTTCATTTTTCTAGGGGTAGATCAACATTACCCATTTGCACTGTTGGACAGGTTTGGTTGCTTAGGGTGAATGTAATATGCATGGATTTGATTTGATTTATTTTAGTTCTCCATATCTTTCACCCAATTGTCGATCTTATTGATGGTGGCGTGTAGTATCATTGAGGCTATCCCTGGATCTTTATGTGTGGCTAAGATTGCTATAAAGCACAATAGATCACTGTAGGTCACGGTGCAAGGGCCGAGAAGGCCCACACCTTATACATTCAAGAGTGCTGTATCATTGGCGAAGGTAGCACTTCTGTTTTCCAATGGCAATTCCTCTGTAGTGTTTTCACTAGACGTTTCATAGTAACGGATCTTAACACTGGAGGTTCTTCAGCTGTCTTCATTAAGTTGTTGCCCACTGGTTATTTCTCCACACCTGAATTCTAAACTGAACTTCTGACAACTCTTCACAACAAAAGATTATTTCATCAAACCATCATGCTTATTATATCTCAGCACTGATCACACCATTTCTATTATAGTCCAATAATACTTTGACAGTAAATGGGCGTTTGTTTATCTGCCTGTTGCATAGCAACAGCAGGATGGGGTTGGTATGGACTGGATTCATCTGGCTGAGGATAGGGACCAGTGGAGAGATCTTGCAAACATAGTGATGAAACTTTGGGGTTAAAAAAAAAAATTGGGGTCATTTTTTAGTACATGAGCAACTGGCAGCTTCTTGAGGACTGTGCTCTATGTAGTTGAAATAAAGCCTTACATTTCATTCTAAGTGTATGACTAATAAAGGGTTAATCCAAAGGGGAAGAACAATAGATCATTGAAGGTTACAGTGCGAGGGCTGGATTTTATGGCTCACCCCTTACATACATCTGTGTAATTAATTATATAAGCTTGGGGCCATGCCATTCTTTATTTTTTGTCAGTTGTTTTGTGGCTATGTGTTTTGCTGTCCAATGTGCAGTGACACACATCCTGTCCTTTCATAAGTAGTCGTTTATATTATGTGTGTATCCAGACATATCACATAATTTATTAATACATTTTTATTTTTATGTTTCTTGGATATGTACTGTTTGAAATTACCTCCTTGTGAAGACTACAGTAACTTTGTGCACAGTCAAATGTTCAGGAGGGGGACATATTTCAAACATGCCCATTTCAACAAGTCATAATTACTATAGTTACCATAGTTTGGGCCGTTATTGGCAAGGGGATTGTCAGAGTTTGAAAAGTGCAGAAATCTAAGAATGTGAGGAACTCTGTCACCTCCCATTGTTCTGCCAAAAAAGGGCAAAAAGAAATGTTGAGTAGACAGACAGTGGTCTTTCAGGTTGACACATCCATCGTGTCCCATTTAACTAATAGTCAACAAAAACATAAACATTTCAGAATCAGTGATGTCAAGTGCAGGAGGAGGTCCATCATCAGGGAGGTCTTAATTATTTTTGGTATCATAATTAGGTTTCCTGCACCAGCAAAATACTCATGTGAGGAGTCGAGTCTTTGTATGTTTTGTCCTGTATTGGTGACTAGACACGAGGTTTGGCTTGGGAATTGGATTTATAGAACACTTAGAACTCACAGCTAAACGTAATTATAACGCTATTGCTACCAAAACTCCATTGTGGTCTGTCTTGTTATTACTATTATTTTGTTGCTGCCATCAGTTATAATTCCATCCACATCTCATTGTGAGTGTTCAAAACCTCTGAAAATTCCTTATGAACCTTGAGGTTCTGATTTGTTTGCTCATTGTAACAATCTGTCCCCCCCCCCAATCTGTTTTACTTGCCAATCCTACATTCATTATTACAGAAGCCTGGTCACTGGTGGTTTAGGGTTGACTAATTTATGTTGCGCTGTATCTGCATGTATTGGGAAGTTTGTGTGCCTCCTGGAAATATAAGTACAATCTTCTGTAAAATGTGATACGCTTAAATGTCAAGTATAATCAGTATGTTTCTTTTCAGGACCTATGCAAGTACATCCATGTAAATGCACTGCAGTGAACTGTGCAGCTATGTCACGAGGATTGTTGTAAGCCACTTTCTTATGCATCTACCAATCAGTCATGTCTGATGAACACCTTTTAAGGTTAAGAAAGATTATGCAGTCTCTTGCTACAAGAGTGCCAAAAATTATGCTGCAGAGAGTTGAGGAAGTATATCCTCTTCTGAAGGAAAGCTTGGTGGGTGTTGTGTACTTTTGTGAATCAGAAAATATTTTCTGATGGTTTTGTTTTTAATTTTTTGTTTCCTGTTTCCTCATTTTATTAAGAATGGCTTGTGCACATTACAAGGGAAAAGTGGTAACATATTATGAATTTCATTTAATGTGACTATGTGCAGCGTATTGGGATTGGAATACTTTCCAATTCTGTTTTGTACAGAATAGCTATAACTGAAGTTTAGGATGTATACACAGAGAAAATTAAGTGCTATGTCAGTATTGTAAACCAGTGTTGTGTACGTGGTGTGCATTTCATTTTGTTAGGATCTGTGAATGGTGAAATTAGAACTGTCCCTGTAAGAGGCCTTGGAGGCCCATAGTTAGCAACCTGTGAAGATCCCTCCCTGCCCTACCCTTGTATAGGAGGAAGTTCACATACCAGAATGTAACTGAACAGATTGTCTCCTGCAGGTTTTAACCACAAAGAAATGTTCTTCACACACTGTCTACTGCACTGTGCAGTTTCTTCCCCTCCTATTCACATAGGTGTTTTCTCCCCCTGAGCTGCTCCTGGCCTACATGGAATGATGTTACAGAACAAACTATGCAGGCACACGTTTAGGGTTTTGTCATGGCAGACATCTTCTGTATTCTGTTTGCCACCAACAGCATAATTTTTAAAACCATATTTGTGGCAACAAAATGGAGGAGCTTGGATTCAATATGAAATGTGAAATAGTGCTTGCATGAATCTTGCTACAATCAAAATAGGGAAGTGATATGGAATAACTTCTACCTATATGATAGTGAACAACAAAGAGAAAATGCAATGTATATTGAATTCAAAGAAACTAACATTGTTCCTTTCTTTCCTGAAATGAAATTTATTTGTGATCTCAGTTTATGATAGTGTGACAGATATAATGAAATGAGATCTCTGCTACCAGCATAACATCACGGGCATGGGAACTGCAGGTGGTAGAGATCCTGTCCTGGTGTCTGAGAAGGAGGTTTATTTTTGTTATGAGTGTGATAAGGTAGATGTACCATTTTATTTAAAAAATATACAGGGATTCATGTAAAGTTAATCATTGCGTAGAGGATGAAATATATTGGTATGCACATTATTTAAAAACCTTAGTGCCATGTTGTATTGTACATAACTGGAAGTTATGGGATGGTGTTTCCTAGTTACGTGTTCCAGGCAAACAGAAATATAAATATTAATTACAGCAAACATTTTTATGAATTTTATAAATTCTTATAATATTCAGCACTTGTTGTATTTTGTGGAATATTTTGGACGTCACACTTATGAGGTGCTCAATAAGAGTTTAATATTGTACGAGTTAACCTTGTTTCTGTGTCTTCCTCGTCCCCTCACGTGAACTGAGAAATGGTATTGTAACGTGTTTACGTTACTGAATACGCCGTAGAGATCGTTACCTGGTTTATTGAACAATCTACAACTATCGGCTACAATTAATGATCACAATATTACGGGTTTCCACACTTTACAAACCCTACAACAAAATCTCTTAACACTGTCTTCACTTGTCTTCACGTACTACTAACGCGGGAGCTATACAAGTCTCCCTGAAATACACACTCNTATACACTTCTATATGTAATAATACAAATGCCATCGTGAATGCAACAATTTATTTGGTTGTAGATCTTTGTCTTTTTTTTTCCTCTACACTACATGTTTCAGCCGTAATTGGCCATCATCAGGTGTATTTTTCACTACATAGCACACAGTCCAAAATCTAAAACATCAGCCTGTCAATTTTGATTTAAAACCTCGTCAACACCCGCTTGTCAATTTGATTTTAGAATTACAGTTTAAAATTTAAAATTTCCAAAATTTAAAGTTCAAAATTTAAATTTTTAAATACCAGGAATACTTGCTCTTGTCTACATGTGCTGCAACGGCCATTTGTTGCTTTCAGCACCATTCATGTATTTATTCAGTGCCGGCTCCCTGTGTGTGTGTGTCGCTGCTCGTCTTTAATAATTTGTTGCCTTCATGATGGCATTTGTATTATTACATATAGAAATTGGTGTTTTATTCATCACCCTTGTTAAGTTATTATGTTTCACCGCCTTTTAATGGAGTGGAATACTTCTCCATTCATGTGGATGTTCAGTTTAATACACTTAAGATCCTTATTCAATACTTTCTGTTACAATGAATAAGGAGCAAGTGTTTTGAATGTTCTCAATTTTAAGTTGAAATTTACATTACTTTTAACACAAATATCTTGTATTGGTGTGGGACTTGCACAGTTCTGTGTATTTCTTCACAAGAACTGCTTGAAATTATTGTCGCGTATCGGGCGTATATCGCGACAAATAACTGCATGCCGTATTTGATATAGCGAATTTTATTTCACATTTGCTCTCACAATCACCCAAATTACAATCTGACGATTACTGCTATCTGCAGTATCACAAATAGTACGCTCCAAATGCCACAATACAACTGACTGGTTGCTGGCTAACTCGGCGGTAGGTCCAGGACTCGCTGACTGACTCCGTACAACTGACTGTGAATAGCCTTCGCTGCACCTTATGTAACCTCGATCGGACAATACGGCCACGTAATAGGCACCCTTGCTGCCTGGCGCTGTGTTGCTATGTAACGCTAGCGGAAGTAACCGCTGTTACTACCGTAACGTCGCCGCTGTTGACTCGCGTTGCCTAGCGACCGCGATATCCCTCGGTGACGTCACCGTGGAGGGGAGTGGCGGGGCGGGAACTCGCCTATTACCGTAGTAACGCGAGCGTTACATTACTGCCACGTACCGCTGGGGAGGTAGGGGTCAACATGTCACATTATGTTCTCTGGCTCACACCCCTGCTTCACAGGAACACTGAATGGATCCATCACACTGATCAATTGTCTGTGTTGTCTGTCATTGCTATCAGTATGCAGTTGATCAAGTTGTCATGATCTTGTACTTTCATATAGTATAAGCAGTTTCTTTGATGCATCCCCTTAAGAAAAATTCAAGTGGGCTGAGACTAGGAAAACATGGAGGCCAGATGAATGAACGCCTCTATCTGATACATGTATTGAGATAATGGTTGTAAAGCTTATTTTGCGCTTCGTATTAGAAGTGGAGAGTGACACTGCCATGATGAAACCACATGCCTTCACAAACATTATGAGGTACATTCCCCATTCAAGTGGAAGTGTTCTTTCAATGAGATCACTGTATTGAATTCCATTCAGATGATTCACAGTCACATATTTTCCAGTTATATAATTGCGCGTGATTCCAGCCAGAATGTTGGTGCTAAATATTTGTTAAAATGAACAGCATTGAGCAACTTGAGGATTCTCCTGTGCTCATTCATGTAGGTCATGGAGACTGTTTATGCCATTCTTTGTGAATGTTGCCTGATCAGTCCACAGTACATGGCACAAAAGGTTGGGTTGACTGTTCTTCCCTGCAGAAGTTGTCTCCTGAGCTGAAAGTAAAGATTATTATCCCCTGGCTATAGCCCTTGTACAGGTTGTGCATGATGTAGATAAAACCTCCCCTTACTCATTGTACACCGAACTGCACTCAGAAAGAGGCCTCTTTCATGTATTACTTCACCAGTCATAATTGATGGATTGCCATATACACATCTAACACATCTTCGTCTGCTGCAACCAATGTATACCAGTGGCATGAATGCACTTGTATCCCTCAGACTTCATTGTTCTTTGCAAATACTTGGTATTTCTCTGAACTGGATACTGGCAACAGTATTACTTGATGCTACTCAAGTATTTTGATCAGAACACCTGAACGTGAAATTAATAAGAGTCCTTCCCATTAATAAATTACGCCATTTCATTCTACTCATATCACTACTTTGCTGTTGGAAGGAACGAATTTTAGCTCTTTATCATGTATCCCAACTTCCTATTTTGTCTTCCTCATTTCTTGAGGGCAGCTCCAAGGATGATGCGTGAACTCTTTCAAGACCAGCTCTGCGGGCACTCTTTTTCAGTTTGAAGTAATATTTCTTCAGACTGTCACTGAGAACTTGTGTTGCATGTTATTTGAACATTTTGATTTTCACACGTGTTTAAATACTATTGTTATATTTATGATTTCATTTTATTCAATGGATAAGAAATGCATCTTATAACAGTTATCTTTTGTGTATAACTTTACAGCAGAACTTCGATGCCATCAAAGTAGAAAATGATTTTCTGATCAAAGAGAAATCCATTGATATGAAAAGTGAAAAGGTGTGTGCATCAGCATCAAGTTCCATAAAGGAGGCTGAACCCAAGGTAAATTTTGTTTTCAGATGATGTTTCTGATTTTCTTCTAGCATTTGGTATTGCCACACTTCTCTAAAGTGAAAAGTGGAAAACAGTTTGTATATGGTATTGGTTTGTCTGACGTCAGGTTTCATTTGTGGAGTCTTGCATTTATGATACTGTGATGTGATCGCTGAAAGCTGGAATAGTTTAACATATATATGTGGCCATTGCTAGGCAGCAGCGTGGTAAACACATTTTCCCAGCAACAGATAAACATGCAACAATAGAGGAATTCCTGAAAACGTTTGTTTCTGTGCAGCCTTTGGACAAGGTTATATAATGAGGACACCATCCAAATTATTTCGGTTATTACTTACTCCTGCCCCACCTGGGAGGATGTTGCGGACGCTCACCTCTTGAAATTGCAGTGCCTGCACAACAGAGTACACTGTGCTATTGGAAATTTTGACAGGTGCACACCAGTCCGCGAGTTGCACGTGTCTTTCAAAATTCCTTGCATGTTTGACTACATAACTAAATTATGCAGGACACAGGCAGAAGTGTTCCTAAACCATGTGAATCCAAATGTATGTGGTATTTGACAAGGAGAAGCCAGACACAGGAAGAATAAGAGGCATGAACTTGGTGGCTGTCAGGCCTGTGACCGTTCAGCTGACTAACTGCAGTTTCAGAATAGTTGCATAAGTTAAGGCATAACCCGATGCACATGCCTGCACATATAGAAACCCTCTGTATATAATGTCAACATGTTATTTAGTATTCTGCAGTGACAAAGGCTGCACAGAGTCCATAGTGAACTGGACTCTATGACAGTGTGGATATACTCGTGCTGAAACTAGGGTGCAACAGACGTAGTGACTGTCAACGAGAAGGCCCCATTTTGAAACACGCACATGTTGATGAGAGAAGAAAAATTTTGGTCAGGGATCTCAAGGAGACTAAAGCAAGGATTAACACTGCTGGAAATGGCCAGCAGCAATTTAACCAACTCACCAAGTAAGTTGACACTCAGGATTGAATCTATTAGTGAAGACCAGCAGCAACTGAATGGAGCGACCAACCGAATCGACAGTCAGTCATGCGTTGGAAGGTAGCAGTCTGGTTCATGAGTTGCATTGTTAGATTGCTACTGCCAAGGGATGACTAGTGAAGGCATAGAGGGCTTAGTGTTTACAGTAGTGATTTACAGAATGTGTAGTTTAAGGAAAGTGTTATAATTATTTGTACTTATGAGTTGTAAACATTCAGTAGATTCAGTTACGGCCCCAAATCCCATATCTATTCACTGGCATGTGACAGTGTTATGTTAAATGTACCATTTTGGAATCAGCTGTTGTATATGCTGTCCCTTGTTTTGCGTATGTATCAAACATACCAGATGTAACAGAATTCTCCTTTGTTTATACAGGAGAATGCTGTTTCCATCAAAGTAGAAATTGATGATGTGATTGAAGAAAATTCAATCGACATGGAAACTGATGAGGTTTATAGACCATCAGTATGTTCCATAAACAAGGTTGAACCCAAGGTAAGCTTTACTTTCAGATGATGTTTTTGGTTTTCCTCCAGCACTTGATATTGCCACAAATATCTTACAAGTTTTCATACAAAAGAGAGTTTTCAGATAGATGTCATTGTTGGATCATTGGCGACCCTCACATCTGTGGAGCCTTGCTTTGATGTTGTTGTGACATGATGGATGAAAGCCTGTCAGTCCAGGTTCATGAGTTGCGTTGTTAGATTGCTACTACCAAGCAATGACTAGTGAAGGCATAGAAGGCTTAGTGTTTCTGATAGTAGTTTAGGGAAAGTGTTATAATTATTTGTACTTACAAGTTGTAAACATTCAGTAGATTCAATTATGACTCCAAATCCCATGTCTATTCACTAGTATGTGGCAGTGTTATGATGTTATGTGTACCATTGTGGAATCAGCTGTTGTATATGCAGTCCCTTGTTTTGCGTATATATCAAACATACCAGATGTAACAGAATTCTCTTTTGTTTATACAGAAGAACGATGCTCCCATCAAAGTAGAAATTGATGATGTGATTGAAGAAAATTCCATTGACACGGAAAATGATGAGGTTTATACTCCATCAGCATGTTCCATAAACAAGGTCGAACCCAAGGTGAGCTTTGCTTTCAGATTATATTTTTGGTTTTCTTCCAGCACTTGATATTGCCACAAATATCTTACAAGTTTTCATACAAAAAAAAAAGAGTTTGCAGATAGATGGCATTCTTGGATCATTGGCGACCCACCCATTTGTGGAGCCTTGCATTGATGTTGTTACATGATTGATGAAAGCCTGTCAGTCCAGGTTCCTGAGTTACGTTGCTGGGTTGCTACTACCAAGGGATGACTAGTGAAGGCGTAGAAGGCTTAATGTTTATGATAGTGGTTTACATAATGTGTAGTTTAAGGAAAGTGTTATAATTATTTGTACTTACAAGTTGTAAACATTCAGTTATGACCCCAAATCCCATGTTTATTCACTAGTATGTGGCAGTGTTATGATGTTATGTATACCATTGTGGAATCAGCTGTTGTATATACAGTCCCTTGTTTTGCATATATATCAAACATAGCAGATGTAACAGAATTCTCTTTTGTTTATACAGCAGAATGATGTTTCCATCAAAGTAGAAACTGATGATGTGATTGAAGAAAATTCTATTGACATGGAAACAGAATTAGCTTGTTCCATAAAGGAGGTTGAACCCAAGGTGAGTTTTGTTTTCAGATGTTTCTAATTTTATTTTCAAAATTTTTTATATAAAAAATAGTTTGTAGATATTTTATTCATTTGGAGGATCCTGTTGTGTTATTATATAAAATTCTTTTTTGGGATCCATTGTAACACATCAATGAAACAGTCTAGGTGAACATCACCTTAGCTACGTGTTTCAGCTTTCAGAGCCATCATCAGGCAAATACATGCTGCAAATACTGCACCTACACATTGAACTGCATTTCAATGTGACAGTAGAGCTGGATACTTGGCAACTGTGTTACACTATAATAATACAATGTATAGAAATGCAGTAAAGTTAAAAAATTATTATAAAACGAAATTGATAAAATAAAATATGGTTAAAATTATTCATGTAATGTTTCATATTATGGAGTCAGTGTTGCAATCTTGTTATATTCCAGGGGACATAAAGCAGTGTATTCATGACTTGGACACGAATAGTTAAGTCCTTTTAGGCCCGTGGTATTGGTGTAGTATTATTTGGTGTTAATTGTTTGGCCGGTGCCTCATTTTATGATGTAGTTTGTCCGCTCTGGTTGAAATACAGATTGCAGTTTTTTGCTTATGGCAGGGACCCATAGTGGGCTCTTGTAGACATGATATCGAACCCTCCAGTACTATAGAAGGCAGAGAAATGCTGCACTTGCTGAATGACTGTTAGCTTTTGATGAAGGATATTGTTCCAAGGGAGGTAGTAGTCTGTTGATCGGTGAGTCAGTCATGGAGCGAGTTTGTCAGGAAATATTTTGTTGTGAAGAAGAAAATTTTTACAAAACAGCTGTTACCAGTTTGATACAGTTTAAACAGTTTGTAATGAAAGGGTATCCTATTTCATGTAATGTGGCATTGAGAGCGCATAGATATGATTCATAAGGGTGCGGTGATTTTTACAGATCTGTACTATCTTATTGAAAGATGTACCTGGTTCATCCAGTGAGACATGTAATTGGGTCATCAATGTAAAAGTTGAAGAGGACGATCCTTTGGCGATAGCATTTCCTGCAGTAAAGGCTGAACCTGGGGTGAGTTTGTGTGTCAGACACATTTTACTTATATATGCATAACTGTATTGGCTTTCTGCACTCTGTCTGTCTGTCTGTCGTCACATGAAACAGCTCCTTTCAGATGAATTCTCTGTGTCTTTACCAAAATGTCTGGAAGGATAGTTTATTTTGTTGCATACTGGCTGCATTGTTCCTTATGGCAGTGTTAAGAAATACGAATCAATACAGTGAGAAGACTGAAAGATGTTTCATAAAAGTGTTAAAACCACAGAATCCTTTCACGGTTTGTTTGTGCATCCTTTCCAGTGAACGTTTTTTTTGACACTGCATTGTGCCATGAGATTCATTGTATTTCCAGGATCAGAGTCTGAAGGTTGCTATTTACTGTATATCTCATGCAACTGTGGTGCACACTGTATCCAGACAGGAGATGTGTGTCTCCATTTCCATTAGGATCTCTAATAGGATAAGTGATGATGATTCTTCAAAGTTTTGTGAAGGGGCTGCAGTATACCCAACAGGAACAATTAGCCACACATGGTCAAGCATCACCCCCCCACCCACACTTTTACACTTTGTAATTGCACTTGTTGAATGGTGGGAGGTTTCTCATCACTGCATTAATACAGTCAACTCTCGATTATCCGGGGGCGGATTAACCGGTTTGCGGCTTAACCGGGGCTTTTTTTTTTAAGTTTATATGTTGTTTAATATTCATTCACTTTTGTTTCACATGGTGAGTTTAACACTATTTTCGCACTAGTGTGAACCGAGCTCTGCATTATTTCGTCCCGTTATGCGAACACAATGTTCTAGGGTGGGGGTGAAAGAATGCAAGAATTTTTGGAAAGTTTCAAGGACAAATACACCGCCCCAGGTTATTTAACGGTACCATCTCAGTGTGAGAGTGCATTGTGAAAGTAAGTATCAGTTTCTTAATATAGATCTTCAAGTGCGTTAGCAAAATGTCGGGGTTTAAAAGGAAGCGTGTTGTGTTAAGTATTC
>NW_019742009.1:42076-79796 GCF_002891405.2 Cryptotermes secundus
AGTGTTAAGTGTGACCGTAAAAAGTGCTGGATGTTGTTGAACAGTGATTGAAATAACTAATTCATACTGAGTGTAATGTAAAGAAAGTATTAAATAGGCCATGAGATGACATAGAAATGAGGATGAATAAATTTAAATACAGGTAGGTCTATAGTATTATGAAGGTATTAAAAGGTAAAAGGTAAAGTTGTTCCTCTGCTCAACGAATTAAGCCCTACGCCATTAAGGCGTGTGGGGGAGTGGATGTATAGATCCAAATTTTCTTGACCTCGGCACTAGTTGGAGGTGAGTGGTCAGCTTCACGCCCCGGCCGCTTTACCCCCGGGGAAAGAGCCCCCGGTACCCATTGGATAGGAGGTTGGATGGACCCCAGAGCCGGTCTGGACGATTTGGAGAAGTTAAAATTCTTGACCCTACCGGGACTCGAACTCCGACCCTTCACAGTCGTCCAGCCCGTATAATAAAATTTGGCTTAACCGGGTTTTCGATTAACCGTGACTTCCATCCCCAACATTAGCCCGGATAATCGAGAGTTGACTGTATGTGTTATGTACTGAGATGACTACCAAGATAAAACAGTGCTTCGTTGGTTGTGAGGAGAAGCTGTGTATTCACAACTCCATCATTCACATTTTGCAGCAACCAGTTACCGAAACATATCATTCAGCACAAAACAGGTGACAACTACACCTACTCTGTCATTAATGAGATTTGGAATCTCTTAGATGTGCAGTCTTTCAGCTCACACCTGTTACTAGATGAAGAAAATACATATATATGAATTCTTCACAACACATGCCACATGCTTTGACTGTGAGAAATAAAAAATATGAGATATAGGTAAAGCTATCCCCGTAACAGGCCGTGGAGGCCCATAGGGTTATGAGATGTCAAGGCTTCCACATTTTGCAGGCAGTGGGCTCACAGGCGACAAAGAGGTTGACTATAATCCATCATAGATGAATATATGAAAGGTGTCAAAACTCTGTTTCACTTATTTTAGGAGATACTCTCATTAAAATCTTTGAAAAATTGTGGAAATTTGCCAGATCAATTATCAGAAATACAGTTTTTACCATGGGTCTACTTGCCATGCAGAGCTGAACCTGACCACTAGCATTGGCCTTTAAAGTGGTTAATGATAGAAGTGGAGTGTCATAATAAAATGTTTCAAGGTTATTAAATTTAAAATTTAACCATGACTTTTTCGGTGAATGTTAGTACCTGCCTGACATGGCCTGAAATTTGGAAGGCAGAACTCTAAAATAATTTCAAAGAATAAATGCTGTATTTTGTATATATATTGTCACGTGTTGGGTGTATAACGCGACAAATAAGTTCACGCCGTTTCACGTGTTTCGTGTGTCACGCTACAGATAGATTCACGTAGGCTTCAATTAAGTAGGACCTTTATTGTTCTTCCCCTTACACAGTCACAAGTACAATTACTGTTCACTGTAACCCCTCAACTGTTTTCTGCGGCGGATGTTCCACGACACTTTACTTCGAAGGCTGGATCAAGGCTAACTTCTCCGAAGGCTTGATGACGGCTGGCTTCTTAGCTGGCTCTATGAAGACTTTCTTCTCCGAAGGCTATTCTGCGACTGACTTCTCCGAAGACTATTCCGAGACTGAAGGCTTCTCGTCGAAGCTGGGCTATTTGTAACCTTGCCCGCTGTTAGGCAACGAACCCTTTGTTATAACAGTGGAAACGTCGCTTTGTTGGCTCCGCGTTTCCTACGCAATGACCCATTGTTATTGCATTGTCTCTGTGGGAACCTTCGCGTATTCTCGTAACCGTGGAGATTTGATGTTCTCGGTACAACGGCTCACTNACTTTTATTAAATAACTGATAGACTCGAATTGTTGATAGAATCAGAGTTTATTATGAATTTTGAGGGGGCTACATGTTTTGATCATTGATGACCATCATCGTGTGCTTGTAAACAGCACAATGTTTCCACATAGATCACATCATATACATGTGATGCTCCTTGGAAGTTCTAATAGGTGTTCTGCCAACAGAATGTAGTGCAGGTGTTCTTGATGTCTGGAGACATTTTAATTAGTTTTCCTTATAGACAGCAACATTGCAGGTGCAGAATGTAAGCTGACACAGGTCACAACTTGTTGCTTTCCAGAAACTGTAGGTTGTTGTATATTAGCGTGTGTATGTGGCAATGTGCGCTTTCCTGTTGTGAAACAACAGCATTTCAGTGGAGTTCCACTCAGTTCCGTTGTTGTGGAGTACGAGTTCTGAAATTCTAAACTGAATTTGTTTGAGGATTGCTTAAACAAGAAATATGTGCCTCACTTTGTAGTGCACAGTATTTTCTATCAAATAATGAGGGCTGGAAAAGAAATTTTCTCTTTTAATGCCTTTAGAGACACTTGAAGTTCCATCCCATGATCATCAACCAGACCATGTCACCACTGTGGACAGATGAACATTGCAGTGTGAACTGGGCATAGAAGTGTGCTCTTAAGCCTTTTAATGTTGTCTCTGCAATGGAGAGTTTGATTATTTTTAAGCTCTTCTGTGCTGAAGTTAAGTGTATAGTACATGAAACCAGTTGCGGATCACATGAAACCTGTTTTTCTAGTGTTTTTTAGTCACCCATTCACATATCGGGATGAGACTATGGGGGCATGTCAAGTATGTACAACATCACTTATGTACCTGGCATTTCATTTGCCAGTGATACCACACAGTCTTGGTAGACATCACCAAAATGCTTGGCATCTGTTTTACCTCTGCTTTTAGTTCAAGCGATTATGATTGTTTCTTTTAAGCTCTTGAACAAAGACACAGAAGCATTGCTGCTTAACTTTGCCTCTTGACCTACAGAACCGTATAATGAAGAATTTTATATAGATGAACTAATTGCAGTGCCACATCCCTGTCATAATGTGACCCCAGGTCTTGACAGTATCCAGTATCTCTCAGCTTCCACCCAGAGGCAGAAAGTTTCTGCTGTCTATATGCAACCATATATGGTCAGAGAACTCAGTTCCAGCTGCCTGGACAGTAGCAATGGTTGTCCTGGTACTGAAACCGAGTAGAGATTGCTCCCTTCTATGCAATTAGAGACCTGTATCTTACTAGTTATGTTTGCAAGAAAATAGAGTGTATTGTTCAGAGATGAGCGGTCTGCAGCCAATTTCCAGTTAGTGAGTTCAGAGTCTGAAGCAAGAGGTAGCCTGTGGTAATCAGATGTGGCCAGAAAAAGTCAAATTGCGAGACAGTCGCTGGCCAGTAATGACATGAACCGGGAAGCGAAGGAAACTGCGGTCTTGGAAGCTGTTACTGAGCAACAACTGGAGAAGACAGCAGACTGACGAGATTTAGTGGGTGCTATAGTGAATTGTAGAGTGTGTGAATTAGCAGTAGTGTTGTAATTAATTCAAGTTCCGGTTTGTAGTAGTTGGTAAATCTGATTACTAATCCAAATCCCATGCCTAGCCACTTAACACTTGACATTAATGAGCTTGCAACATGCTGTAAGAACAAGAACACCAGAGGCTGGTACAGAGAAATAACTAATTTGGTAAAAGATGAGAACGGTGATCTGCTTGAGGATTCCCACAACATTTTGAATAGGTGGAAGAATTATGAAAAAGTTAAACAGTTCCGTCCAGTGTGACTGGTTAAGTTTTTTTTCTTATTTAGTTATTCATGCCCTTACATGTTTCGGTCTTCAGAGACCATCTTCAGGACACCTTTACATCAATACAGTTAGAAGCCACTATTACAGTACATGTTCTAAAAGTTAAAATATATACATACAATATAAATAATATACGGTTGGGTGTAAAATCTAAAGTCTTTACAACTACAGCGGCTGTTCCAATACATTACAATATTTATAGTTAGTTTGATAAGATTCTATTGGAATTCATAAACCAGGCTGGTGGAAGAATTACTACTTTAAGCTATTGAATGTACATAGGGTTAGTGATGCTTAACGGAATTTCATCTACACAACTACGTTACGTAATGGTTTATTATATATTCTTCTACTAATTTCTACATATTTTGGCCATGGAGACCATCTTCATAGGGTAAAGTGGCTGGAGCGTGAAGCTGATTACTTACCCCCGAGTATGAGGTCAAGAAAACATGGATTTATACACCAACTCCTTCATATGTCTTCATGGCATAGTGCTTGATTAGTTAAGCACAGGGACAGTTTTTGTTATTTTCACCTCTGTGTCATTGGAAGAAGCACATATTTCTGATTAAGGGCACAGTGTTTTACAAACTTCTTGTTCTATCCTGTTTCTCAAGAAATGCATTTGAAGTTAAAAATAGTAATCTTATTTCATACTGTTAGGCATAATGTCCATTTTACAGCACAGAGGAGAATACACGCGATTTCTGTCATTATGAAATTGTTGTGTTTATTGTGGAATATGGTTATTATATGAAGTACAGGAAATAGTTCCCTCATTGTAAATATTACCCGTAGAGAATTTTGCAGTTTAGTTCAGGTTATTTAATTTCAGGTAGAGTACTGTTTATCTCATTCTGATATATTCAAAACAACAACCGATCGGCTGCTGAAATTCGGCATTTTGATTGAACTTGTTTAGGTATTTGAGTAACAATATTTACTTCATGTCATATATGATGTCACACCCAATCCTCTACTTACTGCTTTCTCCAATCAGTGGAATTGTGTTTAATCTTAATTGCAAGCTGGATCCCTTGAACAGATTTTTCCACCAAAATGTGTATGTCTGTGCAAGTCTTTGTTCGTCACCCTGTGCTCTTCATGTCATATTCATCATGAGGGTACTTGAAAATTATTGAGGCTGTCAGAGCAAGAGGGGACAGAGTTATGTTGTAAATTATTCAGAACAACATTTAATACTGTACAACCAGGGATCTGGAACTCTGGGAAAGTTTCTGAATGTTACGTTCATAACACTACATCACCATCTATACAAGCTGTATAAATAACATGCAGAATGCCCACTCCACGTCAAAGGAATGTAGCGCAACAAGATGGGACATCAGCAGATATTTTCTCAGATAAATATATTTCAGTGAATCGCTAGTGACTACAGTGAAAAATAACATTTAAGACGTTTAATTCTAATCTCAATTCCAATTCTATATTTTAATTAATAAGCAACATACATTCACATGCAGTATTAACATTCAGTGGAATAGTTTTGGCAAGATAGACTTGCACTTGATAATGCCTTTATACTGCCGAAACATGTCGTAATAGAGGAGGACAAGATAATAAGTTACAATTGAGACTGTAATATAGGTATACAAATTGAATTTCCTTTCTGCATTTAACTCCCATGCTTCTAAATGGAGATTCTGTCATTACTAGCAATTTAGTTACTTGGCATGTTCTTAGGTCCTATAGGTACTTGCAGTAACTTTTATCAAATCATCGGCAAACTTACATGACACCACATTGCATGATGTGCCAGATGATAATGGATTCTAAAGGGTTCAGAATTGTTGGGTTTTTGGACTTGCCCACCATCAGATATTGAAAACATAGAAAACGACATGTTGGAAACTGGATCTATGTCTGTCCTCAGGTGAGGGGTGGGACGCCTACTCTGTTGGGTCTGTTAGAAAGAGCTCAGGATCTGTGAGTGGAAATGACCATTATGCATAAGCTGGCTTCATGGTGGCTGTTCATTAACATATCTGAGTGATATTATAAGGAAATTGGAATTTACATAGGCTACAAGTGCTACATGTGTATAAACCGATCCCACACAAGTGGTGCATTGACTTATCACCTGAATAGCCAGATGATTTTCTGCCAGTTTTCAGGTGAACTTCTGTTAGTTTTGTAATGAGATTTTGAAGGGAACACAATTCCTGAAACTTCATAAGTGTTTACCCTATTGATAGCCTACTGAAGGTATTCTTCAAGTAATCGTGCTAATAATGTTTCCTTTCCTTTACCAGAATAATCTGAATGAACAACTCATACATGGTGACGAGTCACTTGCTCATCAGACCACACTGAAAGATCGTCAGAGGACACATAGTGGGGCGCATTCATATTCTTGTGATGTGTGTAACAAGTCATTCAGTAATAAGAAAGTCTTGAAAGTACATCAGTGCATCCCTAGCTCAGGGCTGCCACTTTCCTGTGAAGTGTGTGGAAAATCATTTAGGTTCAAGAGTATGCTGAGGAGACATCAACACGTTCATAGTGAAGAGAGGCCTTTCACTTGTGACGTATGTAATAAATCATTCAAACGGCAGGCAGATTTGCAGATACATCGGCATATACATAGTCGAGAACAGCCCTTTTCTTGTGAAGTGTGTAATAAAACATTTAGTAGAAACTGTATTTTGAAGCTTCATCAACGCATACACACTGGGGAGCGGCCACTTTCCTGTGATGTGTGCCATAAACCGTTTAGATGTCACAGTAGTCTCTGGGTGCATCGACGCGTGCATAGTGAAGAGAGGCCATTTTCTTGTGATGTATGTAATAAAACGTTCAAATGGCAGAGAGATGTGGAGATTCATCAACGTATACATAGTGGGGAGAAGCCGTTCTGCTGTGAAGTATGTAATAGGTCATTTAAACTGAAAGCTCATCTGATGATACATCATATGCGCTTACATACTGGGGAGAGGCCGTTTTCATGTGATGTATGTAATAAATTATTCGCCACGAAGTTTGATTTGAAAACTCATAAACGCATCCACACAGGTGAGCGGCCATTTGCATGTGATATCTGTAAAAAGTTATTCAAAGCTCAGAATGAATGGAAGAGTCATTTGCGTGTACATAGCGAGGAGAGACCATTTTCATGTGGTTTGTGTAATAAATCATTCAAATGTCAAAGTGACCTAAAAAAACATCAAAAGGTACATAGATCGGTTTTCTTGTGATGTGTTCTGATGTACGGAAGTGCTAAAATAAATCAATAACTGAATGTCAGTGAGCTTAATAGAAGCTGATTAGCAGTGAGTGATAAATTTATTTGCAGTCCTCAGGAGAGAAGTGTATGTGTTGCTCTGTATTATATTCGAACTACCCTACAATAGCGAAGGAATCCAGTGGAAGTTGAGAGTGAAATGCCAAAAGAGACTGTCCTTGCAGCAATATTTGTTTTGCCTTTGTATCTCCTCGCCCATGCTTATGTCTGGCGAATTTGCTAGTGCACTGATGTGGCCGTGTCACTGTTTTTTTGTGAATACAGAATTAGACAACAGTTCCTGCAGTTCACAGTTCTGCATCACATGCGTAGATGACTGCCAATTAATGGCAGTGATGTGAATAAGAGGGCTGCAGGCTATAACTTTCCATTAACAAAATACAAAAACAAGTGATCATGAAATTGAGCTGCACCAGTAGACTGTGTGGTTTGCCTATTATCGCCGAAAATAGATTATGCATTATGTTCACATCTTTTCTAAGGAAGCTTCTGATGAAGTCCTGTGGTATGCACAATGCATGTATGGATGAAGGATAGAAATTATTCTGTTGAGGGAGAGTAGATTTTGGATCTGGAATACTCACAGAGGTGATTATGAAGGAGAACTCTACTTCTGGTTTCATTTTGGTTTGGTTCTCTCATTGTTCAGATATAAAGATAGGTGCAGTAGGCAAGACTGTTGGACCTGGGAACATTTTTGACATTTTATTTGTACAATGCAAAATTAATGGTTGTATGTAAGATGTAATTATATCATCGGAAGCAGCACATCTTTCTGCTTAAGACACAATGTTTTACATTGTTTTAACTTATCCCTCTTCTTAAGAATTGTATTTGAAATGGAAAAGAAAAAATATTATCTCAAGATGTAAGGTTGTGTGTACACATGGTGCACTGTGCTTGGTGCATTGCATATAGTGTAGTGCTAAGTAGAGTGCCATGCAGAATGCTTTCCTTGTAAGATGGACATTGAAGGCATTATTCCACAGTGCCCTGAGCTTATTAAATTTGAAACAGATATTTCAAATGGTATTCATGTTGTTAAAGCAATGTGTAGTCTTTATAACTTCGTTCTCCAACAAGAATGTCATGACCTCATGTGAAAATGTAATTGCACAATCTTTCAATAAAAATATTGGACAGTCACAGTGCTGCTTTTCAGAAAGAGCTGAAAGAGGGAGACATTTGTGCAGTTTTTCTGTGGTAGTGGTTGTGTTTCATGTCAAAACTATCCGTTCTGAGGACAGCAGTTAGTTTTCTTAAGTAATTAAGATTCAGCAAATAAATGGTATTTGCATTATCATTAATAATCATTAATAATAGTATGTAAACAAACGGAATGTAACATTCACTATATAGACTCAGCTTTCCAGGCTCCTTCTGCTATTTCCAGTCACAACTTGGGAAAAAATTTATATTTCTATGTGAAGGTTTATTTGGATTCAAAAATCCCTCCTCCTTAAACACCGAACCAATAATTTGCTGCTCTATTTAAAGTAAAACAAGCAAGACAAACCCAACACTACTTGTTAACAGGTGCTTAGCAAGGCTTAGTGCTAGGTGTGTCGCATGGTATGATCAGAAACAACAGTTTGGTCAATGATGTCACCAAGTCCAGCACTACGCTACAATCCAACTGAAGTGCGCTTGGTGTGTACATAGCCCAATACATTCAGGTACTTTGGGACGTTAACCTTTAATACTCTTGTTACAGTATGAAAGGAAATAGATTAAGCTATTTATCATGAATCTCCATGTCTGTTGTTAAATATAGTTATTATACAAATCATAAGAAATATGTAAATATTATGTGTTGAGGAATTTTCACTTTAGTGCAGGCTTTCAGTGTTCAAGATGATTTCTGAGCAGCTGCCCAAGTTGAACTTTTTGATTGAACTTGTTTAGGTTGTTTATTGAAAATACCTGTTTCATTCAAATATCATGTTAGATTCAGTCATGAATTTACTTCTATATCCAGTTTGTTTGTAGACTTTCATTTAGACATAGTTGCGAGGAGGATCTCTTGAACAGAATTTTCTGCCAAATATTCGGTCATCTATCTTTGTGAACTAAACAGGTACAGCGCGTCTGCACGATCAGTGTTTGGCTTGGTGACGGATGTTCACGGCCGACGATCATGTGGTTCATTCTCCACGCTCTCTCTGCCCTCTCTGAAGCACTTACACCACTCAAACGCACAGGTCCATGAGAGACACTCTTCCCCATACTGTTGTTGAAGTCTGTGGTGAATTTCAGTGGACGGAACGTTTTCTCCAACGAGGAATTTGATCACACTGCATTCCACGGTCCGCGGTACCTTCTGTTCCCTCATCACTCTAGCAACTCCCAGACAGGACTGAACAGGAGGGAGGGTGGAGGTTGTGGCTTCACTCTCTCAAGGTAGCACAGCTGCTGTGCAATGCGGCTTCTTTACACACAAATCAGTCCCGGTCATATTTGAACCACCTTGTATATAATAAATCATTCACTAAGAAGTTTATCCTGAGGAATCATCAACTTATCCACACAAGCATGCAGCCATTTGCTTGTGACATCATCCAATGACCAGAGTGATTTGATGAATCATCAACCAGTACATATTTAGGACTGGCTACTTTCTTGGGTATGTGTAATAAAGAATTCAAGTGCCAGAGTAGCTGAAAATAACATCAACAGGTACATGGATTGCAGCAACAGTGTTCTGAAATACTGAACTCCTAAAATAAATCAATAATTAAATATCATGTTGGAAGCTGATGACAAGTGAGTGATAAATATATTTATAGCCCACGAGAACAGAAATGTTTGTGTTGCTATATTTTGCATTAGAAGTGATCTTACTATATCAGAGAAAGCTAACGTATGATGAGAGCAAAATGGCGAAGAGAGAACATGGGAAAATGAACATTGGTGCCATCTGGTTTTTTGCTGCAATAATTGCCACCGTGTGACCATATTCTGGCAATTGTGCACTGCAAATGTATGTGTGTTGTAGAACCTTTTAGATGGATTAGGTCCCAAAGATCTTATATCTTGAATATTACTGTTGAAATTGTCAATATCAGGGTTAATGTTATATGAAGCTTGTTGATGAAGATAAATTAATACTCTCTGTTTTCTTGATACAGTGTTTATGATTTTTTTCTTCTCAAAGAGTTTCATCTATCCTGTCTAGCAAAATTGTCTTTATTCTGCCATTTTTGTATTCTATTTCAGAGAATATAAGTGATGTTAACCAAAGGCTGCTTGAAAGATTAACTGAGCTGTCGGGGCAACATTTGGTTTGAGAGTTTAGATATGAATAATTTAGAATGTTTATTACACTACAAACAGGGGTCTTGAAACCCATTGAAGATTTTTGAATGCTGCATTCATTTTTGACCCATAGTCACTTCACCTCAACCTTTGCCCTTTCTTCAGGGAAGTGACAGTATTCCATTTTAACATTGGAGGAAGTGATTCTTCCCAGCATGGAAATGGACTCTCCAGTCAGTGTAGTTTCTGGGGCTAGACTAAGTTGCATTATATTAAATGTTTGAGCAACACCAGTGCATGTACCACAGCAACTGTAGTCGGTAGTGCATCCTCTTTCCAAATTCAGACCTCGTGTTTCAAATGAAGCCCAGTACTCTGCTTAATGGAATGGAGTTCTGTGTAGTAAAATCTGAAATGAGCTGGAGTGTCACAGTCACATAGGATGCATGAGGCAGTCTCAGTTTGAATAGGTGTCCTTTCAAGTGACAGTGTCCTGTAAGTGATTCTACACAATATGCTAACCTCCAGAGCCTGTGGTGGAGGCCAAGACACACACAGCGTTGTAGAGCCTATAAAGAAGAAGAGGAAGAAGATACTCTAAGTTTTAAACCTTGCTGTAGGACACCACACAGTTGTAGGATGGGTGATTATGGGTCTTGCCAAATCCAGTAAATATATCTGGATATATCTGGCCCCACATTTTATTGTCTATCTCTGCAGGGTGGAAGAGCACTGTAGGCCTTATTTGTTACTTTATCCAACCACTTATTCTAAGTCTACCCTTTGTCCAAATTGATGTCGAGATATTTTACTTCTGAAGATAACTCTTTTACAGATAGGAGTTGTTTTGTTGTGTTCCCTTGTGTCCTTCTCCCTGGTAAAAGATATTACTTGCATTTCATTAGAATTGATGGACAAATGTGTTCTATGAAATCACAGTTGGATGGTTCCCAAGGCCTGTGTATGGCACCGGTGACTCATTCTGATGGAATATGCCATCTGTAGGACTGCAATATTGCCTATTTGTCATACTTTGTACTAGTCACCCCTATTGAGTTCCCAGAGAAATTATTCCTCAACCAGACTCAGCAGGTTTGGAAACCACATAGTTCCCTGTGGAAAACTCTATTTATGGTCCCTTTTAGGGTTTTTGCTGACAGTGTGTTTATTACTTTACTGGTTTCTAGCATACAGCAAACAGTTCCACTTGTATACTGTGGCCTGAACACCATGCATTTCATCTGTTGTTTCTTCTGTTTGGTTTATCAGGTCCCTCTGAATGATGGAATAGTAACTAAGACAAAGCATTATAGAGAAAAATTCTTGAAGTTTCAGGAACTGAGTATATAGCAAGATCTTGGAAGCCAGTGACAGTGAATGATTTTAATATTATAGCATATAGATCCATTGCTAGGCAACAAAACAACAGCCATTGCTATGAAACCGTGTGATGAACATGCCTCTACAACAATTCCCCACAACCATGTAGACCTGCCTCTGCTTGTTTCAGTAGATGCCACAGGGGTTTGCATACTGATTGGAAATAGTGAAGTGCTACTTGCAGCAGTCTGTAAGTCCCCAGGCCACACCTGGAATGATGCAGACATCACTGAGCTCTTAAGCTTTAGAACTAAGTCGATTTTGGCAGGAGATCTGAATGCTAAACATCCATTTTAGAATAGTATCGTTTCCAAACTTTCAGGCGTGAAACTGTTGAATTTACTGCATATAAATGAGTTTGAAATTTCAGCATCACAATGTCCCGCTTATTACTCTCCTATTGGAAATGGTGACATGCTCGATTCGATATTGTTGTGCACAAAAATGTCTGGCTGTCAGAAGTCATTGTCTATGACATTCTGGACTCAGATCACCTACCAGTTGTTTTCCACTTGCTGGATCATATTAGAACTAGGAATCTTTTGGACCTGGTTGACAAATTCACAGTTTGAAAGAGGTTTCAAAGCTTGGCCTCTGACTTAATTTTACCTAGAATCCAAATTAACTTGGAGGAAGAAGCTGATAAAGTGGCCTGTTACTTTACTGCCTCTATAGCTTCGGCATACAGGCTATCGGCAAGCAAAATTACATTCTCACATACCTGATCTGGAAAGTTTGCTAAAACACAAGCGGCGGTTAAGGAAATTGTGGCAAGTCACATGGGATCCAGCATGTAAAACGGCACTCAGTTGGGTCACCAAAACCATCAGACGAATGAACCATAGAAAGGCATTGGTGGGAAGCAAAAGTAGGGTACTGTGAGGTCACACCTCATGCTCTTTGGCCTATTGCGAAATCGTTTTTGAAAAGGGATGGACCAAAGGCACCAACTGCTGTTCAAGGGCATTTAGGAATAGCATATCACCCAGACATGAAAGTCAACATGATATTGGATTGTTTAGAAAATCAGTTCACATCTCATGACCTGTGTGACGAAAACCATGTGCGACAAGTGGAGACTACAGTCAAAGCTTTGCTTGCATCTGTAGATGGGACCCCGTTTGGGATAGTAAGACCTTGTGATGTATATAAATTAACAAATTCATTATAATTGTGAAAGGCTTTTGGACTTGATGATATTCCAAATGACTGCCTTAAGCATATTCCAAGAAGACCACTGGTACATCTGACACAATAATTGGGACACTGCCTTCGGCTGTCTTGGAAGGAAGCAAAATTTACAACACTACCGAAACCCAGTAAGGACCCAAAATTTCATCAAAATTTACATCCGATTAGCTGCTTGTCTACAACAGGCAAGCTATTCGAAAAAGTTATTCTGAAAATTGTCCGAAGGCAGGTTGAAGAAAAAGACCTGATTAATTCAAGCCAGTTTGGTTTCCATGCCCATCATAGCATGACACTTCAATGTATGAGGCTTACAGACAATGTAACCTTAAATTTCAACAAAAACATGTCTACAGCTGCTGTATTCTTGGATATTGAAAAAACTTTTGATACAATGTGGCTCATTGGCTTGCTATATAAATTATCTACATTACAATTTTTGATCAGGCAAATCAAGCTTATTAGCTCTTTCCTCTCTCAGAGAAAATTCAGAGTTGCAGTCGAAGGTGAAATGACTGTGCCAAGGGATATACAAGCAGGAGTGCCACAAGGTTCTGTCCTCTCCCCCACATTGTACAGTCTTTATATAAATGATATGTCCCAAACACCTGATGTCTATTTAGGTCTCTTTGCTTATAACACCTGTATATATGTGACAGACTGCAAAGAGGGTTATGTTCTCCAAAAGCTGCAACGAGGTCTCAGTGCTATTGAAATGTGGAGTGAGTGCTAGAACATAAAAATTAATGAAGATAAAACTCAGGCAATCTTTTCTCATAAACTTAGGCCCCCTGAGGCTTATCTTAAATTGAATGGGCAGAATATCCCCTTTCTCAATCATGTAAAATATCTGCGTGTAATCTTGATAAGAGGATTACATGGAGACTTCATATAGAAATGATTGAAGCCAAGGCCTTCAGAACATTTATTAGAATCTACTCCCTATTCAAAAGTGAGCGTTTAAGCGCAATATTAAACTAACCCTCTATAAGGCACTGATCAGATCAGTAATGACTTATGCTTGTCACACCTGGGAGTTAGAGGCAGACACCTACCTCTTAATATTGCAGTGCATGCAAAACAAGGTTTTGATAGGTTTGGTGATAGGGTGTTATTTGAACTAAACTTTGTAATTGATTTCTGGTAAATAGGTTGGTTATGTCAGTATTTCAAATGTATGAGGATCCTTGTGCCATTTCACAGCATAAAAATAGTGAGGTATGCTGTAAGTGTACAAACCTATTGGCCTGATATTTTTCGGCGAACTCAGTCTTTAATGATACTTCATGATATATTAAATCCCATTCTAAACTGACAGGTGAAGAAAGAGTATTTCTGGCAAAATAATTGTATACCAAATAATATTGACAAGTCTAAGTTGCAGTGAAGTCTATAAGAGCAGAATAATCAGTGAAGGACAGTGGCCCCTTAAGTCACCTGACTTAATTACTCCAATAACTGTCTGTGGGACAGCTTGAAAGGACATTTCATGTAGTAAACTGTTGCTACACTGTTGTGAGAAATGTGGTTTTGTCTGACCTGAATGCTCTGTATAAGTATATAATACAAAAATAAATGTCTTTAGTTGTCACTATTATTAATTGGAACCTAAACTTAAAATGCTTCCTATTTATAACTGTTGGTGGTGCAAAGCCATTAGCATCTGCTCAGTATTATGAAGCATATAAAAGTGGAATGGGAATGTAATTAACAACATTGATTAACAGCATGAATGGAAAGTTGTCATTACCTTCAGGAGTGGCCACATTACTACTTGTTCATAGATAGAAACCATAAGCTAGTGGACAGGCTCTCTCACAGGAATTCAAGCATCACCAGTGTAATGTTATATTTTAGCGTCCTGTTGCACTGATTTAAGTCCATGATTTATTTAATCCGTCTTGCAGTGCATACACTCATTTTTCTCCTTCTCTCCCTCGCACTACATGTTTCGGCATAATAATGCCATCTTCAGGTGCTTACTTATCCACGTCAAACCAGTTCATTGCATGCCATGTTCACACATTAAAATAACTAAAATATGTATCTATCATATACATTGTCCAACGTTAAAAATATTAAAATTGTTCAGGATACCACATCGCTACGTCGCCCCTCACTACGTCAGTCACGCCCATTCTCCTTTGTTGGAGCACTCCTTCACTATCTTGTGTGTTGTGGTTTTGTTGTGTCGTGCTCCTGCGACTGCGTGTGTTATACTGTTTGGCTTCCTGGGTATGTGTGTGTGTTCTGTCTTCGTTTTGAGTGAGTTATTATATGTTGTTGAGGTGTCATGAGACTTATGAATTAGGTACAGGTTTGTAGGATTTCAGGTTGCCACAGCAGTTGTTATGAAGAGTACTGTCATCTGGGTGACTTTTGATGGGCCACACAATGTTATCCTATGAGATACTACTCTTCAGGCACAGGATCTTTTATGTAAATGAGATGGGCAGAACATGTAGCACTCGTGGAGGGGGGAGAAGAAGAATGCATATAAGACTTCGGTGGGAAAGCCAAAAGGGAAGAGACCACTAGGAAGAGCAAGATGTAAGTGGGAGGATAATGTCCATGGTTTATGCTGACCGTCTTACAGTGTATAGTACACTTTTTCACCTTATTCTTCACTTCCGCACTACATGTTTCAGGACTAATGTGCCATCCTCAGGTGTCTTTATGCACGTTAAACTACTGTACTGCATGCCATGATGTCTTCATTTTAAAATGACTAAAATCTGTATTCGTCATATAGGACGATGAATTGTAAATAATAAAACTTTTCAGGATTCTTCCTATGTCACACTCAAACACGCGATTTACGCCGATCCTCTTTTATGTGAGCATTCTTCCTACATATATTTGTGTATCGTGTTCTGTGTTGTGTTTTGCTCCTGTTACTGCATGCGTTGTACTGCTGAAAAGTTTTATTATTTAGAATTCATCATCCTATATGACGAATACAGATTTTAGTCATTTTAGAATGAAGACATCATGGCATGCAATACAATAGTTTAACGTGCATAAAGACACCTGAGGATGGCACATTAGTGCGGAAACATGTAGTGTGGAAGTGAAGAATAAGGTGAAAAAGTGTATACACTGTAAGACAGTCCGCATAAACCATGGACATGAATCAGTGTAACAGGACGCTAAAATGTAACATTATTAAGGGAGGATAATATTAAAATGGATCTTAGGTAGGATAGGGCTGGGAATGGACTGGATTGATCAGAATCAATTATTATGAAGGAAGAAGTGTTCAGCTGAAGATTGATTGTGAGTGATTTCATTTGATTGTGATTAAGAGAGATTGTACATGAAGGAGTTAATAAATCCAGTAATCCAATCAAGAACCCGTCAATATTAGTCATGGAGCCATAAACACACGACATTTTTGGTGTCAGCAGTGGGATATGGTTGATTGATCGATTGGATTGAAGACTGCAGTGGTTAGTCATATTGTCAGCCTATGAAAAATGGAGCAAATAATGATGAAACAGCCAAAATGGACGAGATCATAGACGACATGAGGGCATGGCGAAAAGAGACAGTGGTCTGCCAGGAAAGAACGAAGTGCAAGGAGGCAACTTCAGAGAACATGGAATGCAGAGCAGAGGATAGGGAGGTCCCCAAGGAATATGCCACAGTGAAACCTGTCGGAGGACTGAGGAAGCGACATAGGGGTCGGAATATAGCTGCAGAGCACCACAGTCAGCCAGAGGAAAGGACCTGGGGAAATTGTGGATCCCAGAAGAAATTGGACCTCAGCTGCTGAAGGATAACCTGCCGTGCAGGAATGGCACGTCACAAGGGACACAGCAAGGACAAGGTTGGATGAAGACAGACGCTCGGGAGGACACGTAGGGTGAATCCGGAAGGCAGCACTTGAATTAGGGACCAGGGCCCAAAGAAACAGCTGCATCTAAGAAGTGAGAGGACATCCAGCAGGATCTACAGGGAGAAGTCCAGGCTGGAGATCACAAAGCGAATGGCTGGATCGTCTGTCAGACTTTGAAAAGCAGGGACTGGGCATTGTGGAGTGGTCACCGCTTCCTAAATGGAGAAAATCGTACTCACAGCATTAGAATAAGAGGGGCTGGAAACGTGGGCGCACCGGCCACTCGGGTTAGTTTTCCCCCCACTGTCTGAAAAGAAAAGCATGGGATGTTAGTGATATGCCTGGACTGACTGGAATCTTCTGAGAGAGCACTCGGGATGAAGGGCCTAAAGGAGGGAACAGCAGGAGCGGTTCGAGAGAAGTCACCCCAGAAAAGACCGAGACATTACAAGCAGAGACCTCAGAAAGGAAGGAACCATGACATACAGATCTGTTGCTGAGGATCGGCTTGGTAAACACATTCTTGCGGAAGCGTACCGTGGAATGGTAGGACGTCTATTTCTAGGTAGCAGAGCGGTAAACATGCTTACGAATTGTTGAGAGATGGTGTTTTCTGTGGATTCTGCTCCGAGACTATATAAGGGCTATAGAAGAGAATCAAATGAATTGCAGAATCAGAACGAGAATGGAGCGAGCCCTCAGCAGTCAAGGAAGAAGGACTCGGCTGAAGATTGATTGTGAGCTGTTTCAGTTGATTGCGATTAAGAGAGCGTATCAGTTTTATTAATTAAATTTTTTGACACTACTATAGTACCTGTGCTACATCTTGCTATGGCTGCAATGTGCATGTTTTCTAATGTTTTTGGCTTTGTCTACTGTGGTGGCTAGTGCATATAGTGCGTGTTGGACCACATTCTTTTTTTAATTACGTTAACATGATGCCAACTTAGTTAAAAATAAAACTTTATGTATAGATGTGTGTCTTGTGTACCACAAAATATTGAATACAGAGTGACAGTTTACACAGATCATCATATATACCTGATGATGGTCCCATATAGCTGGAAAGAGTTGTAAATATCCATGAAAACATGGAATAAGTGGTGGTTTAAAGTGGCACTGGAGTAGGTTTCTCCGAGTAGTTTGGTTTCCCGTGCCACTTCTCATTCCAACAAATGCTCCATACTCTTCTACCATCTGGGTTGGTACAATAGCCCAAATAGTGGCTGACATACCAAGTGGACTCAGTCCCATCCCAACTCATCCCACAAAAAAAGTGGTGATCTGACGAACAAACTGTGAAAATGCTGCATTTACATGACTCTTATACATAAATACCAAATGCTCAACTAATGAAACAGGATGCTCAAATTCAGTGTTATTCAACAATAGTTTCTGGCTGTTGTATTGCAGGTCTGCAAAGGCAGCAAGATGTCCAGCATGTCACCATCTGATGAAGGCCCGGAAGGTGATGGTCTGGCACACTGTGCTGACTATGTGGACAGTCAGTCATCTGACATTGTCATGAAGAATGAGGTCTGTAGGAAGGAGGCACCAGTATATGAAGAGCGTTGTGACTCCACAGATTCAAGCGATGATTCAGCTAGCGTTGCACCATCTGCCTGTGTAAAGAAGCGTAAGGCCAAGGCGATAAAGCTGAAGGATGAGCGGCTAGATCTGCAGTGTGAGTGGCGGGACTGTGATTACCGCACTGGTAATCTTGACCACTTCGTGCGTCACGTCAGCCTCCACATACCACATCTAGAGGTGAAAATGACTGATGATCAGGAAGGTAGGGGTTCTGGTGTGTTCCCTATGATCCTTCCTGCTTCCAGCAATACATGGCATTGTAATTTGTCCAATTTATGCTTTGCTCATATCAACTTCTGTTCAATGTTAAAATATTTCAGAAGTATTTAGTGGTTTGAAAATGGTAGGAGAAAACATGTAAAATAACAGAATAAGCATTAACCCTTTGCTTTGCCATGAGCCAATTTGATTACATTAAAATTGCCACAACCAAACAGATGGGCTCAATGTTAAACACTTAATACAGCATTTCTTGTAGTAGATGGGATCAGGTGTTCTGTACTGGTGTTTATAGGAAAGAATAGACTTTTTTGGTATCTCAGCCTGTGGTCATTTGAAGGTTATCTCAGGAAGCTTTTTTCTCTACAGCATTTACCTTCAAGTGCTCTTTGCTTTCTAGCAGGGAGTTCTGTGGCAGGGCTTGGCACCTAGAGGGTTAGAGATTTGAGGGAATTAAGTATTCTTGACTTTATCAGAAGATCAGCTGAAGGAACATGAGGCTATTTCGAGTAACCTTTACCGTGTACACTATAAAGGTAAGGTAAAGCTATCCCTGTAATAGGCCAGGGGGGCCCATAGGGTTGTTGGAGGTAAAGGCTCCCACATTTTCTAGACAGCCAGATCACAAGTGACAGTAGGTTGTCAGCCTTACAGACCGGCTGCCCTTTACCCCCAGGAAGATTACTGGTACTCACTTCTGTTAGAGGCTGAGTCAACCCCGGGGCTGTATTGTGGCTGGAAGGGTTAGTTCAATTGGAAAATCCAATGACCTCATTGGGACTTGAACCCACAACCTTCCAGCTTGTAGCATCATGCCCCAACTACACTACTGTGCGCTCAAACATGCACACACTATTCTTTATAAAATGTCCTGCACCAGAGAGCTGAAGAGTTATTTTTTAAGTAGGTTAGGCATTCCACTTGTAGATGGCCTGTGTTATATATCTGAGAGCAAAGGAATACACATTTGTTATTTTCTGTAGTTATCAGGGGGAAACGTCATTAAATTATTAGAACAAGGGTCACGGAAAAACCAGGTCATTTGCTATTCTTTCAGATGGATGCAAGAATATCACATGTGAACACAGTTGAACGTTCAGTAGCAAAAAGAGGTGACAGTATACATGAAGACAAAAAAAGTAACCTAAAAATAATTTGGTTCCTTTGAGAACAGTAATAGAATAAACAAATAAACAATTTTGTAAGTGGACTGGTTTGAGCTGGTTTATTATGTGAATTTTAATGTTACATTGACAAGCCATCAAATTCTATAATGTTGAGAGTTGGAGCAGGGTCAGTTCTTGTTGCTGTGGAAGTCCTGTTCTGTTCAAAATTAATTTGTTTCATGTAGCCACAGCTTGTTTCCCTAACATTTATATTATTTTAGTATATCTGTCTCTGCCCTGATAACCCAAGTAGCCTTTTTTTATGAAGTTTTTCAGCCAAAGTTTTGCATGCAGTTTTCCACCCTGTATTCTTTGTGCAGCAAGGCTCTCAGCCAATTTAAGAGAATCATTGTAAAGCTCTTTCATTTGCAGTTTTCATAATTCGTTTGATTCCTCTCCCTTGGGCCCAGACACTCGTACTTTCCTAAACTCTTTGTTTTCGAATAACTTTGATTCTTCTCTGCGAGTAGGGAATTAGAATTTGTGATTTCTGCCTGGAGCTTCTTGTATTTGCTATTGTTACCCTGCTTTTTGAGCATAATGACCTTTGTTACCCAATATTTATTTTTTCATATTTATCTATGATGAGTTTTGCTAGAAATAGCTGATGCTTGTTTTTGTAAAGAGGGCAAATGGATAGAAGCTTGGAAGAAAAGGATGGTAAATGCTTGTTATGTGTTTCCTATATTAAGAACAAAAGTCCCGAGAAGAGTAAATGGGAACGTGAGTAAACCTGAAACTGCAGACATTTCACAGCTTTCAGTTTGTATACAGGCATTGTTATGCATTGTTTAGGTAAGGTATGTATTCCCATTTCTTCATATACCTCCGGTTTATGCCAAGATGAGAAAGCCTGTTTTAGATATTGCTTTTGCTCTCGTGTGTAGCGTCCCTTGATGGTCTGTAATATTCCACTGTACCAGTGCAGTTGTCATAAGATGAGCAGTCAGTTCTGAATATCAGACATGCTGCATATAAGGCACAGTTCATTGTTAATAACCATAATAAATTAATTTATATGCTTTGAGGTACTGGAGACATAATTTGCATGTTGCAGGTGTATATGTCTGCCTGTGGGAGCAGTGTGGTTTCGAATCTGCAGACTCCAATGAGATAACAAGACACGTCAATTTCCATTCATACCATACCAAAGTAAAATGCATTGGGTCAAACATTTTGGCTCGTTCAAAACTACCGGTGAGTGATGAGCATTCAGCAGATATGTGCTTTACACATTTGTTAAAGTCATCTTGTGGTAATGCTTAATACCTGCTCAGCCTCTTATAAACAAAATGTGGCACTGAGCATGTGTTGAGAGAGTGCTTATTTATTTCAATTATTATGTTTTGGTACATTGTTTGTTCTCTTGTTTTTATTTAAAGCACGCAACTTTTCGGAGACTGCATTCTGTCTCCTGGGATTAAGGACTAGCTCTGACGATTGGGCCCAGCTGAGTAGGTTTCCCCTGAAGATGGAGACTGAGTCCAGTCTCTGAAATGTTGTGTGTTTTAAATAACAGGATGATGGCTAATGTCCAGAAATGCAGTAAATATATTAATATACCATCATCACTAACTCGTGGAGCTTATATATTTGTCCAAATCAAATGCTTTTAGTTATGGATTTATTTTTCTTGCTATCCCCTGCATCCTTGAGGCACATTTTGCTTTTTATTCATGACAGACCTGCATTTAATAAAAGCCATGGAGTGCAAGGTTGGGCGTGAAGTTGCACAACTCCCAGAATTGGGAGACAGTAGAGTAATGGTCATGAGTTCCATGGGACCTGGAACCAGGAATGACTGTGTTGATGAGGATAGCAGCAGTTTCTCTGATCGATCAGAGTTTGGATTTGATTAGTGCACAGAACAGCTCACATCCACAGCTGACAGGAGAACTGAAGTGTGGAGCTTATGAATTATCATGATATCAACAGAGAAAGTGATCTTGTGTTCCAGGTTTGTACACTCCATTGTGCTGGGAAGAATGTGATACCAGATCTGCCACATGCTTTTGAATGCTGCTGGCAGACCTGTGAGCAGACATTCAACAACTCGCAGATTTACTTCAACCATGTTGAGGCGCATGTCTATTGCAACCCGCGTGGTAGAGTAGTGGAAGGAGGAATTCCTTGCCATTGGAGTGGTGAGTTCTATTTCCCATATCATGAATTCTCACCATAACTTATATTAGTTCAGCGCCATCGTTCTGCATGCATGGCTGTTGCTCTAGCTGGCAGGATTACCATTTATCCTCTTTGCATGCCGCAGCAGATTTCAAAAGCTTATCGTACATTAGCAGGGTTCCGCATGAAATGGTCCAGTATTTGATCTACTAATGAAATCTTTATTTTAATTACATTACTGGAAACTAACATATAAAACAAAAGACCATTGTATGGAGATTTATCCTCTGTGAATCAAGTGTTTAGTATGACCAACATTACATCTTTCAGCTTCTTCAACATGAACTGTGATTTGTTGATTACTTGATGGCACATATCCTCAGCTATCTTGTTATAGGCCTCAATGATTGTTGCTCTCAAGTCCATTATTGTTTGTGGCATTTTTGGAAAACTGAACAGAGCTGTGCAAATTGAGGAAATGGCAATGCAGTTGCACTGCCACTTGTGTAAGACTGAGAAACTCAACTCGCAGGCATCTGATCAAGGCAGTCTTCTCACAGTTGCTTTGCAGCATAGTTTCGTGGTTTCAGCTGTTCTAACGTGCTTCTGTGATTCATTTGTTTCTTTTGGTGGTATGAAAGGTTAATGAAGCTGCTAATTTTGTTTTTGTGCGGTTAATTGAGTAGGAGCCTGGTATATAAGACAGATGCCATGCAGACTGTGCTAGGTAGGACAAAATAGATTTGGCTTTGGAAAGAAAGAAGAATGAGTCTGGATCCAGGTATAGCTCTTTCAAAATGATATAAGCTTCTGGGTTTAAATTGTCATGGAAGAACAGCTGCACCCAGTGTTTTCTTTTTATAATATTATATTTGAGCATCCTGTTGCATTAGTATGCCCTTTATTTCACATATATATTTCTCTCTTAAATGCAACTTATTATCTGGTCACCCTTATTCTACATACATGTTTTAGAGAATCATATGTACAGAATAATATTTACAAATTAACGTCACTTTCACATGTGAAAGAGTTTAGTAAAATTGGTATGTACCTGATGATGGCCATGTACAGGTGAAACATATCATGAAGATATATACACTGACACAAGAATAAATGTTGCATATGATACAGTAATTGCATATGTGCGTAGGATGCCAGAGTACGACATTCCTTCAGATATTTCTGTTTAGAATATGTAATCACTCTTTCATCTCATTTGATATTAAATGACTTCTCCATTTCATCAGACATCATTAAGTAACAACCACACAACTAAACTACACTGTCATATAAAGGTAAGTGTAAAGATGTCCCAGTGCTTAACTAATTAAGCAATGTGTCATGAATGTGTATGAGGGAGTGGATGTATAGATCATATTTTCTTGACCTCAGCACTACTTGCAGGTGAGTGGCCATCTTCATGCCCCGGCCGCTTTACCCCTGGTACATGTAGATGGGCCCCAGAACTGGTCTGGACGATGTGGGGAACATAAAATTCTTGACCCTACCTGGACTTGAGCTCCAACCCCTTGGTGATCCACCCTATAGGCAGTTACTATATTGACTACACTATCCTGGCTTCCATGGTGTCATATTCACAAGGAGATTGAGATTTCACACAACAGGTGTACAAAGAGATTAATGTTGATACTGAAGTGTAAACTTCTACATGTTGCAGGGTGCATGTCCAACTCTGTGTATCCATCGATATGGAAACTGGCAGAACATGTTAGAACCCATACGCAGGAGAAACTTGTGGGATGTCCAACATGTGGCGGGCTCTTCGCAAGCAGAGCAAGGTTTTCTTACCACTGTATGCATCAGGTTCCCTCAGAATGTAAGTGATAAACATTTATGCACACACACACACACACGCGCGCGCGCCCGCGATAATGAGAGTTGAAATTTAAGATATTGTTTTAGATCAGATGTATATTTGTTTAAGTTTGGAACTGTGTGTTGTGTTCCACCATATGCAACATTACTGAGTGTATGATGGTGTGATTTGTTGCAGTGCGAGGGTACCAGTTTAGATCTAAAAAAGCGGTGAATAACCACCTCAAATGTCCATTCTGTGACAAGACTTGCTCCTGTCCATCAAACCTTAGTGTGCACATTCGGTATAGACACTTGGATAGCAAGCCATTCAAGTGCAGCTCTTGTGAATATAGGTGAGTAGAAGCCTCCTGACCCTCACACTGACTGACTGAGCTACTTGGCACAGATGGTAATACGTAGGTAGGCTGAAAAGTAATGCACACATGCTTGTAGAGCGCGAACGAAATGACCTTGAGAAGCACGCCAGGTGGCACGTGGAAGTAACATTCCCCCCTCAATACGCATGCGCAGGTTTGAGGTCGTTGCGTTCATCCAGTGTATTTCGAGAAGCGGAAGTATGGAGACGTGTTCTAGTGCTATGTCAATGCGAGTTAAACAGCATGCTGTTATCGAATTTTTAACTGCTGAAATGTGACTCCTACTGAGAATTATCGTCGTTTAAAGGCTGTTTATGGTGACGATGCTGTTGATAGGTCTACTGTAAATTGATGGGTAATAAAATTTCATGGTTGCGAGCCTGGAAAAGCCATAATTGTTGATGAAACATGCAGCGGACGTCCAATCACTGCCACAGACGATAATCATCGCAAACTCGTCGACGATTTGATTCAAAATGACCGGCGAATCACTCAAAAGCATATCGCAAACCATATTGAAATATCCAAGGAACGTGTCTGCTTCATTATTGAATAATTGGGATACCGTAAAATCTGTGCACGATCGGTACCACGCCGTCTCACAGATGAGAACAAACAGCGTCGATTGGAATGCTGCGAGCAACTTTTGCCGCACTACCGTGACGAAGGAGATGACTTTCTTTTGAATATTGTGACAGGGGACGAGTCATGGGTCCATCGTTACGACCCGGAAGAGAAAAGACAGAGCGCTGAATATTGACATCCGTCTTCTCCTTAGGAGAAAAAGTTCAAATCACAGCCATCCGCAAAAAAACTTATTTTGACTGTGTTTTGGGATGCTCACCGAGTTTATGTGACCGATTTTCTGAAACGAGGGGCAACGGTAAATTCTTCTCAGTACATACAGACTCTAAAACACCTCCGGCGTCGAGTTTGTCGTGTTGGAGGCAGCCTGGCGCCAATAATCTTGCAACATGACAACGCTCGTCCACACACCTCGCACGCAACTGAAGAGGCTCTGTGAAACCTGAAGTTTGAACCGATTCCACACCCTCCTTATTCCCCCGATCTTGCGCCTTGCGATTTTTATTTTTTTCCTCTACTCAAGAACAACCTCAAGGGTAATCATTACACCTTGGACGATGAGGTGAAGGCAGCTGTCAAGTCCTGGATTCGAGAAAAGTCGGAAGAATTTTTCAGTGACGGAATAAAAAAACTTGTTACACGCTGGGAGAAATGTGTTAGCCTTAACGGTGACTATGTTGAAAAATAAATATATGCTTTTGAAACTTAAGAATTGTACTTTAATGTACTTTTTGCCCGATCTTGCTATTTGTTTTTGTTCGCGCTCTACAAGCATGTGTGCATTACTTTTCAGCCTACCCACATACTTCTGAATCTTATTCAAGAGGTGCTTGCCTCTAATCTGAGCAGGAACACCAGCTGTTCTGGTAAACTTTTTTCATGGTTCTTCCAGGCCCTCGAGGCAAATGCTGTGATGGTACCTCAAATTAGGCCATCACAAGCTCCTTGCAGATTCTTTCCACTTGGCAGCACACACACACACACACTGACATATTTACAAAGCATTATTAAATAAACTATAAGCAAATAATTCAACTGTGCAAACTCCATCTGACTAATATTGCTTGAACCTCTTCTGGCAAATTAGCTATCCTAGTTGTGGTCTGAGCTTTTCCAGGTGAATCATGAGAGAATGTCAGGTAGTCAGTAACCATTTTCACTTCACCATTTATGGTCGCCTGCTCATCTCATTTGATAAAACAGGGATTATTATTACTTTGTGGACCGGGTCCATGGCCCTGCACTTTACGACTGCTGGTGCACTGCTTGCTGCAAGGCACGTGTAAATTTTTCTGATGAATCAGCATGCCTGATAGTCGATTACATTATGAATGAAGGGAAGTTCTTACCTAAATCACAGATGACAGGGTGTTATGAAAATGCTGTCCCTCTACATGTAGACATTTCTCGCATCGATGGAAGAGGTTCTGATTTACCCTTTGAAGCTGTTCTGCAAGAATATTTGCAATTTCCCTATGAATATTTTCTTTTAGTTCTTCCATTTGAAGATAAATTTGTCCCTGTGCTTAACTAATTAAGCATTAGGCCATTAAGGTGTTTGGGGTAGTGGATGTATAGATCAAGGATTACTATTATAAACTTTGTCATTCAAACAACCCTAGAAAAAACAGTCACAAGGATTAAGTTGAGCTGAACGTGCTGGTGAAATACAACTGCTGATAATTCTGTCCCCAAAGACATCAGAAAAAGCCTGCATTGACATGTGTGAAATGTGGGCAGTCACTGAGTCTTACTGAGACCAGCCATGGAGTCTTTCTTCATCTGTTAACTCTGATAAGAACTGCCCAAGAATGACTTGTACATATCTTTGACAATTAATTGTTTCATTAAACACAGGTCCAACAATCCTTCTTGCAATTAAAGCGCACCAGACACCAAATTTCACTGGATGGAGCAGAACACTGTTGGTTGGATGCGAATTCTATGAAATTCAGTAGTAATTATTTTGCGTCATACAGAAACACATGTTGCTCTAAGAAAGTATACCGAACCATGATGCACCGCACTGCTCATTAACTGAAACTGAGAACAAATGGCTAAAGGAACTGACAACTGCTGCCTACTGCTGAGAAATCATAAACTCCCACACATGAACCACACTGCTCACCATGTAACATAATGCCATCAAGCATGGTTTTTCATAGGAAAAGTTTGTGTGCACCTTGCAGCAAGCAGCAGATCAACCAATGTAGAGGCGCAAATCCATGGACCCAGCCCACAAAGTAAAAATATTGAAATACTATTAAATAACCAAAAATCACTCATGACAGACTCTTAATAAATTAGCCTGTCACTTGGAAAAAGACATTCTGTTTTGTACTCTTGTGTGAGAATGAGGAGCATGCAAGTAGCACCTTAGCTTTGTCTGGTAACTAATTGACATTCTCAGTGAAGCAAACTGTGTGCATTATCCTGCTGCCAGTCATTTCTGCCCACATATTGACTCTACTGAAGCGTGATGTTCCTGCTTAAAGTGTCCCTTTAAGTTAATTTAATAGTGAGAAATACTTCATGTAATTTGATTCAAGATTTTCTCCGTAGCAGACATTTGATTTACTGAATACTTAATGAGGTGCTTGTAAAAGTTAATTGAAGTCAAACAGCACTCCTGGTTGTCAGAAGTGATCAGAAAATGAAGGTTAACAGTGTAATCTTTTTGATGTGTATTTTGCTTCAGAGCCAAGACACACCATGATCTGAAGGTGCACTGGAATACACACCGCTCTGACCCACTTTACCACTGTAAGGAGAAGGGGTGTGATTTCTCGTGTCGCAGCGCCTATGGGCTTCGCAGGCATTGTGACAGGGTATGTGAATTCATATGTGATTTCATTGTATGAAGAAACCTTTGGGGATGAACTCTCCACATGAAATGGAAAAGTATTTTCATAAAGACTTTTGTTTCAGTGTTGTTGATATTCTTAGGTTTTGTTGCACTGCTACTCAGCATCAATATTCTGATCAGTAGGCACACTTGTAGTTTGAGGACTCTGTTGTTCCAAAACTGAACAGTTCTGTTAAAACTGTCTCTCTCTGTCTGTCATGCCATATTTGTTTCGGTTTTGGAAGGAAGAGAACGGGCTTCAGTCACAGCTTTGTTTTGAGTCGCTTGTTCTGCAAGCTTGGCAACTGGTGCTTCACATCCTGATGGTATTCATATGCCTTCTGGTTGAATCTCCATGAAGTAGTCCAGTCACCCATGTCAACTTCAAATATCATCTGTAACAGGCTTCCAGTTTTGTGGTGAAATGCTGTTGGGGGAGAGATTTCTTGTTCCTCCCTCAGTGAATGACATCTTTATTATTCATGTGCATAAAGTACACCACTCATGGCAATGTGGGATATCAAATCATTGAACCAAGACCAATGAAGCAAACACTGTAGCAGGCTCATACTTAATGCTGCTGTTTGAACAGTGGCAAGTTGCTTGAACTGGCTGTGAAGCAGATCATATAGAGGTTAAATGAAGGAGGTTATAGTGGCTGGCCACCAAATAATTCACTGGTACTAGAATTCTGACTTCTGCTTGCTTGTGCGATTGCTGATTGGTATGATAATTCATTTCTCACTTGGGGAGTGTGCCCACTAGTGGATAAGTCCTGAATGTGCTAATTCTGTTCCCTCTGGGCACACTTCCTCCATGTTAGAATGATTAGTATCTCTGCAAGTATAAAAGTGTTTCCACTATCCTAATTTCAAGTAACCATTTACATAAGTATAACAGTTGAGAACATGAAACTGATTTTATTGGTTTCCTCACTTGTCAGCTGGCTTCTAAGTCCAGTGTAGATGATGCATACGTGGTCTGACAATAAAGTTCGCGAGCTCTTCGCAGTAAAAGTGCTACACACCTCATTGCTGAATATCACTGTGGTTGCCTAGAGTACTCACGTTTGGAAGCCATGCACTGATGTCAGTGCCTGTTCCACCATTAAAAACAGTTTTTTTACTGGTTTTGTGGGATGGCCTTCAGAGCTGCTGTTGTATTACTCCTGATGTCATCAGTGTCATCAAAATGCCTTCCTTTCAATATTTCCTTTATCCTCAGGAACAGAAAAAGGTCACTTGGGGGTAGATCTGAAGAATAGGGTGGGTGTTCCAGTGCCAGTTATTTGTTTACTATCTAAAAACTCCCTCACAGACAGTGTTGTGTGAGCAGGTTTTTTGGCAAAAAGTTCAGATTGTTTCCATCTGACTTTTTACAGATCCTTCTGGGTACTTCCAAATAGTAAATTTTGTTGACTGTTTGTCCAGTTGGTACAAACTCATAAGGAAGAATCCCTCTAATATCAAAACAATTAGCAACATTCTTTTGACTCTTGATTTGGGCTGACGGGTGTTTTTTGGTCGTGGAGAATTGGCATTCTTCCATTGTGAACTTTGCTGCTTCATTTCAGGGTCATGTTGGTGACTCATGCTTTATCACCTATGATGACATGGTCCAAAATGTCATCTTGCCCCTCGAAAAGGTTTTGGCAAATTTTGACTCTTCTTTGATTTTGTTCTTTGGTGAGCTCCTTTGGGACCATTTTTGCACACACCTTCCTCATGTCAAGATCTTCAGTTAAGATTTTCTTAATTGTTTCTCTGTCAATGTTTTCTTGCTCTGCTGTGCTCCTGACAGCTGACGATTTTCACGCACAGTTTGATGAACTTTTTCTGTGTTTTCTTCAGTTCTGCTCATTGCTGACCATCCTGATCTCTCTTCATCAGTGAAACTTTCTCTTCTCTTAGAAAAACGTGTCACCCACTTGTAATGTGCTGTTTTCTCCATAGCATTATGCGCATAAAATTGCACTAACATCTCTCTGATTTTGCTTCCACTCTTGCCAATTTTAACAAGAAATTTAATGTTTATTCATTGCTCTAATTCAAGCTCTGACATTCTTGTGACAGCACACCAAAACACACTCAGACAATAATAGATGCTACTCAGAAAGAGACTGTCCTAGATCAACAACACAACTCTGAAATGCTGATATGCCAGCATCATCAAACCATACTGAGGTTTCTGTTCACACCTGCCATGGCAAGCATGCGATGCTGAGTTCGCAAAATTTATTGTTAGACCTCTAATCTGAAATATTGTATTGGAACACAACGTTGTGTTTTCTTGAGATGTGTAGGAGAGTTTCCATTATTACAACAAAAGACACATGAGAGAAGAATAAAAATTGCAAATAACTCATTCTTAGCAATACAGTTGAAGAAACAGCCAACTATCAGAAGAGAGAACCCTAGAACTGTATACAAACAACTTATAAATTGAAGAAAATACATACAGATTGNTCCTAGATCAACAACACAACTCTGAAATGCTGATATGCCAGCATCATCAAACCATACTGAGGTTTCTGTTCACACCTGCCATGGCAAGCATGCGATGCTGAGTTCGCAAAATTTATTGTTAGACCTCTAATCTGAAATATTGTATTGGAACACAACGTTGTGTTTTCTTGAGATGTGTAGGAGAGTTTCCATTATTACAACAAAAGACACATGAGAGAAGAATAAAAATTGCAAATAACTCATTCTTAGCAATACAGTTGAAAAAACAGCCAACTATCAGAAGAGAGAACCCTAGGACTGTATACAAACAACTTATAAATTGAAGAAAATACATACAGATTGTTGGTATCAGACTTCTACAAACTAGCAAAGTGTTTTGCAGTACTAAGTGCACGTAGGAATAGCGGTAGTCCTCATCAGTATGTGTTCACTGTACTTTAAATAATTAATCATTGGTAAATTCTAAAATGTTTAAAAGTTCTAAAACCACTTAAAATTAAATGTTTCAACAAACAGAGACAATGCAACAAATCAGATACAGTCCATGTAATTGTTCACTAACTTGTTTTGAACATGTAGATTGATTAACTGAACTTGGCTAATGTATACCTAACAGCATCAGTGCTGACAGTAAAGGCAGAATGGCCTGTTGATGTCCACTGTACCAAGATATGTTCTGACAATAAAGAAGTTTTTATAATTAATTCATTTATATACAATATCTGTATTGACAGAACCTCTGCTATGCATGTACCATTGTGTTTTGTCATTGCTCTGAAAATTAATTTCAGCATGAAATTATTGTACATCATAATAACATGTTGCTTTATGCTGTTGATGTTTTAGTGCCATGCTGGATGTGATCAGCCACAGTACTGCTGCCACATATGTGACAGCCTGTTCCAACGTGGATCTCTGCTGACACGTCACCTCCGTAAGCGACACAGCATCTGCCGGCCATCAGGGCAGTGCAGATTTAGGTTGGTACAGCTCATGAGAAGTTACTTTTGTCTGTGTGAAAATAACATTGCACTACAACCTCACAAAAATACTAAGCTTGTGATGCAGCTGTGGGCAGTACATTCCCACAAGAATACAAATATTACAGGAAGAATTAAGCCCTTTGTGCCCTCTGTATAATAACAGTATTGATCTAACGGTGTGTGGTTGTGCAAAATTTATGCTATTGTAGATTTTCATTGGTTTAAATTTATCAGATATAACCCTAAGGCTTCACGGTGTTTCTGTGTTTATAATTTGTGTCCTGAAACCATTTTTATTTAAGCTGTGTGGATATGATTACAATCCATCACTACACCAAATTTCACATTCCTAGGTACAGTGGTTCAAAAGTTAATTGCCTAATGTAATGTTGTCCTTCTGTCTAATTAATTGTCACAACCTGGAGGCACGTTAAGTAGTGGAGATACAGTCCAGGCATTTGTGGTGCTGGATGGAAATTGTCGGTTTTTTGAAAATGTTGGTGTCTTCCAAGAAACAGTAAGGATAAAACTGATTACCCCTGATGTTCTATCTAAATTGAAACATATGCCACAAAGATAAGATTTGTCTGTTCCTGTGCTATGCACTTGTGAACTGTGATAACAGAGAAGAGGATGAGGGGCAGTACATCTGCACTGTTGGATCCAACTTATTTATCCCACCAAATTAACCAGGAGCAGCACCAAATTCAGTAATGATCTTGCATGTAATTTAAATCTGTCTCAGTAACAAGCCCAGCTTTTGGGATCAAGGTTACAGCAATGGAAATTCCTGCTAAGGGCATGACAGTTAGTGGATTTAGATAAATAAACCCAAAACTGTTGATATTTTATATTATTTAAGAGAGTTTTTATTAGTGCTTTTACACAGTAGATTGGGGGAAAATTGAGATTTCAACACCTCATGTCAACATAAAAGAGAGCTCTATTTGTGTATGAAGACCAGTAATGACCAAACCTAAAATCCTATTTTCAGACTTACTCGAAAATTCTGTCTAATGTCATTAGGGCAGCCAAAAATCTTTATTATAATAGATTAATTTCGAATTCTAGCAATAAAATTAAAACCACATGGAATATTATTAAAATGATTACTGGTAAGAGAATCAGTAATACTGAAGTGCAGTTCTTAAATGTTGAAGGGAAGCTAACTGATAGTCACCAATTAACTGCCAATTCTTTAAATAACTACTTTCTGACTATAGTAGATAGAATTAACAGCAATAATGCTAAGAGTGATCATTTTATAGAGTTTGATATTGATAAACATTGGAGTTATTTATCTCAGGCTTTTCCGACTCCCTTCCCTGAAATTAAACTTAAACCTACATCTGCTAAAGAAATTGAAAACATAATTAAGTCATTAAAACCACAAAATTCTAATGGGTATGATGAAATTTCGGTCTGTATTCTAAAAACTAGCGCACCTGCTATTATTTCTCTTTTAACTTAATCTGTAACGGAGTACTTTCAACGTGTGTTTTCCCCACTCATTTGAAATACTCTGAAATAATACCATTATTTAAAATTGATGGTAAAACGAATATGATGAATTATAGACCTATATCGTTACTTACATCCTTTTCAAAAGTTATTGAAAAGATTATATTTATAAGATTGCTCCATCACATAAAGGATAACAATATATTATCCAGTCACCAATATGGTTTCAGGTATGATTCATCCACAGAACTTGCTTCATATAATTTAATTAATGAAATATTAAAGGCTTTGAATAATAAAATACCATTTGGAAGCATTTTTTGTGACTTAAATAAAGCCTTTGATTGTGTTGATCATGATGTTCTATTATCTAAATTAAAGTTTTATGGAATAGTAGGAAAAGCTAATGCATTACTGGAATCCTACCTTCATGGTAGACATCAAAGCGTTGTAACTAATAAGACGTGCACTCACTCAGGTTGGGATAAGATTGTCAGTGGTGTTCCCCAGGGATCAATCTTAGGTCCCTTATTGTTTTTGTTATACATTAGTGATCTGCCAAATATTATACAGAGTAAATCAATACCTATTCTCTTTGCGGATGATACCAGTATTATTGTTAAGAACTTTAATCATATTGAGTATGAAAATAAACTAAATTTAATATTCAAAAATAAAAATGAATGGTTGAGTGCTAACTTACTGACAGTGAGTCTCGATAAAACGTATTTTATGCATTTCTCAACCAAGAATAGTAATACAATGGACATACCTGTCATTTATAGTAACAGTCAAATTGCTACAACCGCTGATATTAAGTTCCTCGGTCCGATGACTGAAAATACCCTATCATGGAAAGGACACATTGACTGGCTCATGTCCAAACTGGGTTCAGCTTTGTATGCAGTTAGGGCTATTAAACCCTATATGTCATTAGAATCAATGAGATCAGTATATTTTTCATATTTTCATTCTATTATGACATATGGCCTGATTTTCTGGGGTAATTCGCCCCTCTGCATACGTATCTTTAGACTACAGAAGAGGGTTATAAGAGTGATTGCCAATTCCAGAAGTAGAGATTCTTGTAGGGAGTTGTTTAAGAAACTAAAGATTCTGCCCTTTACTCACAGTACATTTTTTCCGTTTTGTTATTTGTGGTCAAAAACAAAGATCTATTTTGTCTAATTCTGAGATTCATACAGTCAACACAAGACATAGTAATAACCTCCATTATCCCTCGTGCAACATAAGTGTCTTTCAAAAGGGAACATATTATTTTGGAATTAAAATTTTTAATAAACTTCCACCTAATATAAAAGACTTAAGCTCATGAGATTAAAAAAATTAGGTCCGCTGTTAAAAGATTCCTATTTTTAAATTCATTTAATTCATTGGACGAATATTTTAACTGTGACAGCAATTAAAGTTTTGGATTGTTACGGGTGGTAGTTGATAGCGCTTTATTGTTATAGATGATGGNGAGTATGTGATTATGTTTACTCATGTTGACTATTTATATATCCATTGGTGTTTAACCATGTAAGGATTTATGGAATGCTGAATAAACGAATGAATGAACAGTTACTCATAGATTTTTTCAAAGTGAGGAACAAAGGTCTTCATTACACAGAGCCCATGCCCTTGGGAGAAAGGAAGCTTCTAGTACAAGGTGCAGTACCCGCCAATAAGTATGAAATATTGTTTGTAAGTCAGCAGTTACAAGCATGAAAATTGGTGTGAAATATAAGGCTGCATCCCACAGATTTAAGGTAGACAGAATCTGTACTTAATAAGTTCTTTACAGGAATAATAGTGATATATCTCCAGGGCCAGCAACATACACAATAGCAAAATGGGCTTTATGAGTTCTGCCCAGAACTGCTAGTTTATCAGCTGAACAGTTGGTTTCAGAGGAAGCCTCATTTGATAAAAACTTCCATCTGAAAGTATGATATTGGTTATGAGATCAAAACTCAAGTAGCATTCCTTCAGATAAAAGATCATTACAAGTGACATAAAACCATAACAATTTGAGACATATAAGTATATTTTTCCTTGGTGGGGAAATTCAAGGACCTAGTTCCTTGCAGTGTATCTGAAAATAATTCCGTGTTATATCTTGCTGGAACCTTGGAGGTAATGGAATTATTATGATAATCCAACTCAACTGTTGCAGGTACAAGCAGAACGGTGATGGCTTGTTCCGTCTTCTGACAACAGACACTGAAACTATGAAAGTGACCCAGAAGGTAATGGTGTTGGAAGTCCGCCAGCCATTTTGCATCAATGAAGATGACCCCCTGACACAAGAGGCAGGAGGAGAAATTTTGTCGTCTTGATAATAGAGCATGATGACAGTGGGGCTGTTGTGTCTGGAGAAGACATGAAGACTGCCAAGTTTTGCAGCTTGCCCCCAGGGAGTATTACTGTCATCTCAATAATAGAACATGATGGCAGTGGGACTGTTGTGTGCGGGGAAGATATTACTGTCATCTCAATAAAAGAACATGATGGCGGTGGGACTGTTGTGTGCGGGGAAGATATGGAGACTATTGAGTTATGGGGCTTGCCCCCAGGGAGTATTACTGTCATCTCAATAATAGAACATGATGGCAGTGGGACTCTTGTGTCTAGAAGAAATATGGAGACTGAGTTACAGGGCTTGCTCCCAGGAAGTATTACCATCCTAGAAGTTTTAAGTTAGGTATAGTGTACTTGTCCTGAGTATCATATCAGTATGTCACCATTCCTTCTTTTCCGAGGTGTCTGCTTGTGACATCTCACCTTCCTGCAAGTTGCTTGGTCTTTTCTGCTGTGACTTCTGTTCAACTGCTCCCGCTTCCCCCTGGGTGAGGGGCTTTGCCAGCAGGTTTTAGACAGTCCAGGTGTATCACCATCATCCAAAGTTTTTCTTCTTTTTCCCACTGTTGGGACAAAGCTATCCCAAGTGGCCAGTGCTCCCACATTTCTAGCTCTTACACCTTGCATGGTATCTTTTTCTTTTCCAGAGGGGGCCATCTCCTCCACAGTGTCCAACCCAACAGAAGACCTGTCTGTTCACTTCACAAACTCCAGTCATAAGGTCTCCCTGAGGAACTTGTTGAATTCCCTCTTGTTTCATAGCTGCTGTCTAAGACCTCTGTTCGTCATCCCATTATTGTATTCTGTTTTCAGCTGACACCTACTGCCAGACATCCATCCTCTCAGAGTTCGTCATCTGGCCTTGTTTCTAGTCTGATTCTTCCTGATGACACATACCTTTCGCCATGCCATTCTTGCACAGTGGGTCATCCCTATGTGGGCAGCGGCTAATTTCTTCTGGGAACCACAGTTTCCCCTGGGCTGTTCCTGCAGCGCCCTGTGGCTAGCTTCCAGCCCCCATACCCCTTCTTCAATGCTCCCGAAGATTTCACTGTAGCTCCTTCCTTGGGGACCTCCCGATGCACTGCCTCAGACGGTATCTCTTCTGGATTTGTGTCCTTATTGTCCAGACATGCCTATGTCATTTCTTGGCAGGTCATCATCTCCCTTTTTCAACCAGTCCAATCTATAGCACTTCTGACACCATCGTCACATGTTTTAGTGACTATAAACAGGGTTTGGATTGGTAATTGGATTTATTGACTGCTTACAGGTCATAATTACAAATAACTATTACACTGTTGATGATTTCCACACTACAGATCACTCAACGCTAAGACTTCTCAGTCTATTTCCACTAGTCTTTACTTGGTAGCAGTTCTCAATAATTGCTATTCCTCTATAGTGTTCTCATTAAATGTTTCCTGGTAATGAATGTTAGCAATGCAGATTATTCTACCTCTGTTGTCCGCTGTTTAACACTCCACAGATGAACCCTTAACTGCACTGCACTGCACTCACTCATGTAACAGAACATGGTCAGTTGAATCATATAGCCTTGGAGCAGACCTACAGAAATCACTGCCGCATCACCTCTTATTATTGGTATGTGATGTCACCGTGCACACATAAGCTGTGGGCACGCCATAGCAGTGGCTGTTGTTAAAGAGTCGCCTCTTAGCAATGGATCTATATGCCACATAGGCTCCCTGCTTAATGCTCTTTGTCCCGAAGAGCCGACTGGCATACTGCCATTTTTTCTTCTCCAAGGGCTGTGTTTGGTCTCACCTTACTTTCTGTGGCTTGGTTTTCCATGGTGTTTGTTCCCCTACTGCTCCCTCTGCCCTGTCCTTAAGACTGCTTGTCCCTAGTAGCTCCCTGATAAGATGCAAGCTGGTCTGGTTGTATCTTGAAACCCCACTTTTAATAAGTAGACCTATTATTATTCTGGGACAATCTCTAAAAAAGTTACATTTGAATTTCAAGTGGAGAGTTGGTTGAATATGAATGAATATAATTCCTGGCAGTGAATAAATCTGAATGAGGATCTGAGTATAGTGGTTGTTGATGCTGCCATATGCTCTATACTTGGAAACTTGCTGCATATTATTGCCTTACTGAGAAATCCTCAGAGTGACAAAAATTATGGTTCGATTTGAGGCACAACAATAGAGTTATTTTCTGACCATGCTTAACAGTTGCCATCAACTTCTGCAAGAGTATATGTTCTCTGTTTGTGTTAGTCTGATTATCATCATCGCATTAGTCGACAAAATTGTACAAGTCTACAAGGTTGCAGGCTACCATCTACTATTGCCCGACTATGTTTGTCAGGAGGACATTAATTTTACCATTCTGTAGGTACTGTATTGGTAAATCATGTCTCCCTTCAAGGCTTGCATACAAGATTATGATCTGCATCCACCTGCCCTGAAGGCAGTCCTGTCATGGAAACCATCAGTGTTTCACCCTGTGCACCAGTGGCTCATAATTTACATTGATATTCCTCATCAATGTACTGGGAAACAGTAATGCCACTGGACTGCAGGTGTTACAAGAAGCCTAGAGAAGCTATGAACCAATAGTGCTTTACATTGTTGCACACAGATGGCACCAGAAGCCAGTTTGAGCATTCACTTGCAGTTCTACAGAGGGCTGGATGGACATTGTCAAGGCCATTTTTGTATATACATGATTCTTCTAAATAAATAAAAAAATCACTTGCAGTTTTGCTTACCCGTGTGTTTGCAGTTATGGTGGCCAGAAACAGGAGACTAGATAGGTGTGCTATCTGTAGGTACCCTTATGGTTGAGAATGTGTTGTGGTGGTGCTGCTGCTGCAGAATCCTGTACCTACATAATATGTCTATCACCCAATTCCACTGTGTAAAACTAATGTAACTGTTATACCAAAACATTAAATTTCAGCACCACCAACGCTAAAGCACACAAATTGTCACAACTGTTTTCTTCTGTGTTCTCATACACCATTGAGAAACAGGTGTTAAATAAACTAAGAAAATTTCCTGAACAAATGACAGCAGTATAGTTCACCATTACCACAGAAACATCGCCTCGATGAGTATCATTGTATTTGCATCCCTACTTGAGGAGTGGGATGGATA
>NW_019742010.1:0-1776 GCF_002891405.2 Cryptotermes secundus
TTAACTTCATGAAATTACCTTTAATTTGAATTGATTGGTGCTTAATGCTGATTTTCGAAAATGCCACTGCCGGCCGCATCACAGGCTGCCGCTCGGGTAGCATGTAGCAGCTTCAGCTGGCTGTTTCTTATGTGGTCAGTGGTGTCCAGAATGCGACTGAGGAAAGCATCTCGCATTGCCACCTTCACATTGTAAACCAGTTCTTTCATCCATCCCCACACACAATCATCTAGTGGGCCTTAAGTCTGGAGACCTGGCTGGCAATTCTTCGCCTTCTTCATTGATGCCTTCATTAACACCACGCTCGGCTGCAATACAAATGCCGGGATGTCCACCGGTATCTCGCAATGCCTCGTAAACTCCAGTAAACACTCTCCGGTTCGGTATTCTGATTCGGAAACCATTGCTGATATTCAGCTATGGCAAGAACTGAGTTACCGTCATAATACCTGTACACATAAATCATATCTGCATACTCCTCAAATGAAAATGGCATTGTGAACGTAACAGATGCACCGAGATAAGAACTGTTCTGAACACAAGTAGCCGCCACACTAGCCGCGGCCAGACATACCAGCCCACCATGCCTTAGGTACCTCTCAAGTGTCGAGATAACGAGAATGCTCTGTCTGTAGCTGGTTAAGAATAGTGACCTGCCAGATGATAGACGCGTTCACACGAGGGCGTGCACGGGAATGAAAAAAACTGTCATAACTCCGTAACTGTCCAAAATCGGACACATGTTTATATGAACTTTTTTGATGACAGAGACCTAGGAAATCACCTCCTGCAGTTATGCTCTAAAATTGTGAAACACCCTGTATAGCCAGTATGTCACTCTAGCTGCATTGAGTGCTTTATTATTTGGTGGGTTGCATTTCTCAATATGTTAGTGACTTTGAGTCTGGTCCTAATAGATCTCTGGTAACTGCTAGTGGCTGAGTTTCTATTGAACCTTCCTTGGAATAGCATTGTAGATACCTCTGTGTTAGGAATACCTGACTGGTAAGCTTCAAGTCATATCAGTCCTCACCAACAGCAGGTCAGGAATTCTAAAATATAGCCAGAAGCTGAATATCATCGTCTGTGGGTTAATATGTGGGAGCTGTTCCTGATGACACTAAAAAGCCATCTTATTCCACTGACTTTTGACACTGTTAAAGTAGTAATTTATTTTTCTCTCTTACCTTTAAGGAATTCAGGAGTAACCTATTGAGGGAGCTTTCTGCAACCCCTCATTTAGGGTTCAGTTCCCGTGGTGCCAGACCAAATAGCTGAATAGTGAATTTCCAGTTTAATTTTAAATGGGAATTTTGTTGTGTAGTGTGTGGTATAAAGGTGGAAGCATTCTAGGATGCAGTGCCATTTCAAAGGAACATGCTTTTCATCCGCAGGACAGAGGAGTGAAGATATGTCCTTCAAACATTGGCACCCTTCTACCACACCACTGGCACCATTTCCCAAGCGACATTAATATTCAAGTCACTGTTTTGCAGAGTGCAGAACAGAAATTTTAGCATAAAGAAGATAGTGTCACACAGATATTTCCACAAACTATATGTACAGTAAAACTTGGTTATAGCAACATCGGTTTCTGCGACACCTTGTCTATTGCGTCAAATATTCAAAGGTACAAACTAATTCCTCATAAAGCAACTGTTTTTATACCTTGCTTAGTACGACATGCACAAATGCATCAACCTCGTATGTAATGTCATTTTCATTCCTGAATTTCTCTGATATCGTGGGAAAGTTTGATGTGTCTGCCCACCCTCA
>NW_019742010.1:2160-3501 GCF_002891405.2 Cryptotermes secundus
TTCACTAAAAAATGCAACATTTTAACTTGGTTCTTGATAGATTTTTACGTGACTAACATAAGGCTACTGTGGAAGTGCCCATTTCGGTTACGACGACATTCGTTTATAACGACACTATTTTTAGGTCCCTTTGATGACGTTATAACCAAGTTCTACTGTATTTTACTGATCTTGGTCCAGCTTCCTACCAGATACTTTAGTAGCAGTTAAGTATACACTAGCTGCAGTCACTTCTATGGTACCAGATACCAAGACCAGCACTAATTTTCGTTTTCTGCGTCTTCTCGTTATGATGTAATGATGATCACAGTGGAAATATGAAGCTCAAGAGATGGTACACACAAAAATTTTAAATGTGAGATTGATATAAATACTTGGTTCAAAAATAATTTGATATTTTTAACAATTGCCACTTAAATTATTTACTCATATCTAGCATAAGCAGAACATTTCATCCTAGTAACATCTTTTTAGGATTATTGTGGAATGCTTGTTCTTAGACACCTTATCTTTCTAACACATGAGGTGCTATCTGAAAGTTCCTGGACTAGGTCAGAAGAAGAGATGCTGGCTTAACTTACTCAATTTTGGCTGCTGTCTCCTTGGGAATGAATACAGTGATGCCATTGGTTTTTCCATGCATCAGAAGTCCCATGGAAGTCGTTTTCCTTAATGCTGTTGAGTACTGCTTTGCATTTCCCTTTGGGATGTCAGACACAATTTCATACTGTCCCTCCAGTTTCACTTTGGGAAGTCTGCTGAGTAGGGAGGGTGGGGGAATGATAACCATGTTCTTACTCACAAAGCCTGTGGTTTTGAGGGATGTGTGGGTAGGCATGTTATCGTGATGGAGCAAGTTATGGTTGCACCCAAGTTCAATGAAGGAAGTATTGTACAATATTCTGATAAGAGTTTGGGATACCCGTGAAACTAGTTAGGTTGATTAAAATGTGTTTAAACGAAACGTATAGTAAAGTCCGTGCAGGTAAACATTTGTCTGATAATTTCCTATCCAGAATGGTCTAAAACAAGATGCTTTATGGCCACTCCTTTTCAACTTTGCCTTAGAATATGCAATTAGGAAGGTCCAGGGAAGCCAGGTGGGCCTGAAACTAAACGGGACACATCAGCTGTTGGTCTACGCCGATGATGTGAATCTACTGGGTGATAATGTAGATACCATAAAGAAAAACACACAAACTTTAATTGACACAAGTAAAGAGGTTGGTCTGGAAGTAAACAGAGAAAGATAAGTATATGTTACTGTCTGATCACCAAAATGCTGGGCAAAATCACGACATAAAAATAGGAAACAGATGTTTTGAAAATGTGGCACAGTTC
>NW_019742011.1:0-399 GCF_002891405.2 Cryptotermes secundus
ATCACATCAGAGTCAGAGTCATGTTGCAACTGACGTTCAGTCAGTCTGTCTGTCTTGTTGTCGAGCCCCAGCTGGGGCTAATGACCAGATATTTCTTTTGAATGAAAGTTACTGTCATGTCTATGTGGAGCGCCTTCTCTGACGAGAGGCCGGGTCTGTCATTTGTCAGTCAGTCTGTATTAATAAGTCCACTGTTTGTATTTACATATATTTACATATACACACTTAGTCCTTACTTTAATGTACAATATATATAAGGCGTCCCTTAGTCCAGGCAAGGTACAGCAGATTAAGCCCTTTATACTTCTTCTTATTTTCCTAGTATTNCGTTACCACGGCAGTCACTTGAACGGTCGTATGCCTGACCGCCGCCAAGTTTCAGCTTCTTATACTTTCTGT
>NW_019742012.1:0-892 GCF_002891405.2 Cryptotermes secundus
GAGGGAATTATCTTCTTTCCATCTATTAAACTACTTAGAGAATCATGTTGTTTACAGGATTGCGCGAGTTGTTACAGCTGACAGGCTTGTAATGGTATTTTATAGTTTAGTCTAGAACATATGTAAGTGATGTGTTCGCTTTTTGTTTATGTTGAATGATATATTTTTAGGTTCAGATTGTAATCAGTGATTTCCCTATCTACTATTTGAGCACTAGTATTGTTAGGAGTAGAAAGCAACGGACAGATATCGGGAAATTCTCCTTTGTAAATAGGACCATACAGCTCTGGAATCAACTACCTGCAGATGCTTTAGGTACTCTGTCCTGTAAACCAAGCAATTTTAGGCAAAGGATTAGGAAAATGACAAATGAGGCGAAGTGAACTTGGGGTGGAAATAATTAAAAAGAAAATAGTTGCAATAAAGTGAAGTGAAGTGAAGTGAAGTGAAGTAAATGACATTATGCTTCCATGACTGTTGGATTCCTTTTGTTTGTGTTTTGGGTGTTGTGTTTTCTTCTCTATCTCTCTGTAATTGTTGTATTTGTTGCAGTTGTTTGTATTTCTCTGTAATTGTTGTAGTTGTCAATCGTATTTGGTTTGTATTCATAGTGGTAGGATGTCCTTGTTGTTGTATTTGTTCCAGTTGTTTGTATTGATCAGTATTTATAGATGTTAATCGTATTTGGCTTGTATTCACTGTGGTAGGATGTCCATATTGTTGTTTTGTGTATTGTGTTTTCTTTGAACGTGTTGTCACTTAGTATAATGTGTGTTACTTGTATGTTGTGTACTATTTTGTACTACTGCCACCGGGCTGAAACCCAATTGCAGTATAATAAAATAATATAATGTAATATATTGTGACATGTGCGAAAAGCCGAGCCCCCCCC
>NW_019742012.1:4620-4915 GCF_002891405.2 Cryptotermes secundus
GGGTGTAGTTTTGGTATGTAGCCTCTGAATATTACACGTGTGTGTGGGTTATTAGTCTGAATGATATGTTTTTTTGTATTATTATAAGTACTTGTAAGAAGTGGGTGCAAAGTGAAATTCTAGTTCCCATTGAAGAAGTTATTTTTTGAATTTATGTCTTAGTTCTGTGTGACTGAGTGGTGTGTATAATGTGTGTTGTTTTGGTTACAGTGTTGTCAAGTGTAAAGTGAAGTTTAAATTTTCTAGTGTGACATTGTATTTTTGTGTGTAATATATACAGTGATGTGTAGTGAGT
>NW_019742012.1:4929-41493 GCF_002891405.2 Cryptotermes secundus
GTGGGAATTATCTTCCTTCCATCTATTAAACTACTTAGAGAATCACATTGTTTACAGGATTGCACGAGTTGTTACAGCTGACAGTCTTGTAATGGTATTTTATAGTTTAGTCTAGAACATATGTAGTGATGTGTTCGTTTGTTGTTTATGTCGAATGATATATTTTTAGGTTCAGATTGTAATCAGTGATTTCCCTATCTACTATTTTAGCATTGGTATTGTTGGGTGGAATCCTTTCATATAAAGTATATGTATGTCCTTGGGACATGTTGAAAACCATAATAAAGTTAAAAATGGAAACATTGGAAAAGAGAAAATTTGCTGAACTTGTGGAAATTGTAAGAGTAAATCAAGATAATTGTGATATCATGAACTTGAGAGCGTTTTGAAATACCAGTATTTCGGAAAAATGCATTTACGTCCACTATAAATATCGTAGCATATTCCAGGTTTCATAGATTATGTAGAGAGTTTATGCCTCACAAAAACTAAAAAAATTAAGGTGAGGGATACGGAGGTAGGGGCTGAGACGAATACACAGACAAAACAGACATCACGATGATCTCATAAGCATCCTTTCATTTTTACAAAACTAAGAAATCGGGCTAAAAATTAGACAGTCCTGTATTTAAGCAACCTGTTGTATTACTATATATAAAAATGTTTATGTGCTGCACAGTCCGTTAACAGTGTAACAAAAAGTTCCTTCTTTCCTTCACTTTCGACACAACACGTTTCGGCCCTAAATGGCCATCTTTCAGTTCCTTACTCTGCCAAAAACTGCTACACCGAAATAATATTTTATCCATTCATTACATATGCAACTGCACGCTTCATGGAAACCGTCATAGTCGTGGGGTCTAACTGGTATGCGCTAAAACAGCACACACTGTTTTTCACTTATTTTAAATAAAATAAAATCTAATAAAATTTTCTATTAATTTTTGTTTCTTTTATTTTGTAAAATACTTATTACACCTCATAAGGGGCGACGTGCACTTGTTTAGAACTGTTTCTTTTTCTTCCGCTGTTTATTACAACAGTCTGTTTTTCTATTCGTAAGCCCGTTGTTCTGTTACGTCTGCAATCTGTAACTTTGCTCCTTGCTTGTGCGTTGTTCCCTCTAGCAGCGTACTTAAAGTGAAAGAAAGAAAGAAGGAACAATTTATTGCTTAGTTGACGGACTGTAATAAAATAAACAGTTTTAAAAATTAGAGATTAGATCAATAGTGAACAATGGAAACATCATAGGACAAGTTGAGAATATTTTTTACGCCATCACCACAAAAAATGGGGCAAGTGATTGTGTATGGGTATTTTATTAAGATAATTTCGAGCAGGTCTTGCCACTGTAAATGAAAGTGGCACTGCTACTCGTAGATTGTTCGCTCACTTTACTCAGCAATCCTGAAGGCTATGACCCTGAAACGTCGACAACCGTCGGCATCCTTCAACCAAGCTACAAAGAGTGACATCCAAGCACATAATATTCTTTATACTTTTTCTTCTCTTGCTCCCACTTTGGAGCGTAGGGCTGATCTCTCGGTTTCATTATCATTTTACAGACCGTAGGACGCCTTGGACGGGTAATCAACTCGTCACAATTCCTCTACCTAAACACAGGACAACACAAACACAGAATAAAAGCATGCCTTGTGTGGGTTGCGAACCCACGATCGGGGCTTCCGAGTGAGCCTTACACCGCTCGGCTTCCGTGACCGACAAATCTAATATTAGCTTGTGTAAATGATATTAGAATGCAATCATATTTCCCTCTCAGGCCCCTGAACAATGGCACTACCTGGAGGAATGTTAAACATGTGAGCCATCTGAACCTTTGTTGCTCTGCCTATGTTTTGCTTGATGGTATTCCGTATAAACATGAATGTAGCAATGCTTGGACAATGCTTCCATTTACATGCTAGAAGCGAGCCATGCTTTTATGGAAGAGGCCTGAGAAACGTTCAGTTGCGTAAACACACAGTGATGCTAGTAAGGCACGTGTCTGCAATTTGCTAATGCTCACTCGCTTTTTTTCGTGACGCTCCGGGTGGATTGGTACATGGTAGCTACGCCTGCTCACCAAAGACTGTGTTTCTTTGTTGGGGAACGTGGCTGATTTGTTTATCTACGTTAACGAGTCTCCTAACTATCTAGTAAGGATTAGATCAGGGCTGGTCTGTGACAAAAATTCTGCATTAACTGAATAAAATTAAAATTGCCAATAAATGTAAAGTTGACCTTGTGCGTAACTAATTAAGCATTACACCATGAAGACGTATTGGAGAGTGGATATATAGATCCATGCATTCTTCACCGCAGCACTTGGAGGTGAGTGGTCAATTTCACTCCCCGGCCGCTTTACCCCCGAGGAAAGCACTCCCAGTACCAATTGTATCGGAGAATGCGTGGGCCCCAGAGCCGGCCTGGACGACGTGGGGAGCAAAAATCTTACTCCTACCGGGACTCTAACACGAATCTTCGGCCATAAATCCCGTAGTCAGTCGCCATACCGACCGCAGTGTCCCTTAATTTCAAATATAAGAATATTGTGGAGTATAAACCCGTTGTTAAGTGCTGACTCTGTAAACAACGGCCGTTCCTAGGTAACGCCAGCAACATACATGCACGCAACAATATAACATCGGGGTTATGCAATCCGTTTCCAAGCAACGCTCAGTAAACACGTTCCCGCGGAAACGAACACGCGCGCAACAATTCAAAGACCGGTTTTTTCTGTTGGGTCCGTCCCGAGGCTATAGCGGGAACCCCAGGCCAGCTGAGTGCAGTTCAGTTTAGTGAAGTGAAGTGAAATGAAGCGAAGTAGTTCGTCGGTGGGTAAGTGAGTGAGTGAGTGAGCCAATCAGTCAATCAGTTGAGGGCTATCACTAAGTTGAGCTCTGCAATGAAGGGTGAGAAGAGATGGCGCTACAGTCGAGTTGACAGTTGACGAGAGTTCAGGTGTGAAGTGTTATTCAGCGGGTAACGGCGTGAACGCGGAAAGTTGAAGAATCTCCACTGTGAAAGCCGTTGCTAGGGAAAGGCTGTTGAAGACACAACAGACTGAAAGAGGGCTTAGCCGGTGCTGTGGTGAGGTGTGAATTGTTGAGATTAGTAGTGGCGCTGTAATTACCAGTAGTTACGAGTCGTGTGTATAAGTGGACAATAAATCCATTTACCATATCCATACGGAGCACGCGGTAACGTAGTTGGTTGAGGCACTATGCTACAAGCAGGAAGGTCGCGGGTTCAAGTCCCGATGAGATCATTGGATTTTTTTCAAATTCCCTAATCCTTCCAGCCGCTCTATGGCCCTGTGGTCGACTCCTCCTCTAACAGAAATGATTATCAGGAATATTCTTGGGGGTAAAGCGCGGCCGGCGCGTAGGGCTGGCAACCTTGCCGCCATCTATAAGCCGATTGTCTAGAAAATGTGGCAACCTCAACATCTCACAACCCTATGGGCCTCCACGGCCTGTTATAGGGATAACTTTACTTACTTACCATATCCATACTCCGTCTTTAGTCACCCCTAAATCGTGACAATATATATTGTCGCGATTTACGGGGTTTGTGAGTGACTTACAGACGAGTTTCGGATTGGATGATTGGATTTATTTGTGTTTTACACAGCTCGGGACTGCAGGCAATTACAGCGCTATCGCTGATCTACACACTTTACAGGTCACTGTTGCACATGCACTAGGATTCTCAGTCTTCATTAGTCGTGTCCTGGTGACGGATTTATAAGGGTCTCGCTGTCACTTCAAATCACACATGAAGCATTCTTTTCACAGCCTAATTCCTTTCTTACTATTTTTCTGCAGCTGCCAACTCAGTTCAATTCCTCTGTTCATAAGCTCATATCCCAGCAGGCTAGCGCCTCGAAACCCTACTTAATTCTCCTCAACTGAATTCTTCTCTATAACCACTTTGCACGGACAACGAAGAAAACACAGTTTGTTTATTGTTGGAAAGGCGTGTTTACAGCGCCGTTGCATAGCAATGGAAGTTACTCGATTGTCGATTGCTTATTCGCTTCAAGGAAATGTGTTTACCGAGTCGTTGGCTAGCAATGAGAGTCTGTTCTGATTTCACCATTCCGGGTTTCGGGCGTCATGTCACAATATTAATTAATATTGTACACCCGTGTTACGTAACTGACTGTTGCTACTCCCTCTCGATCGATAATTGCCCCTTACTTGCTTTCCCCTCCTCTACACCTCTTAGTTTGGGGCCAATCCATTTCTGTAAATGATTCTCAGATTAACTGTATGAAGATTTCCAGTTTCTCTGTTTGAACAAATTCAAATGTGATATGTAATACAGTATGAGCATTATGGAAATTATTTCGGTTTCAATCCATCAATTCCGAAAAGTTAATCCGGTTCAGGTTGTTCAGACCATACTGAACTGTGATGGAACACAGGTGTCCTATGGAGACTAACTTCTGCTTCAAGATTTCCTCTCCAACCTTCTTCCGGATGTAGCAAAGGAGAAGGGTTCAAGATTTCATCGATAGTCTGAACAGGTCTTAACGCCGAACAGCAACCTTTCGATCATTTGCCGAAATTATTTAACACTTTCATCAGCTACACTAGATTCATGCTGCATCTGGAGCAAGAGTTACACAACTGACCGACTTCATTAAGCACGTAGGTAACTAATGACTTATGTCAGCTACGGAACTGCAGAAGTAGTAGTAAAAGTAAAGTTGTCCCTGTGCTTAACTGAGCACTACGCCATGAAGTGGCGTGGGGAAGTGGATATATAGATCCACTTATTCTTGAACTTGAGCATTAGTTGAAGGCAAGCGATTAGCTTCACTACCCGGCCGCCCCAGGGGAAATAGACTCCGATACCCATATGATAGGAGCTGGGCCCCCAGAACCGGTGTGAAAGCCGTGGAGAAGAGAAACATATCGCCCTTATCGGCTCTCGAACTTGGATCCCCTGCCGTCCAGGCCGTAGCCAGTCGCTATACCAATTGAGCTATCCTGACTCGCAAAATAATTAACTGTACAATAATTAATACTCATGACAATTATACTTATTTGCGTGAAAATCGGTCAACTGGCCCAGCACGTGAAAAGTACTGCACTACTATGGCTCACAATATATACCGGTGCACGTACAGTAAAACTTGGTTATAGCAACATCGGTTTCTGCGACACCTTGTCTATTGCGTCAAATATTCAATGGTACGAACTAATTCCTCATAAAGCAACTGTTTTTATACCTTGCTTAGTACGACATGCACAAATGCATCAACCTCGTATGTAACGTCATTTTCATTCCTGAATTTCTCTGATATGGACATTGAACGTAATTTAGAAAGTGTGTATTGTGCAAGTAACAGGAAACAGATGAAGATAACTGATTACTGTACTCCTATCTAGGTACAGTAAGGCACAACAATTGATGTAATCTACTGTAATTTGGTGAGTAGAGCTACCTTTAATATACAGTATTAGTGCGGTGTGTTTTGTCAGTGAAAAGCGCTGTAATATGTCTTTGATATTACACATTTGGACAATTCCGCGTAAATGTTACGTTAGTCTGTACTTAACTACGTATTTCACTAAAAAATGCAACATTTTAACTCAGTTTTTGGTAGATTTTTACGTGACTAACATAAGGCTACTGTGGAAGTGCCCATTTCGGTTACAACGACATTCGTTTATAACGACACTATTTTTAGGTCCCTTTGATGACGTTGTAACCAAGTTCTACTGTATATATGCGATAATGAAACTTTCTGTTTCCACAAAATGTCTGGATTTCTTGACAAGGGCAAAAATATCCTCACAGGAAGGACTCTGACCCGTTTAGTCAGCTAGTGAATTTTCTCTGAGTTGATGCAGTGTCAGTAAGTAAACAGTTTTTTCCATTTACATATGGCCTATCTTCCCCATAAAGGAGGGCATACTGCAGTGCAATGGGATTTCATATGGTTTCTCTCCCTCTCCAGGCGAATGTTGGTATAAGATCAGAAAGCAGGCCACTATCGTCTGCTTTCAAATGTTCCCCTGCTCACATCTCGTGATCATCTCTCTTCTCTGTAAGATTTGAGGTTTTCACGGCGGTGACTATGAAGAAAGTAGTCTTCTGGGATGTGGCACCGTGTAGATGTGGTGCAGTCTGCTTGTACAGGTTCTCACGGTCTCTTCGCTTGCGGATTTCTTATTTTTCCTTCTACCCTGAAGATGGAGGCGATATGATCCTCCGAAACGTCGGCTAACACGGTCACATCTACACGGTGCCACATCCCAGAAGACTGCTTTCTTCATCTCTCTTCTCATTCAACATACAATTTCTATGGCTCAGCACAAACAATAAATAACAGTAGGTCCATCTCAGTGGTTGCGGGATCTTAGACATGAATTGCCTTCGCCCGCTCAAATATTGGGATCGTGGGTTCTTATCTCACTTGAGGCATGAATGTCTGTGTGCGTTTATTCTGTGCTTGTGTTGTCCTGTGTGTGCAGGTAGAGGTCTTGCGACGGGCTGATCCCGCGTCCAGGGAGTTCTACCTACTGTGTAAAAGCTCAAGAAACTGAAAAGCTGCCAAAGTCCAATGAAAGGGCTGTAGAGCCATAGATATATAGATAACAGTAGAATTAATCAGTTCTTGTGTAATCACGAAGAATCCAATTAAAATCTCAAGCAGATGACTATTTTCATGATTATTTATAATTTTGCCTGTGGTTCTGTATGGATGTGAAACTTGGTCTCTGACTTTAAGGGAGGAACATAGACTGTGGGTGTTTGAGAACAGGGTGCTGAGGAGAATGTTTGGGCCGAAGAGGGATGAAGTGACAGGAGGTTGGAGAAAACTGCATAATGAGCAGCTTCATAACTTGTACTCTTCTCCAAGTATAATTAGAATTATCAAGTCAAGGAGGATGAGGTGGGAAGGTCATGTAGCACGAATGGGGGAGACGAGGAATGCGTATATGATATTGGTGGGAAAGGCAGTTCTTCTAAGGATAGAGACCACAGGGAAGATTAAGGCGTAGGTGGGTGGACAATATTAGAATGGATCTTAGAGAGATAGGATGGGATGGGTTGGATAGATCTGGCTCAGGATAGGGACCAATGGAGGGCTCTTGTGAACAAGGTGATGAACGTTCGGGTTCCATAAAATGCTGGGAAATTCTTGAGTAGCTGCAGAATTGGCGGCTCCTCAAAAAGGGTTCAGCTCAATGAGTAAGTAAGTAAGCAAGTCCAGGACAATGAGAGGATAGCCTCTTCAAAGAGTCCATAGGCCTTCGGTATCTTTCGATATTGTCATTCATAATCGTGTTCCCACCTCATTTAATGATATGCGTCAACTGGCTTCGTGGACATTATCCGTATTCCTAGTTTTACGTGTAATTTAAAAAGTCTGTAATTTTTTTAATATCGTCACCAACTTAGACCTTATAAAGCACGCAGATGAAACTGAGACTTTGAACAGTCTAAAAACCGACTTATACTTCCCATGCTACTATCGCATGCTCCTCCAGTCCTAGTAAATTTTTCGTTGGGTTACTGAAGTTCACGGTTTTGTCAATAGATGTCCTTTCATTATGCTTTTAGTAATTTTGCCTTTCCACAGCGCCGTAGAATGACTGTGGTGCCCACTTATACCCATCCGAGATTGAAAGGGACCAATATTATCCATCTACAAGACCGATAGGGGATTCATCGGAGGATGAATGCTCCACTCATGCCACTCACCCACAAATTTACTTAATGCTCCACAAATAAGAGAGTAGATTGTAAATACACAGTCAATAAAAAAAAACAAGATTGAAAGGGACATTCTTCTCGAGATCTTTTATCTGATATTGGTTATATTTCTCCGTCATATTCAAAATGTCTGGAGAAAGATCTCCGATAACACCTGCCCTGACTGAATATCTGGTCTTTTGCTTCTCTCTTTACACACATGCATAAGTACCTCATACTTTCTGAGGATGTTCAGAATGTCGCAACCACTCGAGAAATGCCCTGCCATTTATCTAGGCCAAACGCTCATTTTCGCATTCACAAATCCCGCTACTGGGCCCTGTCCTCAGCCAGATGCATCCCTTCTTCACGCTTACACTTTGATTCTCCTCCCGTCTGTTTGAGCCCTACCAAGTGGTCTCTTTCCAACAGGTTCTCCGATAAAACTCTGCATGTATTCTAATTTCCCTTGCAAGCTACATGCCCTGCCCACTTTGTGAGAAGTTAGAAAATTAATAGGAGTATGAGTTAATTGTATTTATGGAGTTAATAAGTGGGAGCGAAAACAGTTCCGTCAGTAAGACTGATTAATCAGGTTTAGAACCCTGGAAAGCCAGGAAGTGGGCCTTGGCAGCTTCGAGGTATGTCTTGATATACGCTCGGAAGAGCGGAAGAAAAAGAAATGCCATAAACAAGGCAAGCTGCGCTATGTCCCGGATTCTAATTGGATGCAATCTAATAAATGGCAGATTCATTATACTGAACTCACATTTTCATGGAATCTTGTTACAATATCGAGAATGTATAGCGTCTGGCGGTACGATAGAGAGACTAATGAATTGGAAGGGATGTGGAAAGAAGCGGCTGTGACCTATTCAATGCAATATCTTGACACTTGTTTGGAAGGTTTCAGTAAACTCACGAAATACCTCAGCATAGCAGGTGTCCGGCCGAAATTTGAACCAATCATCTTGCGAATAAAATTCTAGAGTGTTTCCTTTAGTACATTGTGCTCGGTCTATTGATTTTTATTGGAACCTTTGCAAGAGATTAAATTCACGTTATTTGAACATGAATTGATTCTGCCGACATGAATACTGTCACGTATAGGGGGTTGGCGTGACTAATAATTATGAGTTCTGGATTTGATAATAGGGTTTACTGGACGCCTCTTTTGCAATTATACTCGTAGTTGCTTATAACAGTTCACATACTAAACTCCTTAACGACGTCTGTCTGACGAATCTGTAACAGATCTCAGACTGATCTCTACTCCTACTTTGATCTCTCTACCCTCTACCTGAATTCTCGAATCCACAGTCTTTCTTTTATAACTTTCACGCGGCCTGCATAGAAGACACCGTGTCGAACAATTAATTGTCCTCTTTCGTCCTGTTGGTTGTCACGGAAATATTGTGTTAGCAAATTGTTACCTGATGATAACACGTAATTTTCGAGCCGTTGCTCAACAACGGACATCTGGCTTTGGCTCCGCTATTCCAGTTTTCAGCCGTCATGTCACAATATGATTTATTGGTGTACTTAAGGAAGAATCATTTGAAAAATAACAAAACATATCACTGCACAAAATGCAGGAGAGTGACGTGGTTTCTATGCGTATTATTTGCTGCTCTTCCTAGTTCACCCATTTCACTGACCACGATGTTCATTTATTGCAAGTCCTACATAAAAATACACATTGCACTAAGGCTAATCAGTAATCAGTCACACTGCACAGCCAGCAATATTGTTCAACTTGGGTTCTTCTGGGCCATGAGATGGTATGCGTTACCATCGTTTGAGAGGAACATACTTGTACTGCTGTCAAGTTCAAGGTAAATTTGGAGGTAGTGTGTTCCTACGAGACATAGGTAAACACACACAAGGTTACCATACATAACGTCATAAACCGGACAGTTTTAATTTTCTTTTGTTCCCTTTATTTTGTTTTGCAAATTATGAGTGAGGAATGAATGTAGAATTTTAATCGGGAAACCTGAAAGGATGGTACCAATTTCGAGTCGTAAGCAAAGATGGAACGATAATGATGGAGAGGGTCAGGAACAAAATATTCTGCGGACAACCAATCGCCTGTTTTCCTTGATGCGACATGACCCGCATAGAAAACGACGCTTCCAACAATTCTTCTAATTTTTCGTGTGTATTCGTTGCAGCGGTAAGGTTTTATATCGAACCGTTGCCTATAAATGATAGGATTTTTATCGAGCCGTTGCCTAGCAAAGACAGAAGATACGTGTACAGACACACAGATTTATGAAGTACGACGTTGAGATGGACTCAGGTTCCATGTTATTCATACAAAGTTTTATGAAAACTTTGTGAAAACAGACAACAGGGGGATTGTATAAGCCTACTTTAATTTTTTTTTCGAAGTAAGGAACGTAGGCTAATAACATTCGAGGGTGTGGACTGCATTAATCTAGTACAGTATGGTTATCAGCGACTGTTTGCTACGAACTTACTAACGACATTCTGGGCTCTGTAAAAGAGAGAATTTCTAGACAAGTCCAGCTTTTCAAGAAGGACTCTACTCCATGGAGTTAACCAGACATGTAAACTCGGAAATTTACTTGTGTGCATCTATCGGAGCTCTTAAAATTGCAGTTTAGAAACGTTCCGGTTGGCGATATGACGTGACACGATACGGAATCACCGCTGGGGAGAACTACACAGCGTCCTGCGGTGAATCAGTGTTAATTAGGCGGAGTCGTTACCAGAGCTCTCTGTTGGTACAGGAAAACATTTACGGAAGGAACGGAAGGCCACAAATTAAATAGAGTACATCGTCAGCGAAGCAAAGATAATTAAAAACTACAAAGTGTGTCAGATGGACTTAAATGAAAGCTTAGAAGAGAGCGTAAAGACGCTGAGGCGTTTTGCTTGGCTACAATCACCTATATCCGCTTTTCTTAACAGCGGGATTCAAAAAAAAAAACATCAAATACGTATTTTAACCATTATCTATCATGTGCTGATCTTTACGTCCATAAACGCAACTCTTGAATGGACTGAGAAAGTTTATAACTGAAGGCAGGATTCGCGATACTAGATAACTGTAGGTATACCATTTCAGAATTGCTATGTCATTCATCATAATCAGTGTCGCGGGTTGGGAATGGTCTACTGGTTCCAGCTCCATAATCTCTTCTTTGTCACGTTTGGATAACCATCAAATGGGATCTCTAATGTCGTCAAAGTTACATGAATAAGCACGCTGTAGAGCGATGTTTATTTACCTTTCTCATTCGTTACATCACCCAGAATTTTTTTTTCTGAACTCACTATGAAATTTCTGACGTTTGAAATAAATGGCAAATATATTGTAATATATGTAACTGCAAGACAGATGAAGTAAAAAAAAAATGAATTGGCTGCTCTTTTTTATGATGCTGTATCATTTGATAACTTTATGTTTCTTATTTGTGTGAACCGGGATAGCGTAGTCGGTATAGCGACTGGCTACGGGATGGACGACCGAGGGTCAGAGTTCGAGTCCCAGTAGGGTCAAGAATTTTCTCTTATCCACGTAGTCCAGACCGGCAATGGGGTCCACGCAAACTCCTATCTAATAGGTACCGGGGGCTCTTTCCCCGTGGATAAAGTGACCAAGGCGTGAAGCTGACCACTCACCTCCAACTAGTGCCGAGGTCAAGGTAATGTGGATTTATACATACAGATATTGTATTTATAATTACAGATATTTGCATATACAACAATACTGTGTACTGGGCTGATCCTTCTGTCTGTATTCCAGTCATGTTCTCAGTGTTACTATAAAATGTAAAAATGTACAGTTAGCCTTGGGTTTAATTAAATAAGCATCACGCCATGGGGGAGTTGAGATATAATTCCATCATTCTTAACCTAGACACTAGGTGGAAATGATCGGTCAACTTCACTGAGTGGGCCCCGGAGCCTGTCTGAACGTTATGAAAACAGAAAAATATCTTGCACATACTAAGAATCGAACCTCAACTTCTTTCTCATCCAGACCGTAGCCCAGCCACTATACCGACTGAGCTATCCCGGCTAGTGCATTGTTTCTATCACACCAGATACTGAAATGAATATAAATAAGGGTTTTGGCTAACTCCTCTAAATAAGCACTTATCACGACAATGATAACAGACCAACAGAAATTATTGTTGGCAAACCCTCTGTAACCAATGCACACATCGATCTATTAGCGCACTGTGTTGCGTGACACTATTTCGATTTCATTGCCTCGAGAGATTTTGGATGATTTCTGCATGTCAAAATTATATATTATTTTGTACTGTTCTAGCTTCCGTTCCTGAGAAGTCCAACAGAACATTGTACAAGAAAGTCTATTCATCTTCTAACTTTCACATCGGAAATTATCTGTCACTGTAAGCATTTAGAGTAACGTTGTTTTTAACGCATTTCGTGGTTGAGTGATTATTTCTGACATTTCTTATTCGGGTTCGACGCTCGACCTTGTGTCCACCAAACATGACTCATATTTTCTAGGCGTTTTGTAGTCCACTTAAGTAATTTATATAATAGAAATAAAAACACGTTTGGGTTTATTGCTTTCTTTGACTAGGATCTGTAATTTAAATAATGGAATGTCTATTGTAAAGAATCAAGATTACTGGATTTTTAGACTCTGCCCATCATCCCGTTTTCTAAATAACACCAAAGAACACGACGTTTCGGAAACTGGATCTATTTCCATCACCAGATGAGAGGTCGGGAGACACCGGTGACTGAGATTAGCTCTTGCTAGAGGACACAACAGAGCAGGTATTTCCTATTCCCTCACCTGAGGACGGCAACAGATCCAGTCTCTGAGACGCTGTTGTGTTCTTTAATGTGCTTTAGAATACCAGTAAGCCAAAAAAGTCAATATTGTCCCTGTATTTGACTAATTAAGCACAATATCGGCCGTGCCATAGCTCAAGCGGTTAGTCGCTGGCTTCCCACGGCGGCGACCAGGGTTCGATCCCGGGTCTGGTCAAGTGGGATTTGTGGTGGACAAAGTGGCGCTGGGGCGGCTTTTCTCCGAGTACATCGATTTCCCTTGCCAATCTTCATTCCACCAAATTCTGCATCATCATAATCGCCCGGGGCAGGCTACAATAGGCCAATCAGTGGCCGCCTTGCCGAGTGGACCCAGTTGGACTCCAACCTCCACTAAGCGAATTAAAAAAAAAAGAAGCACAATGTCAGTATATTTACGTCCAATTTCTTTAATACTAGCCTTCTTTATAATTTGGTTAATACGTAGATAAAATATTTTGTTACGTTCATTGGTATTATAAAGATTTGCTTCTCCTACAACTTGTATTCTGCAGAATATAGTACGTACATGTGTATTAGTCCTACATTTATGTATTATTTCCTTCGCTTTTCATTCCTCTGACTGTGCAGGATGACTCTGTAATTCGTTTCTGTAGCTGCTGAGTTAGTACTTTAAAACAATTGAATCGAACTGAATTGAATTGCATGATAATTATTATTAAGTGTGTGGTTCCAGGTCTTTCTTGAATAGTCGATCCTCGCTGTACAAACAATTCTATTTATGGTCTAAGTTCAATTGTCATTCCAAACCAAGAATAATGACATGTTGCTTTCATCAAAAATTCCATGGAATGCTTCTGTAATATTTGGATCTTTATGCACATGTAACAGGATGTATGAGGAACGTGTGTCATTTTGATGGAAAAATTTAAACTTGGTGTTAGTTCTCTCCCATAAAGATACCTTTTTAAAATTTTCCTGTTATTGAAGAAAGCAGTCTTCTGGGATTTGGCACCGTGTATATATGGTGTTAACCGACGTTTCGGAGGAACGTATCGCCTCCATCTTCAGGGTACCCAGAAGACTGCTTTCTTCATAGTCACCGCCGTGAAAGCCTCAAATTTTCCTGTATTGTTAGCAAAATTCTGGTTTAATGGGATTACAGGTCCTTACTTACTCATGGGGTTGAGCCCTTCTGGAGGAGCCGCCAAGTCTGCAGCTACTCAGGTATTTCCCAGCATTTTATGGTACCCGGAGGTTCATTACCGTGTTCACAAGAGCCCTCCACTGGTCCCTATCATGAGCCATATCTATGTAATCCATACCATCCCATATTATTTTACTAAGATCCATTTTAATATTGTCCACTCACCTACGCCTTGGTCTTCCTAGTGGTCTCTTTCCTTCTAGCTTCCCATAAATATCCGATATTCATTCCTCGTTTCCTCTACTGCCCACGTCATCCTCCTTGACTTGATCATTCTAATTATACTTGGAGAAGAGTACAAGTTATGGAGCTCCCTCATTTTGCAGTTTTCTCCAGCCTCCTGTCACTTGATCTCTATTCGGTCCAAATAATCTCCTCAACAACCTGTTCTCAGACACGCTCAGTCTGTGTTCCTCCCTTAATATCAGAGACCAAGTTTCACACCCATACAGAACCACAAGCAAAATTATAATTCTAATATTCCAGTTTTTATGTTTTTGGACAGCAGACAAGAAGACAAAAGCTTCTGGACTGAATGGGCTGGAGAGATTACAGGTATACCTAATAAAATGTAAGTAACAAAAGGATGGACAAAAGATATAATGATGAATTTCGTAATTCGTTCTTTTCATCTAATAGTATTTGTCTGATTGCATCAAGTAGGAGAAGGTGGCACTCCGTACGCAGCACTGGTGGAGGAAATGAGAAATTACGTAAGCATATTTGGTAAGAAAAATTTAAGGGAAGAACTACGTGGAAATTCTAGACTAAGATCCAAGGATAGGAATAATTTTTGATGGAGCTCGGATAAACAGAATGGTGAGATAAAACTGGTTTAAATTAGTTCGAGATATGTTTCAATCCCTGATTTTAATTAAATTTGTTAGCTTCCTCAGTCGGTTTAAAGACAATGAACTTTTCCAAAATGATTCTGCACCACGAGTTAAGTTACGGGCAGTTATATTAGTACGTTTATTTTCCTAAAAGGAACCTCAAGTTTTCAGGTACATCCTGCTGAATATCACCTTTATTCATTTACAGTGCATCCCTATTGAACGTAATGTCATGTACCATAGTCCCTAATGGGTTTCGCTGCGTCCCACCTACTAAATTGGGGAGTTATAGAACAGTCGATGTCACTGTGGTTTAAAGGAAGACGGAAAAATGAATTACATCAGCAGGATGTTTCAAAACAGTTGCTGCTTATCACTATTTCTTATAAAATAAACACTTGATTTTTGCCCACAATAGCCTATAAACTTTGCATTAGTCTGATTTGTCTCATTTTGGTCCGTCACACTACTAATTACAGAGTGGATAATTTTCAGTCCAGTGTGACATTCAAGCTTACAACACTTCAGTCTTTTTCACCTTACATGTTTCGATTCAAGAGAATCATCATCAGAGGCGCACCACTACGATCAGGACACACTGTCACATAAGATGTTTTAACCATATGCACTTAAGCTATGAATAATGCTCACTATATAAATTTTGTTATTATCAAAGTTGGTTTTGGTGTTTGTCCCAGGCATTCACGAAGGCGCTTCTTGAAGAGTAGACTTACATATGATGCTGTTTCTTTTAAGCGTATTTGCTGGGTATTCTGACTGGGATTTTCCACTGCACGCAATATGATATTCACTTTTCATACATTAGCCTCTCAATGTATTTAAAATTGTATTAAAATTTTCTTTTGCATGTAAAAATTAGGTATTATGTTAAAATATCGTGAGCCGACATTGGGTCATGCTGTTTTCCTCCTGATGGTGGAGATGTCGTTTATTTCTCTTGATTTTATGTTCTTATTATTAGTCGTGTAGTTTACGTGCGTGCTGTTTCGTTTGTACTGTTTTAAATAGTGCTGCACTGACTGAAGGATTGTAAGCTTGAATGTCACACTGGACTGAAAATTATCCACTCTTGCATTAGTCGTTAGCCACAATATGGAGTTCACTTAAAATATATGAGTGAAGTATGTAAATTTGTCTCAAGTGCAGAGAATTTTAGAGGTTGTTAACAGGTGAATAGTCGAATCCAAAATTAAATATTGCATTTTATTTTAACTACTTCAAAACTTCTCGATAGCGGAACTTCCTCCCTAACTATTAGCCCATATATGGTCATGGCCAGCATTCCGTAGTAGTGTCTCATCCATGCAAATGATGTTCGCAGATGTGCAACAGACGAATGAACATGGACTCTTTAATTCCACTAATTACAAATCAGTCTATGAAAATGCTGCAATGATTTTCAGAATTCTCGAAAATATTGCATTACTAAAGGGGCATGAAAATAAAAAATCTTAATTTACTAAGTCCACCTATCTACAGGAAATAAATATGATTATGACTCGCTAAATATATTTATTTGATACATATTGTACTGATGACTCGAAGGAAAGCCAGGTCGTATTTGGGAGAGACTAGGTTCACGAATGTGATGGGGAAAGCTCAATATGTAAAAAAGAAAATCTGCTTCGATGAAGTGATATCCGAGAAGGATAAATACAAAGTGCAAACTGCAACTTCGATAGTCCGAACTAATTAAGTACTGATGTGTTCGGATTACTGGATTTCCAATAAAACATTTTATTCTTTAGTAAAATTATTTATCCAGAAGGTTTATAGGTACGAGGAGGTACGCGGTAGCGTAGTTGGTTGAGGCACTATGCTACAAGCCGGAAGATCGCGGGATCAAATCCCGATGAGGTGAATTTTTTTCAATTTAGCTAATCCTTCCAGCCGCACTATAGCTCTGGGGTCGACTCAGCCTCTAATGAAAATGAGTACCAGGAATATTCTTGGGGATAAAAAGCGGCCGGGGCTTAAGGCTGACCACCTCACGGCCATCTGTGAGCCGATTCTCTAGAAAATGTTGGCGCCTCAACATCTTACAAACCTATGGGCCTTCATGGTCTGTTACAGGGATAGCTTTACCTTTACCTATATAGGTACATGTTATATAGGTTATATGTTATATGTTATATAGGTACATGTTATATAGCTGAACAACGACTGGAACCCTCTGATGTTGAACTACACGACTGGATCTTGACAAGCGGTAACCGGGTTACACATTTCACCGCCTAGAGAAGCAGGCCAATTAACACACAGTATCATGTTTCACAAGAATTAATTTTTACAGTAAGGATGTAATCAGATTATATTTACAATATTTTATTATGCCGATTTTGGGGGGAAGGGGAAGAGTTGGTACTGTGAGTCCGGATTATCTAATTTCAACTAAATTGTAACAAATCTATTGAGCCCATCCTTTACTCTTAAACAGAAGTCGTTAGTTCGAGCTCCCTGATTGTGCTTGCAGTCACCGAAATCTTCTTTCAAGAAGAATATTCTCGCACTTCAGACAGTTTCTCAGTTACTCTACGTAGTTATTATGGTTGTGGTTACTCCATACCCTCAAGATACTGGTCACAGAGGTCTTGGTTCTGTCCTAATTCAATTCCTGCAGAGAGTGAGTCACTGGGGCCAGAGTTGCTCTGAGTATTTCGAATTTCCGCTGTCAGCCATCACTCCACCAATACCGCACGTGCATTAACCATCGACTCAGAGATACGTACGTTATGCCCAACTGAGGTAGTAGGTCCAAGGTTGTGAGTGTCGCCCTGCCAGTATAGCTATTACTAGATAAAACTATATTATAGCATACATCCTCTTTATTTGTTCACCAAATCAGAAGACAATTGTCTTACAATTATCTTAAAATGGAGAACATTCTTCAGGTTCCTTGATTTCCTCTTTAAAACAAATTGGTATATGCCATCCTATTCGAGTCTAGTTTCTGACACCATAACATATTTCTTTCGGTCGTAGATTTCTTGACATTCCGAGTAACACAGCAGCCAGTTAACAGAGAAACTGAATTTACACTCACTTGGAGAGACGGTTCCAGGTTCCTAGATTTCAGTGTTACTGGGTTACGAATCTTAACACACTCCACAACTCGACTACATGTTGTGTATTCTCCTTTGGGAAGATATTTTTCGTTGTTTATTTAAGGACGTTTACAGACCGCAGAATTATAATGACTGATTGAATATTAGGATGTTTAACACATTATTTCAAGTAGATTCTAAAGGTTTCTAACGATGGTGAATGATACACAGAATTACTGGGGTTTTGGACTTCTTCCATCGTCCGGAATTTTAGGTAATAGAGGACACGACGTTTCGGAAACTGGATCTGTTTCCGTCTTCAGGTGAGAAAGGAAGACACCTACTCAGTTGGGCCCCTTAGAAAGAGCTAATCTCAATCACTGGATTAGCTCTTTCTAAGGGGCCAAACTGAGTAGGTGTCTTCCTTTCTCACCTAAAGACGGAAACAGGTCCAGTTTCCGAAACGTCGTGTCCTCTATTACCTAAAATTCCGGACGATGGAAAAAGTCCAAAACTCCAGTAATTATGTGGACATTATTTCAGCTGTACGGATTCGAATGAAACGGAAGTATGATTATGAATGTCAAGTTAGCAAAAAATATGCCTATATACGAGACTGGAATAGCCTACTTGTAGCTACTGTACAGGCATTCGTCTGGAGAGACTGAGTAAAACAAAAAAAAAACATGTAATTAGCCGCAGCCGGTGATCTGGTCGAGATTTAAAGTAGGTAGTTATCTAGTGAGATTCCAGAGGAAAATTATTTCTATAATTATTGTTAATATTGATCGATCGACTGCTTGAATGACTGATTCATTGACTAAACGATCAATTAATTAATTCATTGATTGATTGATTATTCGTAGTGAACGGACGTGTTTTACCAGTACTCCGTACATTCGTGCTAGTGTCCTAGAAATCGGATGTTTTTGTGTTTTAAATTTTGGAGCCTCTTACACCAATAGTTACCAGCTAGATTTCTGCAATTTTTTTTCCCTTGGCACTACAGCCCCAGTGGGCCTAGGCCTACCTCCATGAACTTCTCCGTTCACTTCGGTTTTTCTAGATCTTACACATTCGGTAGGACTCCTCTGCTTGTACACAAACACAGAAAAATGCACACAAACGTTCATGCCCCGAGTGGGATTCGAGCCCACGATCCAGGGTTCCGAGCGAGCGAAGACAGTGCATGTCTTAGACAGCTCGGCTACCGTGACCGGTCCAGATTTCTGTAATTATTGTAATAAAATCTACCATGAGAAACAGAAATATATTATATATTGGGGGCACGTGCCTCTGTATCACACCTCTCGTGTTTATAATGAATGTCACTGAATACTTTTTCGTTTACTGTCAAAGACAAATCCATTTTTAGACCTCAATGTGCTTTGTGTGCAAAACTTACTCGAAATTTGAGATTCGCTTCCAATTCGGAGATTCTTAATAATTGTCTCCAGAAAGAGAGGTTAATTTACGGAACCTTCAGTCCCTTAGTGTCGAGCGTGGAACATTGATACTCAGTGGAGTAAGTACTCTACTTTGGTGATAAAATGACTTCAGACATTATAAAAATTCTATAAAAAGGTAAAAATTTTTCTAAAATTTGTTTGAAGTAAGTTGTTGGCCAATATACCTAGTTCTTAGTTATAGTTTGTTACACCTACATACTGGAGGCCATCAGACTTGTTTAATGACGTTCCGCCGCATAAAGCAGCAGCGTCATCAGCTCCTACCGTGACTTTTGCTGACACGCGTGGTGTGTCACGCAAGGACGTTGCATCATCATGTCTGCAACAGAAGGTTTCTGCACTTCAAACGGATTCTAGCGAATTTAAAGCAGTTACAAAAAGGAACCCATCTTGGTCTCTTTGCGGTCAACACTCTCAATTGTCGTCGTCAGTTTCTCTTTTGACTAAGGAATTATGTTTTTTTTTTTCAGTTATTTTGAAAGAGGAAAATACCGAAGCACCTTCTTTTATGACGATTTAGTCCTGGGGTTAGGCCATTTTTTTATGAAAAATAATTAAAAGAAAAATTAGGCTGCAAGAATTTGTTCTGTGCCATAATTAGAACCTTACACGCTTGAATGTTTTCAGTGTTCGGCTTTTGGCGATGTGTTTCCATTCATCAACAATGCTCGTGTTCGGCCTATTGGATACCATTTTTTTTTATCAAGGAAAATTTACTCCTTCTTGCATGTTCTCCATCATGACACCTGTTGGACTTTCAATGCTGGAGTTCCCTCTGCTGCTGTTATGTTTCCCAACGTTAAGCTTATCAGTTCTGCTAGTGTCAGTGTGGCGTGAGGAGCAAGCGATTGAAGTGCTTAATACTTAACGTCGAGCAGCTCGTGACTCTAATTTGGACCGCCACGCCCTGTACGGTAAAATTTATCTTGATCACATATATATATTTTATAAAATATTTGAAGCATTACGTAGCAAATGTACCATTTTTTTGACAATATTTGTTCTTCTCTGTAGCCTGTAGTCCGCAAGCAAAGTATACTGACCGAGCGACCGCCGCTTGTCGGCGAAGTAGGTGCAAACTTTTGCGGATAGAGGGTGTCTCGTGGTCAGCGCAACGGATCCCCATGGCCATTAATCTCGGTTTTCTAGACAGGAGGCGCTATTTCCTTCAAATAGCTCCTCAATTATGCTCACAAGGCTGAGTGGACCCCGTTCTAGACCCACTACTTCTCAGAAAATTTGGTAGCAACGGGAATCGAACCTGGGACCTCTGGATCTGTAGGCAGAAACTCTGACCACTAGACCACAGAGGCGGTCTCAATGTTTGTCCTTAGAAAACAAAACTATATGCACTATAAAGACCTTGTAGACCGATTGTTTTCACAATCACAACCTCTTTCCTGACCGTTTTTTCGACAGTTAGGGATTCTGTTGAATGCATTTCATCTGGTGGTGCTGATCTTAGTGCAGCTTATCATTCAGTTTCTCGGTTTAAGCGTAGACTTGATCTATTTTCGCCGTCATATTGGTTATATTCTTTCTCAAGTTGTATAAACGCCGGATTTGATTCGTTATATTACGTCTCCTTGTTCGACTCTCGATAGCCTTATTTTTTTTTAATAGTGTACTAGCGCAGTAGAAACTGTCGCCTGGATCTCCATTGTACTCACCCATTCTTCTGCAAATTTCATTCTTTGATTTTATGTTGTGATTGTCCATAATGTAATTACTTGTATCTACACTGTGTTCTTTCTGTAATTGGCCTTGCGGCTGTTGACTCGGCACAGAAATAATAAAGAATTAAATTGAATTATTATTATGGAACCAATATTATATCTCCTAATCATATTCTTAATGGAGCTTTCTTACGTATTAAAATATTAATTTTGTTCAATACGAATACATGTATATATATATTATTACTTGCCACGTAATGGTTGCTTAATATTTATTACTGCTTGAATGACACTATTTACATCTTTGTCCTTTATCTTTTTTCTGTGTGTGTTTGTTTCTGTCTTTGCTTTTACTTTCTAAATGGACTTTGTGCTGTTGAGTAAGTAGATGAATAAATAAAGCACTGAGCTGTAAGACCTGAGGTTCTCACAACGGTGCTCCTCAAGAGTTCTGTTTTCCCGGATATAATGCCGTGTAATCCGTTGAAAGTTAGTCAACATATAAGAGGAATATATGGCTTCCATCTTCAGGGTCCAAGAGTAAACCAAGCAAGAAACCAAAGGGAAGCAGGTAGTAAGAAGAACTTCATGCTGATAATCTCCCAGCTAGTGAAGATATTTCCTGAATTTTTTGTAACCAGAATATTCATTGCTGTGTTCACAAGAGCCCACCATTGGGCTCTCTCCTGGCTCAGTTAAATTCTACCCCACGCTCTCACACACTACGTGAACTTCTGTGTGGTGCACGTGCCACTCTCCTTAGCTAGTGCATCCTCGTCTGTATTCCCGATTCACTATGGCAGTCATGAATTTGATCGTTATAAACCTTGAAACTTTTCCCGTCATGAGGTTAAAAGATTGAAACTGAAAGACATGTTATAATGAAACTTAAATAAATATATTGTAAAGTTGCGGGCATGATTCAAAAGTCTCAGGATAGATACATAACGGCAGGAATTTGTGAACGGATAATGAATTTTCAGTGTCCGTAACAGCAGGATTATTTTTCGCCCGAATAATTATAGACACTTCGAGAGTAACCCAGGAAATTTAAGTTACTTTCTTAGCTATACACATCCCAAATACAGATTAATATTTTGTATATATACACACTCTTACCGTTGTTAGATTGTAACACTGCGATGTCACAGAATGAAGAAAAAGGCTTCTGAATAGAAAACTATATACTGTTGAAAATAGCTCACCACTCGGTCCGCTGATTGATCATTCCCTTTATACTTGGCGAAGAGTAAAAGTTATGAAGCTCTTTAACATGCAGTTATCTTCCGCCTCTTTTCATCTCATCCTTCTTCAGTCCAAATATTCACCTCAACTCCCTGTTCTCAAACACCCTCACTTGTTAGTCTATAGCTCTGCCTTAATATCAGAGACCAAATTTCTCACCCATACAGAATCACAGGCAAAATTATAGTTTTGCTATTAGAGTGTAGACGAGGTTCTGGGCTAAATGGTAGCAAGTATTACCCGAAATCAATCTCCTCTTAATTTCCTCCTGAATCAAATTTTTATTTCTTACTGCAGTTCTCACATATTTAAACTGTGCCAAGTTGTCAAAGGATCTATTAGCTCTCTTTATGACACGATTTTGCCCTGCATTCTGTTGATTAGACAGCAACATGTACTTAGTTTTCTCTGCGTTTACTTCTAGACTAATCTCCTTATTATCGTTAATTATAGTTTCTGAGTTTTTTGTGGCAACTATGTTCTGTCCCAAATTGCTTTACATCATCGGCACAGACCAGAAACTGATGTGCCCCATTTCATTTTAGACCTACATTGTTTTCCTGGACCTTCCTAATGACATATTCTAAAAAAAAGTTGAAAAGCAATGATGATAAACCATCTTATTTTAGAACAATTTGGATAGCAAACGTATTAGACAAATTTTTATCTACACAGACTTTACTATACGTTTTAATTAAAAACAGTTAATCATCCTAAATGGTTCCATGTGTACCTCAGACTCTATGAGAATACTGTACAATATTTCCCTCCTTACTGAATTATAGGCTTTCTTGAAGTCTATGAATAGTTGGCCAACTCTCTTATTGTACCGCCATTTTCCCCCAATATCTGATGAATGGAAAAATTCTGAACAGTAGTCGATCTGTTTTGTCAAAACCCTCAATTATTTCATATATATATGGACTGAACATTGAAAGAAGGATATAGGGTAACATTTTGTATGAAGTTGATTGCAGAGATCTCACACGGTGATTACTAGAATCAGTTGTATCACCCATCTTGTAAATTGAATACAAACTTAGACGCATTTCTTTCTTAAAAAATCTGAGTAAACTCTTTTTCTGTGTTCTGCTTAAGATGTTTAGAGCATTTAGTTTTCCTGTCAGATCTCCTTTCATTTTGTTTCATCTTGTCCTATTGACCTTTATTGGCAGGGATTTTCATTTCTTTAGGTATTTGTTTGCATATTCATTTCATTTTAAAGGAATCTCAAACTTTTCTTTTTAAATAATACTTCCACTTATAAAGAAAAAAGTTATGTAACCTAGCCATGAGAAAGTGGCTTTTAAATAGCTAAATAACGAAATTGTAAGACTTGAGGTTCTCGCAGTAGAGATTATGGAGTTTCCCTGTCTTCTGTGATATGCGCACTCCATGACATTATTTCCCAGAATATATAACACTTCAACGAAATTTTAATTGCCTTCACTTTAATTTGTATTGACGATTATTAAGGGTCTCACTGGCTCCTTTCCCCTGCAGTAAGGAAGAATTTCGGGTAAGCATTCCACAACCCATTCCTTACATATGACTGCAACTGGAGGAACCATACACTTTCCGCATTAACGAATAGCCTTGGGATTGCTAGCGAGGAGGCAGCGGCTGGTGAAAGGCAAACTTGTCCTCAGTGGCTTGAGCCAGTGAGTACTTGGGCCCTGGCTGGCCGAGGATCAGTCGGCCAGTCTGTTAGGTGGCGACAGTGCTGCTGCGTTTCTAGTTTCAGTCCAGAACGCTAGTAAATTGGTAGTGGTAGCTCAGTGCAATGCCTGCCGAGGCTGCTGCATTGTCTTCAATTTGATCCTTGCTATCCTACCACACATCGTACCACCAATAAAGGATTACTCTCTTTTGTGTTTCATGGAAAATACGCTTACGTGATGGACATATGGAAGACAGAATTAAAATCAGGATTCGTATGTATTGTGTTATGCGATGGGGATTGCTTGTGACTTGATAAAAGAACATATATGAAAAATCTGGCGTAAAACTAGGGGAAGAACTTGTTACAAACCTGTGCTTTGTGCTTTACGGCAACGGATTTCTTCCAATGAATAGATTTCAGCTGGAGACCAGTCATTCTCTGATATCCAGGTAAGTGGCTTTCAACCTCACGAAGCTGTTGCCAGCAAACACACGCATTCTCCTATTCCAGTGGGCGAGCAGCGAGGTTATTTGCTCTCATCCTATTTCCTCACAATGCAGAATTTCCATGCGGCTTAAGCGTAAAGCATAGCGTTAAACAACTGTCAGTTCTTTCATCTGATGTTGCTATCATGTGAGAGAGTCCACTAAGGAATGTCGTGGTTACATGTTGTGAGGTCAAGTTCTACCTGTGGTTGTGTTCTAATGTGCCACGTTGTGTCAGTGACCGCTGATTGTATCGGAAGAGTCTGTGGCATCAGCCTTATTGACACATCATTTAAGAACTATAGAAGGTCACTGGCCTCAGGAGAAGGCCTACTTAGCCCCTGAACGGTATTCTCACCACTATAGGGAGACAGCAATAAGATATGATAATTAAGAGGCGAAACTTGGATTCGAAATATTTTTGTCGTATTTCTAGATTCGTTCAGAACATTTCGCATAGACTTGTAATAAGTGTCATTAATGTGGTTAAATGCAGGACATTACAAATTTCGATTTAACATCTCAGCCAAAACTGAAACATAGGTGTGTGGGGCGTACAATAATTAAACCTGAGTGCACCCAAAGAGACCAGCTTTGTATCCACTGGTTACCGGGGGCTCTTTCCCCTGCTTAAAGTGACCGGGTCGTGAAGCTGACCACTCACCTCCAACTAATGTCGAGGTCAAGAGAAATAAGGATATATACAACCACTTCCCCATACGCCTTCATAGCGTAGTACTTAATTAGTTAAGCACAGGGACAACTGTATATCTACCTTTTACTTTACTTTACGAGCATGGAGGCCAAAACTGTATATAGGAAGATAGCCATTGGCCATATCATCATTGTCATCGAAACAAAAATACCGCGATCTGCGTCTTCATCCCTGAAGGAAAGGACTTCCCTTCGCTTTGATTACATTGAAATGATATGGGGTATGGTACAGCAAAATCGTCATTATCATCACCACCACTATCATCATGTGCTTCACAGGCACAAACATATGGGTAAAACTTGACAGTGGACATGGGCCACTTAGATGACAAATTGGTTAAGATATATTAGCAAAATTGGAGTATTGTAGTTACAACAAATTTTTCATGTCAGTTTGTAGCAGTGGATGAATCACAGTATTCTGATACTGCTGTGAACTTTTGTTGGGACTTGTGTGTCAGATATAGGCCTATAGACCTATTTCATAACTTATTGTATTACTATTTGAAATCTTCGTCTTGGTGCCGCAATCTCACGTCTCAGCTACTGCAATATGTTGTTCAAAGTTATTCATTTTCGCTATTGAGTATAACATAGTAATAATAATAATAACAATAACAACAACAACAACAACAACTTACTTACTTACTCAAAGTCTTGAGCCCTTCTTGAGAAGCCAAATTTGCAGCTGCTCAAGAATTTCCCTGAATTTTATGGAACCCGAAGTTTCCTTAACGTGTTTAGAAGAGCCCTCCACTGGTCCCTATTCTGAGCTAATAACACTGTTACTATATTAACAGTAAAAACGTGAGGATGCCCGATATTTATTGTGAGATTCTAATAACATTTTAATATCATTCTCCAGTTCCTCTAGGAAAATGATGAAATAATTAGTATAGTTGGCTGTATCTGCATCCTTTATAATTTAAACATTAATTTAGTATCATTACTTGCCATTACTACCATAAGCCTATTAGAAATAACGCGGAACGTCAGACTACAGATGGACTCAACTAACACTGTTGTATCTTAACGTATGTTACAAAAGTTGTAATTGAAAAAGGGTGCAATCGCAGTGTCTCAGTTAAATTTAATAGTAGATCAAGGTCAACATGGTTTTTGAGAAACTACGTCATGGACATATGCTTGTAGTTCTGCAGCGAATACTTTCACGTGCTGACATTCTACGAACCTACACAAACACACTTCCGATATAAACAGTTAATATTTAAGCTTCGCACTTGAATGTAAGTTCTTGTTGATCTTTGAAGTCTCCTAACTTTGCAGCTGTGCATTAACCAAGAAGATGGTACTTGCTCAGGTAGTCAGAAACTTCCAGTGTATATGAAACCCGAAGATGTATTTTCGCGTACAAAAGCGGTCGTCACTGGAGCCTGTCTTAAGCCACTTCAATCCAATACACACATTATTTAAGATTCATTTTCAGATTATTCTCCAGTCAATGCCTAGCTCTTCCCATGTACTGGATTTGAAATTGTCATGACGGTGACTACGAAGAGCTCGATCTTCTACGGTGTAACGCCGTGTAGTTCGGTAGAAGTCCACCGACGTTTCGGAAGAGCGTATCGCCCCCATCTTTAGAATAGATTATTATGCTGACGAAAAAATACCTGCATAATAGATTCGGAAAGGTTCTGACAAGGGTGTATAATAAGGAGAATTACTGTGTTTTTGGACCTTGTCCATCGTCCGGTATTCTAGTAACTGGGAAACAACGTTGTGGAAACTGGATCTGTTTCCTTCCTCAGGTTTCTAGAATACCGGATGATGGACAAAGTCAGACTCAGTAATTCTGAAAAGTTGCATAGTTTGAAAATTTTTCCAGTAATGTGTTATGTTTAATAAATGCTTCTTATACCTGAAATATTTCAGCGTGTTCTTATAATAATTATTTTCTAGACTGAGGATATTCCAGATGTTTCCATAAATGGCAAGAAAGACCTGAAGAATGACTCTTAACTTTCGGCATCCCTTTTATCCGGATTGTGTTCGTAAGGCGACTTTATACATGTTTACGATACATTTGTTATATTGTGATATCCAGCGCAATATTGGCATGAAATATGTCATATTGCTATTTGAATATAGGCTGTAGTCTTTAATTCTGGACTACTACTAATTGCAGAAATATACGTTAAAAGAAGGGATGGTGTGTTGAATTTTATTTGATAATGTTATTGTTACTACGTTCGTAGTTAAAGGAAATGAACCATTACGACAATTTGAAGCTCGAGATATAGTTAATTACAATACAGCAAGGCAAAGTTTTTCAGTCAATATTACATTCTTACCTGACTTTCATAGTTTCGTTTCATGCTTGATTGAGACCGGTAGTAAGATGTACGAGTTGCTGGCCGCGCCATAGCTCAAGCGGTTAGTCGCTGGCTTCCCACCGCTGCGGCCCGGGTTCGATCCCGGTTCTGGTCAAGTGTGATTTGTGGTGGACAAAGAGCGCTGGGGCACGTTTTCTCCGAGTACTTCGGTTTTCCTTGCCAATCTTCATTCCACCAATTACTCCACAGTCACCCTCACCTATCATCTTGGGCTGGTACAATAGGCCAGAAGTGGCCGCAGTACAAGGGACTTAGTCCCACCTCACTAGCAATAAAAAAAATGTACAAGTATGTTGACTTTTAGTTTCAGTGGGAAAAATTTGTCATATCGGTATTTTGCAAAATATTTGTGACTATGAAGCTCACAAACCCCCGCAGGAATGCCGTTTTTGGGATTTGGTTCACGTAAGAATGAATTAGCAGAATTGCAGTGCCTATTCTTAAGAGTAAAAGTAAAGGTATCCCTTTAACAGGCCGTGGAGGCCTATAGGGTTGTGAGAGGTTGAGGTTCCCACATTTTCCAGACAATCGATTCACAGATGGCGGCAAGGTTGTTAGCCTTACGCGCCGGCAGCCTCTTACCCCCAAGAATATTTCAAGAATATTCCTGGTACTCATTTCTGTTAGAGGTTGAGTCGACCCCGGGGCCATAGTGCGGCTGGAAAGATTAGGTCAATTGAAAATATCCAATGACCTCTTTGGGGCTTGAACCCGCGACCTTCCGACTTGTAGCATAGTGCCTCAACTAACTACACTACCGCGTATTCTTACAGCTAAATAAGGAACTGCGTATTCGAAGATATTGTCACTTGTCTATTGACTAGACACGAGGTTTGAATTTATAATTGGATTTATTGAACTCTTACAATTGTAATAAATCGTACTGGGGCATCGATCAACGGAGAGGAAAATTGAGTTCATAGAAATGCGTATGAGAACCTAAGGAAAATATGAGAATTGCAGCTCGGTCTTAGTGAATATTTTACTTGCGCAGCCTAATACTGAATGCCTGCAGACCAAATAAAATATTCAGTTTTATGCCTGCCGGTTTTACGTGTGAGTAACAAGTTTATTTAGGAGTGAGAGCTTTGGTAGCGATGGATCATAATTTTCTCTAATAGCGTGATGTATTACCGAATTAAAGTAGTAAATATCATTTTCATCCCGTCCTCCATGAGGCAATAAAGTGAAGGACTACAAATTGTTGTACCGGGTTATTTCTTCTCAGTGCTTGGTTCAGACTGGGTCTGGGGCCCATTCATTGCCAAAATTAGTGGATACCGGGAATAACGCATCCGAAATTAATCACTCTCCTCCAGAGCCAGTTTAAAAATGCGTGAAGCTTTGCCTCAAATAGTCAATTTGTCTTTTATTTTTTGGTTGTACTCCTTTGGGAAAAACCTACTCTTTACTCGTATTTTCTCGAAATGAAGTAATTGATTTAATCACGGATTGGGGATTCTTTTTGAAGTTGTGCTTATTACTGTACTTCTCCGCCACATAGTGATTGGGTCTGATGCGTTATTTGAATATATGAATAAATATTAGATGTGTAGACTTCTCTGTAGAGAAGTTCGTCATCATGAAAGAAGACTTTGACAAATATTGGACATAATAAGTGGTAGAATTGATGTTTATTTGGTGAAATGTCAAACAAACTCCCAGAGGTTATGCACCGTCGATGTTACTGCAGATTGAGAATGGTGGAGAACCTTTCAAAGAACAAGGGTCAAACTGAGTGATAACAAAGGCAGCTGTTCTACGGCTGCCTTATGTTCCAGAGCTCCTCTGGGAACTGAGAGAGTTTCCTGTTCCTGAAATTACGCACAAAAAACTATTCATCCGTTCCTTTAGCAGGACTCTAAAACTGCTATTCCAGCATTCTGGCAGTCGGAACCACACTATACTGCCCAGATACTCTTCTGGGTTTGTTATATAGATGGAAGAAAAAATGATGATCACTTATAATAACAGTCAATTACAGTAGCCGCGCCGTGTAAAGCATGAATTGTCTTCGCTCACTCAAACACTCGGATAGTGGGTTCGAATCGCACTCAAGATATGGATGTATGTCTCCGTTTATTCTGTGTCTGTGCAGGTGGCGGCCTTGAGACGGGCTGATCCCCCGTCCAAGGAGTCCTACCGACTGTGTTAGGATTAAGACACTGAAGTCAAACCAAGCGTTTCACGGATGCTCTATGCTCTAAAGTGGAAGCAACAGGAAAGAGAGAGAGAGAGTTATAACAGCAAGTAAGAATCCCTCGCCTTATAAAAAACTCACTGTAATTTTACTCTGAATCGGCTTGGTTCGTAACGTACTCGTAAAAGAGCGATTTAAACTCCTCTCTCAGAATAAGAATATTTAATTTGCCTAATTTAGTTTTGAGATAAGTAGGCTGTACGATTTTTTCTTTCCTAAAGGAGTGGAACACTAATTATTTGTCTCTTGGAATTCTCGTTTGAGACCGCGCAACCACCGTGATCGGCAATAGTGAACTACTGTACATTAAGAGAACAAAACAAATCTTATTTTAATGCGTTCTTAAATCAATCTGAATTGCTTTTATTCTTTTCTTAATATTCTGCTGAAACTGTTTATTTAATATGGTCTACAGATGTGCTTCCCGTCACTATAGTTAATAATGTGAAGAATATGACCATTGCTAGGCAACGACTCAGTATACACGTTTCAGCTAACACGCAATAGTGGGAGCAGTGTTCTCTACAACTAGTTGGTAGGAAGCACAATTATGACAACAGGAAAACTGTTTTCTAATTGGTCTGCGCCATGCCCAGTGCTAGGAATCTGAGCTGTATACACGCATTCCAGCGACGAAAAAGGAAGTCTCAAATCTGAGACAGTAAAATATGGTCACGAGTGCCAAGGAACTCGGCCCCGAGAAAGACTGCGCTGGCAAGGACCAGCAGCATATACAAAAGACAGACCCGTCCTCTCCTCAGAGAGGGCGTCCCACAAAAACAAGACCGTAACTGTCAAACATTAATAAATATCTGGTCATGAGTCCCAGATGGGGCTCGACACCAAGACTTACTGACTGACTGACCGACAGTCAGTCGCAATGTGACTTTGGCGTTGAAACACGCATTCCTAATAGGTGTTTTCTATATGGGTCGTGCCGCGGGTGTATAACGAGATTAGGTTACAGAATTAGAATTGGAGAATTGGGTCGAGTTCTAGAGAGTCAGCAGTTCAAGGTGATTGACCAGCAATGGTAAGGAGACTTCATAGTGGTTTGAAGTGATAGTTCCTGTGATAAATCAGTTGTCAGGAAACGCATAGCATATCCTAGTGATTTTTAAGCGGGTAGATTAGCGGTAGCGCTATAACTGATTGTGATCAAGAGAGATTGTAAACTAATGTGTTAGTAAATCCAGCCATCCAACCCAGAACCCGTTATTGTTCGTCACGGAACCCCGGACTTCGGTGTCTTCTGTTATCCGCTATATATTTCAGTTCGGGAGAATGAACACCAAATGGGTTATCAGTACACTAACTCCAATGTTTCTAGTTATCCTACAATAGGTCAGTTGAGTGTAGCTAATGTTGAATCCATCACTAAATTTATAGTGCATCGAAAGGACTGTTCAATCGACTGAAAAAGACAGAAATTAGAATTTAAAAAACAATCAAAACTGAAATGAATGTTTAGTAATTGAAGGTTGATGAAATACGACAAATTAGTGTTATCTAAATGCGATTTTTGGTCTTCTACATATAGAAATTACATGTATAAAAGTGGATTGTTAGAAATTAAATAAGCTTTACCCTGTACTTCCTATGTATAACTCTTCTCCGTTTCCTCTTCGATAATTAGAAACACTTCGTTGTCTCCGTAACACTCAAATGCAATTTCACTCAAATCGGTTCTTGAAAGCAGTTACATAGAGAGATAAGTAGTGGTCGTAGAGCTGTGAAGCAGCTGTTCATGTACGCAAATCTAGGACAGGGATGGAGACGTGGAGACCATAAGAAGAAAAGTTTCTTTGTATGTATAAAAGATAATTTTATGGCCGGGACAAAAAATCATCTTATAGTGAAGCAACGGTTTATTTTCATACAGATGACGTAATATAATTTGCTAGAAATTGGTGCCTTGAATGCTTACTGTCCTGTACATGTAAGTACGGCATACAAACGATAGGGTTATTCATCTCTTTAGGAGTCCGGAACTGTTTAGTTTATATTTACCAAACATAAATATTAATTTCACATTTGTCAAAGATTTTCAGAAAGGAAATATTTTATTTTTAAATCATGGTATAGTATTTAACAGTACTTTTTTTTCCTTGGCACTATAGCCCCAGTGGGCCTAGGCCTACCTCCATGAACTCCGTTCACTTCGGTTTTTCTAGATCTTACACATTCGGTAGGACTCCTTGGGCAGGTGATCAGCTCGTCGCAACGCCTCTATCTGTACACAAACACAGAAAAAAGCACACACACAAACTAAACATATATGCCCTGGGTGGGATTAGAACCCACGATCTCGGTTTCCAAGATGCCTTAGACCGCTCGGCTACCGTGACCGGCTACTTAACAGTACTTACAGGCTTATAAATCGATGAAAACGCAGACAGCTAATACGGATACAAACAAATTAAAACAAATTAGTAAGAGATAAATAATTACGTATAATTAATTAATTAATAACTATACCGAGGGTGTTTGAAAAGGAGGCCTTGAGAGGGACGATTGTACCGAAGAGGTAGAAGTAATGAGAGCATGGAGGAAATTGTAGAATGAGAAACGACATTATTTATTTTCGAGCCGGGATATCTTAATTGGTTTACCGGCTGCCTACGGACTGGAGATCGAGGAGTCTGGGTTCGAGTCCCGGTAGGGTCAGAATTTTCACTTCTTCGCGTTATCCAGACCGACTCTGGGGACCACCCTGCCTTCTATCCAATGGGTACCGGGGGCCCTTTCTCCGTGGGTAAAGCGGCCGGGGCGTGAAGGTGACCTCTCTTCTCAAGCTAGTGCCAAGGTCAAGAAAATCTGGATCTATACAGCCACTCCTCCATATTCCATCAAGGCGTAGTTAGTTGAGGGACTATACTACAAGACGGAAGGTCACGGGTTCCAGTCCCGGTGAAGTCATTGGATTTTTTTTCAATTTACTTAATCCTTCCAGCCACACTATGGCCCTGGGGTAGACTCAGCCACTAACAGAAATGAGTACCAGGAATTTTCCTGGGGGTAAAGGGTGACAAGGGTGTGAGGCTGACAACCTTACCGCCATTTGTGAGCCGATTGTCTAGATAATGTGGGAGCCTTGACGTCTCACAAACCAGTGGACCTTCACGGCCTGTTACAGGGATAGATTTAGCGTTTGCATGTTTAGGACTTAAAGGCCATCGTCGGACAATTAATTGTTCTCCAGTTGAAAACTAAAGCACTGAACCAGTTCATATGTCGATGTATTCCATGCTACTGCATATCGTCGTTCGCACTAAAATGCGTTTAATTGAGAATGAATACTCTCTCTTCGCTCCGCGTAGATCTTTACTTTGTGGGTTGCATGTTAAGCAAATTTTCTATCATCATTGCCAGTCATTTTGTGTTAGTGACTGAGTTCCTCACTTTACTGTTTCTTGTCCTCTCTCTGCAGATGACAACAGTGTGTTGCAGTAGGGAATGGTTTCCGCACGGTCGGTGGGACAGCCACGCCTTATCCGGGTAATGAAAATAAACAAATGCATTTATAGGCCTCCAGTTAAAATACAGACTAATGAAGCATGAAGGTTTCGAACGTTTATGATTTGGCATAACAGTTCTATATTACTTATATTCGAGTTTATTTTCAGATAAAATAATATCCCTGACTGGGATGACTCTTCTCTAAGTATAATTAGACCAAACCAAGGAGAATAAGATGGGCAGGGCATGTAGCACGAATGGTGGAGAAGAGGAATGAATATAGGATATTGGTGGGAAAGCCGGAAGGATTGAGACCGCTGGGAAGACAAAGGGGTAGTTGGGTGGACAATATTAAAACGGATCTTAGAGAGATAGGATGGTATGGTATGGATTGGATTGATCTGGCTCAGGATAGGGACCAGTGGGCTGCTTTTGTGAACACGGTAATAAACCTTCGGGTTCCATAAAATTCTGGGAAATTCTTCAGTAGCTGCACAATTGGCGGCTTCTCAAGAAGAGCTCAGCTCCATAAATGAGCGAACTGACTGGGATGAAGCAAAAGTATCTTATTTAATTACTTGCTTGCTTGCTTGCTTACTTACTTACTTATGGAGCTGAGCCCTTCTTGTTGAAAAGACAAATCTGCCTAACAACTTATCAGTGTAAAAAAGTCAGCATGTTACTGTGTGTTAAACGGCAGCGATTTTTTCAAGCCAACCATTGGGAACGAGAGTTCTAATTAAATTATTAATGATAATGGGAGGGAGCCGGGATAGCTCAGTTCGTATAGGGACTGGCTATGGGCTGGACGACTGAGAGGTCGAAGTTTGAGTCCCAGTAGCGGCAAGAACTTTCTCAACTTCGTCAAGACCAAGTTCTGGGGCCTACCCAATCTCCTATCCAATGGATACCGGAGTTATTTCCGGGGGTAAGGCGGCAGGGGCGTGAAGCTGATCACTCACCTCCATCTAGTAACGAGGACTAGAAGTGTGGATCTATACATCTGCGTACTTCCCCATACATCATCATGGCGTAGTTAAGCACAAGAACAGTTTACTTCTTCTTACCTTTCACCAAATGGGGATAGAGTATTAATCTTCTACACACGCACAAAATCTAATGCCAAGAATATAATCACAGATGAAAGAAAAATAGGAGTATCGATGTTGAAGAAAGATAATTCGAGGGCATGGGCTGAATACGCATGGCTCAGTATAAGGACCAGCAGCGGGCTCTCGTAAACACTGTAATTAACTTTCTGATTTCATATAATGAGGTTATTTTCTTGGGTAGCTGTGCAACTCGTCAAGACCGCAGCTCCATAAATTTGGTTGGTTGGCTGGCTGATTCGTCCGTTCGTCCGTCCGTCCGTTCGTCCGTCCGTGCGGTCGTCCGTAGGCACGTTCTTTCTTTAGTTAACTAGCTAAGTGGATTCATTTTTAAGATCTCAATTTTGTCAGTGGAGTCGTATCACAATTGTTAAGGACATGGAATGTCAAAATAAGAACGGCTTCCTCTAAGAACATTGTGACTGGTATTTAAACTTTAATAACTTGAAAATAACGGCTTTGGGCACGGAAATACATTATATCGTATATAACTGATGACCTTGAATGATTTTACAAGTCATTTTGGTCGAGAATTCTCTTACAGCTGTCTTCTGGAATGTCAGTTCACTGTTATAAATGTAGTGTTTGTGTTATTACTAGCATTCATTGTAACCGGCACCAGGTCTTCCCCAAAGAGTTGATATGCAAAGTTGAAAGGGGGCCTACAAATTTGTTAGTTTTACTGCCCCGGAGGCTCGGCACATATCTGAGAAACCCTTCAGTTAGCACTCTTCCGAAGTACTTGAATCAAGTTCATTATAACACTATTGTCCATCTAAGTTTTTAGGTCTCCTAAATTTTTTCTCGTTTTAAATTTTTGTATCAGAATTTTGTAGGCATTTATAAATTCCCTTCCCTGCATGTATGTGACCGCCTCTGTTGTCTAGTGGTCAGAGCTCCTGCCTACAGGTCCAGAGGTCCCGGGTTCAATTCCCGGTGCTACCAGATTTTCTGAAAAGTAGTGGATCTGGAACGGGATCCAATCAGCCTGAGGGTAATTGAGGAGCTATTTCAAGGAAATAGCGGCTCCGGTCTTGAAAACCGAGATTAACGGCCGTGGGGATGTGTTGAGATTACCACATGACACCCATTATCGGAAAAGTTTGGCACTAACTTCGCCGACAAGCGGCGATCAATCGTTCGGTTTAGTTCACTTGAGGACTATATGCCACGGAGTTTGTTTTTGTATGCTGTATGGCCCTCCCATATCATATTGCTTTATTTCTCTACCACTACTCAGTTATGGATCTATACATCCATTCCCCCATACGCCTTCATGGAGTAGTGCTTAATTAGCTAAGCACAGGGACAACTTTACCTTACCTAACACTACTCATTAGGTGAAAGGACAAATAATGGATCTCCTAATCATGGGACATTCTCCGTCCTGTTATTTCCTTATTCTTAAGTCGAAATACTTGCAACTAATACAGTGTCGTTAAATAATTTAACGATCAGTCCATCAGTGAATTAGAACTACCTTTGAATCGAGATCAGCAGTGATCGATTTCTCATCCTCAGCACTTATCCATCAGCAGCCTTGTGCAAAATACAGCATTATTAAACAATATAAAAGCCGGCACTTCAATTAATCTTCTATTTTTATTACATATAGTCTGTAAATGTGAGTCCCAACCGAATTAGAGTCAACTAATTCCGTAATTTTACCAAAGAAAATGTATTTTAACGAAAAGTATTTGCATTTATTCCCTCCCGAAAATGTGCCCTGCCAACAAAAATAGTGGACTGGTCTATGCCGATATGGCATTTAGAAATGAGATCTTATATTTACGTGTGTTTGAAACTACTTAATCGACTAATACTTGAATGGTAAATGTCAAAGCTGCTGTTAATTTTTAATTGCCAACATTAAAGCATAATTCTTTCGGACGCACAAACGGCTACAAAATTTATTACAGCACACAAACTGAATCTATCCGACCCAGCTGCTCACAATGTGAAAAGTAGCAAATGAAATAGAGGTTGGCCCATTTATTTTAGATAAAACTGACAGAATTGAAATTTACCCATGTTTGTAACTAACTGTATTCTGGTCTGATCAATTCGCGTTTCTAGTACTGTATTCATACGTTACTGTACGTTAACACCAATGCAACTCGATGTAGCTGAATTCTTCTTGAGAAATAGCCAGTTGTCCTACAACTCAAGAGTCCTTTAAGTATTTTATAGAACCCGAAGTTCCATTAGCGTGTTCACAAGAGCACTCTGCTGGTCCCTATTCTGAGGCAGATCACTCCAGTCCATACCACCGTATCCAGTCTCCCTAAGATCCATCTTAATATTATCCTCCCACCTACGTCTATGCCTTCGTAGTTCTTTTTCTTCTGGCTTTCCAACCAGTGTCTTATATGTCTTCCTCTTCTTCCCTTATTCGCTACATGCTCTGTCCATTTCATCCTCCTTGACTTATCATTCTAATTATACTTGGCAAGGAGTAAAGTTTACGAAACTTTTCATTATACAATTTTCTCGGACCTCCTAACACTTCATCCCTCTTCGGTCCAAATATTCTCCTCAGGACCCTGTTCTGAAACACTCTTAGCCTACGTATTATTATTATTATTAT
>NW_019742012.1:41572-71379 GCF_002891405.2 Cryptotermes secundus
TGACCACTAGACGGTAGAGGCGGTCTTCTATGACTTTTTTATCCCCCCCCCCTTGGCACTACAGCCCCAGTGGGCCTAGGCTTACCTCCATGAACTTCTCCGTTCACTTTGGTTTTTCTCGATCTTACACATACGGAAGGACTCCTTGGGCGAGTGATCAGCTCGTTGCAAGGCCTCTACCTGTAGACAAACACAGAAAAACGCACACAAACATCCATGCCCTGAGTGGGATTCCAACCCACGATCCCGGCTTCCAAGCGAGCAAAGACAGTGCATGCCTTAGACGGCTCGGCTACTGTGACCGGCTTCTATGACTTATACAGTTCATAATTTCTTTTTCAATAGCTCATCCAGCCAGTCAGGGCCCTGGCCTCTTATTCAGTTCCGTAATAATTTTTTCACCGACGGTAGCACTACTTGAACGAGTGATCAGCCCGTCGCAAGGCCGCTACCTAAACATAGGACAACGCAAACACAGAAAAAACGCATACACACACCAAACATCCAAAACAGTTAATAAAGCTTTCTTAAATAAAAGTAAAAGCATAGCTGCGAGAGAGATATAGATTCGGTCTATGGCACAGTAATTCACCGTGTCTTGTTTACCATATAACGACACTGTAACAACCATAGAAATTAAATGGCATTTATTGTGATACATGAGAACGGTTACTATGGACGGCGATTATGGAAGGACAGAGCAGATGCTGACTGTGATCTCCTTCAGAGAGTTATGTGGGTAGAAAAGGAAGAGCGCACTTTCGGTACTGATATTCTACGAAACTTCCACGCAGCTCCACAGTTTTGTAACTGATATTCGGAACCTTTTACCGGTCCCGATATTCATGTGATCTAAGGCATGCTTTGTCTTTGCTCGCTCGGAAATCGGGATCGTGGGTTCGAATCCCACTGAGGGCATGGATGATCAATGTTTGTGTTTGTGTGCCTTTTTTGTGTTTGTGTACAGGTAGAGGACTTGCGACGAGCTGAACACTCGATCAAGTAGTCCTACCGGATGTCTAAGATCTAGTAAACTGAATTGAAACGGAGAGTTTCATGGAGGTAGGCCAAGGACCAAATTTGGGCTTTAGCTCCAAAGGGGGGGGGGAACTCGGAACCGTCGCGTGTATTCTGTGGTTTATCATAGGTTCTAACTGCTGCATTATGCCCCACCACCGCCCCTTTGCAGCAGCACAGTATATTAGAGAGGTACTAATGTGGAGTTTAGGTCCGAACATTGGCTATACAGATGTGTTTTCCCTGATTATCTTCATTCTTCCAACAGGCCAGACTGTTAACTTCCAATTTTTCGAAATGTATCAGGTAGAATTACCTTCTCATTCTACGTTCTGTAATCTTTGTGATCGGGGATTATGTTTGTACAAACGGGATTACATAGCAGTGTAAACAATAGACTCGAAGTCGGAATGGGAAGTGTATGCGGTTAATTCCCCCCCCCCCTTGGCACTACAGCCCCAGTGGGCCTAGGCCTACCTCCATGAACTCCGTTCGCTTCGGTTTTTCTAGATCTTACACATACGGTAGGACTCCTTGGGCGAGTGATCAGCTCGTCGCAAGGCCTCTACCTGTAGACGAACACAGAAAAACGCACACAAACATCCATGCCCTGAGTGGGATTCGAACCCACGATCTCGGCTTCCGAGCGAGCGAAGACAGTGCATGCCTTACACCGCTCGGCTACCGTGACCGGTATACGGTTAATTAGTTAAGAATAAGCTACACTTTACTGTTTTTTTATGCTACAGCCTCAAATTGTGCCTTGGCCTACCTACATGAAACTCTCTGTTTCACTTCGGTTTACAAGATCGTAAACATTCTGTAGGACTCCTTCCGCGGGTGATCACCTCGTCTCAAGACCTCTACCTGTAGACAAAAACAGAAAAACGCACACACACACACACACACACACATATAAACACAGCTACCCAGTAAACATCTATGCCCTGAGTGGGATTCGAACCCACGATACTGGCTCCCGAGCGAGCGAAGACAGTGCATGCCTTAGACCGCTCGGCTACCGTGACCAGCCAATTTACCGCTAGCGTAAATGTATTTGAATAATAAAGGAGACTGCTGTATTAACTATTCACAGCCCAAGTCGGTGCGGTTGCTACTAAACGCCAGGCTAATTGTGACTTGAATTGAATCGGTTGATTTATAATAAAGGCCAATGTTTGCGTAAAAGGTTCCAGTCGTGGTGATCGACGTAGTTTGGAAAGCTTAGATGCTCCTTCAGATTGGAGCCACTAACCAGACGCACAGCACGGGTCCGAAGCAATACTGTGTATTGAACACCTGAACATTTCCAAGTCCAGAATCCAGATCCTTTGTTATAATTTCCCTTCTGAATATCATTGAAGACTCATCTTGAAGGATAAAGGGGTGGCGTTAAGCCAAGGGTTATTATTCACTTCACGGTGCATGACATCCTCCAAGGCGACAATTTGGTAGCACCTGAGAACAAGCAATAAACCCCAAAGCGAGAAAAACATCTTTAATTTCAAACTAAAGTAGATTATGGTCCGCATCCTACATGTAACAAACAGAACCGATATATCCCCATTCGGCTCGCTTCTAACACCCCTTAAAACTTGTTCAAAATATTTTTTTCTATTGCTTGTGGGGTAGGACTAAGTCCCTTGCACTGCGGCCACTTCTGGCCTAGTATACCAGCCCCAGATGATAGGTGAGGGTGATTTTGGAGCAATTGGTAGAATGAAGATTGGCAGGGGAAACCGAAGTACTCGGAGGAAACCTGCCCCAGCGCCACTTCGTCCACCACAAATCCCACTTGACCAGACCCGGGATCGAACCCGGGCCGCCGCGGTGGGAAGCCAGCGACTAACCGCTTGAGCTATGGCGTGGCCCTTTGTTCAAAATAAGTACAGCGTCAGTATTCTAAACGAGTTGGGTTCAACTTTGATTCGAACCAAGGAAGGGATCTCTCAAAAGGGCGGCTACATCTTCAAGGCTATCGTTGATTAAATAAACGAGGTTGTTTTCTATTTGTAATAAATTGAGGGGTTTTGAAGTAAATAAGGAGCAAAAAATTCCTCTTTTATATTCAGTGGTGTTTGCAGCTAGTGAATAATAAAACAATGACGCCATAGTCAAATCCCCCTGCAGGAAATTGAATCTAATTTTCCTACCAAACAGGAAGATACACATTGCAGGGTCGTGGGAAGAGGGACAGAAGTGTACAGTCTTTGTCACATAAATTGGTTTATACGTCCTTGGAATCACTTTGCTTTGTATGCATGTTTCAGAACATTTCGTGAGCACGGATCCACTATTAGCCGGATCATTTCTGTGTACAGTCCGTTTTATGAATGTTTGTTGTGTCTTCCAAACCTAAACCGTCACCAATAATCAAGAAATGGCAATAATACTGCATATTTTATATATCATATGAAATCCATATATTTTTTTGATATTTCAACTAGCAATTCGTGATCTGTAAAAAGGAGAAATACGATCTAGGAGTAAAGTGAATAATTAGGTAATTTTATTTCGCAATATAATTAATGTATTAAGAATTTCATGTATAATCATGTTTGGGGTACTGTATAAAATATCCCTCAGTGGTAAACCCCACAAAACTTCTTTATCTGGTGAACGAAGTTGCGAGTGAATTTAAACTTACAGTACACTGAATATCTCAGTTACGTATTCCTCTTTCGTATTTTGGATTTCTGAGCTTCGAACCTCTGCTCAAGTACGGGATATCTTGACAAGACTTTTTGGCTCTCCTCAGTCGATTAAGGCCGACAGTGGAATAACATGCCAAAGAGGCTTCTTTTCACGTCCTGTTCAATTCAACGACCCAGTTTAATCTATGCGGTTGAGAAGGTCGTGTCATACTCTAACAGTCCCGAAATTCAAGAATATATGTCTTAATTTCCAGCAGGAGAACAAATGTATCTATTGTATCGTCGTCACTTATATGGTGGTGATATGGAGTCTGTGCCTAACCATGAGGACGTCATGAAGGACTGGAGCTTCACGCATTTTTCATCTAGATGGAGCTCAGATCTCTTTAACTTGGGACACTCAGTCCAGAATGCGAATCTGATGACGGGCTGTAAATGGAGGAACATACGAGATAGTAAACTGTACAAGGACCAGAGGGCAACAATGATGGACATTTTGTCTGAGAACAGAAAAAAAAAAGAATACCTAAAGTCTGTTACAGAGTTCTTAAGGCTAGAGGAGAAAAGATTTGTGCAAGGCGTCTGTTACTTCATAAATAAAATTCCTAGATTTATTTCAAAAAAGAAAAAGAAACAAATGTACAAAATATTAATAGTATATTCTTATTGCTAAGTTAGGAGATATAATAAAAAATAGCGGAATGACCGCTATGATAGAATGAGAAGTTTATAAGACTGTGCTGCAGAGGGACGGACGGGCATTGCCTAGGCCTTTTTTGTATGTACATGTATTTTTAAAAAACACTCGGTCCTGACTACTCACTGGGTAAGATCCTGGATATATTTCATGCTTGTCTGAACGAGTGGCAAAGAGAATAATCCCCCCCCCCCCTTCCGAGAATCGAATTCCAATTGTCCATCAAGATCAAGCTTCTGTGTAAACTATTGTATTATATATGAAAAGCAATAATAGTGTGCAGTATTGTCTGACAGGTAGGCCTATGTGCTCGCAGATTCAGCTGTTAACTACCACCTTCTGCTCGAAGTTGCTTCCGGGCGAAGGCATTCCATAGGGTGAAATAATTTTGCAATCCTGTTTGGCACAATGGATAAGCTTTTCTTTTATGTTCGTTCAAATTGGCAGCGAAGAGCGTAACAATTTGAAAGGTCGACTGCAGAGTCGCTTTCACATGTCAGTTCATCCATGACACAGACATTAAAACTGCCTAGCGGAATCAACTTGACGATGTAACTGTACAATAAATGCATAAAACACAAGAGTGTCCAACAAGTCGGGAAGGACTTTAATCTGAAATTGTATTACTTAAATTTGATTGATAAATGGGACTGGTCCTGTTTGAGATCATTTGGTTTCCTGGGAGGAACTTTTCAGTTGTGCAAGCGCAACCATGGTACAGTCTCACATTTCATATTCAGCGCTATATAACCTGTATACTGGACCTTGCGGCATTAACTAACGTATTGTGGCATGATGCCCGAAAACCAGAATAGCGAAGCCAGAAAAGATGTTCATTGCTAGGTAACGACTCGCTAAACACTTTCCCGTGAAAACGAATACGCGAGCAACGATTGAGTAACTTCCGTTGTTATGCAACGGCATTGTAAACACGCCTTCCCAACAATAGAGAGGCTGCGTTTTCTGTGTGGTCGGCGCAAATTGCTTATAAAGGAGACTTCAACTGAGAAGTAGTAGTCTAGTCGAGTTTCGAGACGCCAACCTGCTGGGATATGTGCGTGGGAGCAGAGGAATTGAACTGAGTTGGCAGTTGCAGAATAATGGTAGAAAGGAATTAGGCGTCGCAAATAAGACTTCATGTGTGATTTGAAGTGACAGGGGGACTGTTACATATCCGTTGCCAGGCTACGACTAGTGAAGACTGAGAACCCTAGTGCCTGTGTAACGGTGAGGTATAAAGTCTGTAGAATAGCGATAGTGCTGTATTTGCCTGTAATCCCGAGTTGTATGTATAAGGTGTTAATAAATCCAATCCAAAATCCGTCTTACATATAAGTCACGCATCACCCCCTCCCCGAATCTTGACAAAATTAAACAACAAAATAAGTAATAACATGAATTAAGTTTTTTAAAATGTGGGCATAATGTCTAATGGTTTGAATGTGAAGATGAGAATCAGATTACACGGATCGAGGCATGCGTTTGTAGCTCAGAGTTGAAACTGTAGTTTGCTAAAGGAATATATATTTTTAATAATATACACAACTTGAAAGCACTGAGAAACTAATGAAATTTGCCATTAAGTAATGTTGATTGTTCCTTCACGGAACTGAACATTATTTTTACTAATCTTATCTCTATTACCTTCACGTTTGACTGCTCGCTGTTCCTCATATTTATCCTTACCTGTTAATTATCGTTATATCTAATTACAATTGTAACCTCGGCACCAGATGGTGGTAAGTAAATATCTAACTTCAGTTGTATGTTTTACATCCTGTTGTGTGTGTCAATAGTATGTAAACATGTCTGTCAACCCAACAATTGTATACCTCTAATAAATAAATAAAATAAAATAAATTGTGGATAAAATCAGTTAGTTTTATTAAGCTGTTATTTTTCTACATGTTTCAATCATTTACGACGGTCATCGCGCATTTATAAACGACAAAATTCTTCCACGTTCATTACCAGACTGCATTTCGAAATGGATCCGTTAATGGTCTTGTCATGTAAAAGATTTTACTTACAGTTACATTAGTAAACACATTAAATATTTGGAGAAAGTCGTCTTCTGCTTTTAGGCGCCGTGTATTCTTCGTTTTCGCAGACGTTTCGGAGGAACGTCGGCGAAAACGAAGAATACACGGCGCCTAAACCCAGAAGACGACTTTCTTCATAGTCATTGCCGTGAAAACCCCAAAACTTACATTTAATATTTGTCTGCAATTGGAGACGGAATAGCGTAGTCGGTTTAACGACTGGCTACCGGCTGGACGACCTGGGAGTCGGAGTTCGACTCCGAGTAGGGACGAGAATTTTCTTTTCTCCAAGTCGTCCAGACAGGCTCTGGGGTCCACCCAACCTCTTATCCAATGTGTACGGTGGCTCTTTCCACAGGAGTGAAGCGGCCAGGGCGTGAAGCCAACTGCTGCTGATGTCAGGAAAATGTAGAGCTATAGATCCACTCCCCCGTAAGAGTAGTGCTTAAGTAGTTAAGCAAAGGAACAAATTTACCTTTTATTTGTCCAAAATAAATTGAGTTTATTCAATTCTTTTAATTATATTATACACGGGGAAGGGGGTTAAGATGGAATGGAGTAAGGAAAATTATGAATATATAAAGTTTTTTCCCGACTTATAGTTCTCTAGGGGATGTAGGTGTTGTAGGAATGTGCACTGTTTGTGCTAATGGTAGAACATGTATGTGGTTTTTATTTTTTTGGGGGGGGGGTTGAAGTGGGTTGTTTCAATCCTTGATCGTATAGAGTAAATGTTGATGTTATGTGAGTATACGTAGTTGGTGGGGGAAGGCCTCGTGCCGTCTTGTTTTGGAGGTTTGTCTGAAAATATTGTGAGGATGTAGCTATATTTTATGTTTTATAATTTTTTTTTTGTGTGTGTGTGCTTACTCTTTTTGACGTTCTGTAGGAAGCTCCCTGGTCATGTTCTTATTTATTCTACATTAGTAAGCCGGGATAGCTCAGTCGGTATAGCGACTGGTTAGGGACTGGACGTGAGGAGCCGGGATAGCGCAGTCGGTATAGCGACTGGTTACGGACTGGACGACCGAGGGTTCGGATTCCGAGTTCACGGCAGGGTGAAGAATTTTCTTCACGTCGTCGAAACCGGCTCTGGGGCTCACCCAGCTTCCTATCAAATGGGTCCCGTACTCCTTCCCGGGGATAAAAGGGCCGGGACGTGAAGCTGACCTCTCACGTCTTATTAGTGCCGAGGTCAAGATAATGTGGATCTATGAATCCACTCCCCCCACGCCTTCATGGAATAGTGCTTAATTAGCAAACACAGTGATAACCAGCGGGGGGGGACATTAGTGAGTTTTGCGCATTGAAATTTTGTTATTTAAACATTGTAATTCTGTGTAAAAACATTTACATGACAAGACTATTTAATAATGGATTCATTGTGACGCGCAGTCCAGTAGTGAACGTAACGCATTTTGTTGTTTATAAATGCTTGATGAAGGTCATAAATGCCCGAAAGATATAATAGAATAACAACAAACAAACTCCGTGGACTCTAGTCCGCAAGCGAACTATACCGACCGAGCGACCGCCGCTTGTCGGCGAAGTTAATGCCAACTTTAGCGGATAGAGTGTGTCGCGTGGTCAGCGCAATGTATCCCCACGGCCGTTAATCTCGATTTTCTAGACCGGAGCCGCTATTTCATTGAAATAGCTCAGTTATCCTCATGAGACTGAGTGAACCCCGTTCCAGACCCACTGCTTCTCAGAAAATCTGGTAGCGCCGGGAATCAAACACGGGAACTCTGATTATGTAGGCAGGAACTCTGACCACTAGACTAATAGCATCTTAATAAAAGAAGTTTTATCGACAATTTGAATCTACCAGTTATTTATCAAAAGCAAAAATTTGTTGTAATCGACGGACATATACGTGTATACATAATAAAAATCTAACCTGCAATTGTAATCCGTCGCTTCGCTGAAATATGTGAATAAAGCTGTAAACAATTGCTCAACACCTTCCCCGTGGAATGGACTCTGTAAGACAGCACCACTGGGTACTTCATAATCTTATAAATGGAAGAATAAAATTGAACACTTCCAAATGAGGGACAGATTGACTGGATATCTCAGAAGCATTAACGATCTACAGTGTTTCCCAGGAGAATTGTATCATCAATCTAAAAATTCTCTTATATGAATTCCCTAATGTTACGTACTGTTGCCTTTTTTATGTCACTTTAGGGGTAAATAATTTTCATATATTTGTTCGTTAAATCTGTATCCCATAATTTTTTATTGTAATAAATAATTATACCCATGAGATCTTTCCAATTATTTGTGACGAATTCTGTACTTTTATCTGTCCCTTTCCTCTTCACATTACACATGTTTTTTTTTCTTTGCGGAATTTATTTTCAAAGTTGCTTCGTTCTGAATATCTGCGAGAACATCACAATCTTGAGTATTTGGGTGGCAAGAGTAACTGGTTATCATATTCCTACTGCAGATGGAAGCTCTCTGGACAATTTGTTCTGGGTTCAGTGAGTGGCCACGCAGTCCATAGTGTGGGTAGAAATATTGACTACTTTCGAAACGGTTGGCAAGGACCATAGTGAGGAAATATATTGGTACTTGGAACATTTGCTATCAGCTCTGTAAATCTGTTACAAACTTCATCAGGTGTCAGAAAGCTTAAAGCAAAAAATATTTCATAATATGCTATCAGTTCTGTAAATCTATCACGAACTTCGTCGGGTGTCTGAAAATGTAAGCAAAAAAATATTTCATAATTTGCTACCAGCTCTGTAAATCTATCACAAACTTCATCGAGTGTCTGAAAATGTAAGCAAAGAAATATTTCATCACGTATGATTTAAGATTCTCACAGCGATGATTTTGAAAAGTTCTCTCTTCTAGAATATAAGTCATGTAGTTCGTTGAAATCCAATCGACGTTTCGAAAGAAAATGTCGTCTACATCTTCAGGGTTAAAGAGTAAGTCAAGCAAGAAAATGGCATGAAATAGGCAGCAAGCAAAGCATTATTTGCTGTCTGATTTCTTGCTTGGCTTACTCTTCATCCCTGAAGATGGATGCGAGAATATTCTGCGAAAATTCTGTTGACTTTCAGCAGACTACAAGGCATTACCTCCTAGAAGATAGTAATGTTAAAAAGTGTTATCAGTTGCCAACGTTACCTCTTTCTTATTACCATGTTGGATCAGTCTTTTTTTCTTCCTCTACTTCTCTGGACGAAGACTGCTCCAACATGAAATCGATCTGGGAACGTTTCCTAGTTCCAAATTTTGTTGTGAATCTTCAGATATAAATTATGGCAAGTGACCAGTTGGATTGTATCTCCCAGTGCCCAATCCTACGATTTTTAGAATCGATTGTAGTTGAGTTCCCCATCGGGTTATATTCAAACAGAATGTGTTTCACATTTGTTGTCATTCGAAGAAGCCGATACAAATTACTACGCAAGTTCCGTGGAAAGTCCATACATGCATTTTAGGTACTGTTAGGCACGTCCAGTCTATAGTTATATTTTGTATAGATGAGAAGGAGGTTGGTGTAAAAGTAAGGAATCTAAATCCATTAATGATGAGAGATTTTCACTTTACGAAGTCAAACACAGAGATAGATAGATGTACAGACTGGTTAGCACCAGCGATACAATAACACAGTGAAGAAGAAGAAGAAGATAGATGAGTCCCTTTACATTAATTCAGTACATATTTATACACTCTTTGCCTAGGCGTTGACTCAGGTGGAGCTTAAACATGTGACAATTAGGTGTAAATCAAGAGTTCATGAGTACACAAATGATGATTCATGGGACAGTAATTCAGTACATATTTGTACACTTCAAATATTACGGGGTTTCCTGCTTCCTTGTAAGAAGTTTCCAAGTTCTTAGTCATAAGGAACATATATTTTTTCATTACATAAAATATGAAATGAAAATCATTAATGTTATATTTTAGCGTCCTGTTGCACTGATTTAAGTCCATGATTTATTTAAACCGTCTTGCAGTGCATACACTCATTTATCTCCTTCTCTCCTTCGCACTACATGTTTCGGCATAATAATGCCATCTTCAGGTGCTTACTTATCCACGTCANATTAGGTGTAAATCAAGAGTTCATGAGTACACAAATGATGATTCATGGGACAGTAATTCAGTACATATTTGTACACTTCAAATATTACGGGGTTTCCTGCTTCCTTGTAAGAAGTTTCCAAGTTCTTAGTCATAAGGAACATATATTTTTTTCATTACATAAAATATGAAATTAAAATCTTTATATATGAAATAGTAAATTTATAAAATTAAATTCTTTCGTTACAGCTGCATGAGGCTCGTTCATCAGTCACAGAAATAAACAAGGACGTACATAAACATCACGTACCATGGCTGTAAGCAAAACGGAAACAGACTCGGCCATTTTATCTTGAAATTTCTTTCTATTGAGCTGTTGGTTACATTGAAGAAAGTCTGCATTCAAAGTAATTTACATCTTTACTCAGGAAGTATTTCTTAATCGTGGCATGTTACTTCAAATAAATCAACAATTTATGTGAAGAGACATATATTTTAGAGAAACTTAACAATTTCCAGTATCTGTAATTGTTAACTAGAGTCACTTGGAGAACTTTATCACGTATCCTAATGTTTTAAGAATTTGTTATTTCATTATCTTGGGAGCTATCAAAACGTATTCTCACTTCAGACAAAAGAACTAACTTGTAACATTTTATTTCAGTCATTAATTCTAACAGAATGTTTTAGTTATACAGGTAATTATACACACTTAATTGTTTCAACGGCCGATCACAGTGGCCGAGCGGTCTAAGGCATGAAGTGTCTTCGTTTGCTCGAAAGCTGGGATCGAGAGTTCGAATCCTACTCAAGGTATGGATGTCTGTGTATGCGTTTATTCTGTTTGTGTTGTCCTGTGTGTAGGTAGCGGCCTTGCGAGGGGCTGATCACTCGTCCAAGGAGTCCTACTGTCTGTGTAAAAAAATTACGAAACTGAAAAGGAGACCGTGGTCCAACAGAGAGCTCTAGACCCATTGATGAATGAATTGTTTTACCGTTTCACTGATAGCAAAAAATTGCTGACCATCGTGGTAAACAATCTGGAGTAGATACAACGATGTGTTCATATTTAAGGATTCCAGGATATCTACCAATTTTTCCAAGCAAATAAAATATTTTTATACATAAATGTAGCACTGGGGAAAAAATTTCAAATGGTGCTCGTCGCATATACCTTTAGAAATATTCTGTGGGTCCAGAATGTGTAAATAATGTTTGTTTGAGTCCGTGAGTTACTGAAATTGCAAGTGAAATATTATTGAAAACTGATCTAATTTTGTCATTATTGTGCTCCGAAAATTTTGCCAGTGGACTTAGAATATCCGATGGATTTTATCAATTAAGAGAACTTGGCTTCAGATATCGAGCTACACAGCTTTTATGCCGCCTTGTGATTTTATTTCTTAAGAACAGCTCTTGGCATACTTTTATAATAACCTGCATTAATTTAGAAAACACAGATTATTCTAATTTTGGAGACACGTGGAGGGAACTATGGTCCGTTTGGATTAAATTTAAAGATTCAGGCGCAAAAGTTACTTAACTTCACTGCTGAATGCTTAGTACTCTTACTACCTGTTCTGCAGACCCCGTATTTGCACATCAGCCGGGGTATCAGTTATTATGATCTGAGAATTTTCTTGGCTTTCTTCATTCCTTTAAGGTAAATGTTTAAAACAGTCTATGTGACAGCCTAGACATGGCATTATACAAGGAAAATTATATCTTAAATTTTGCTGTCTTCCTTACTGTCTGAGTTGCCTGTGATTGATTCTCGGCAAGGCAAGAAATGTTTCTGTATTCCGCAGGGCCCACAAGGCCTCCTATCCAATAGGTATCGGGGGCTACTTTCTCGGGAGTAAGGCAGCCAGGCCGTGAAGCTGATAACACCTCCATTAAGATCAAGAAATTTGGAACTTTACCTCCAGTCCTTATACGTCTTCTTTACGTTATGCTTAATTAATTAAGGGAACAACTTTGACTTTTATTTCATGACTTCTGACTTTCAAAACTGTAGATTTTCTGGCGAGCACTATCCAGAAACCAGAATAGTCTTGTAAATGATGTTGAAATGTGCTCCTAGCTATAAAATGTGGGATTCTTATTTTGAAGATGAATTTCAGAGATCAATGTAACTAGCACGGAACTGTGATTATCATTTTCAGTTCGGCATAGAATAAATGCCCTCCAGTAGTCCCTATATCTTCTACCATGGTGAGAACTACGTACTATATTCTGTATATTTAGTCGGCTTGGTTCCAAGACACCTCAGGGTCAGAATTGTATAGCAAGTGTCGGATTACATAGCTGTGTTTTTTTTCTTCCTGTATATTTCGTAATTATCGTCATAAAATGGAATTTTTCTCTTCTATTTCTCTTGTACCCCAAATTTTGCCAATGATTAAAAAGTGTGTTCCCTCCTGTGGGGATTCGTTGCGCTGACAACGTAACACCCTCTATCCGCTAAATTTGGCACTAACTTCGCCGGCAAGCTGTGGTTGCTCGGTCGGTATATTTCGCTTGCGTACTAATACCACGGGGTCCGTCTTATTTGTATTCCCTTTCCACTAGCGGTATCATCTTCAGTGCTTATTGGCGACATTGTGCTTTCACATATCACAGAAGGATACTCTTGAATTAAATGAAGTTTAGTTGACTTCAAGAAGACGAGTCAAGATTCTTATGTAGAAGAACTTCGTCGCTTTAAGAAGTGAAGTTATTACACCGAATGAGGTTAAGTTGTTGCAAGATGTTCACAGAAAGAAGAGGTGAGATTGACATAAGGGGACAGTGAAAACAAAGTAATGGTGGTAAAAGCGTGCGTATCGTGATTCCGTACATTTTCCTCGCCACTCTCTCTGTGAACTTTCGTGTTTCAATATAATTTGGAATGATAACAATCCATTCTTAAGCTACGTCTTTGTCAGTTATGGTTAAGTGCAGTGGAGATAATTCTGTTCCGTTCCATTTATTTCCATTCTAATGTCCCTTGTAACAATTCAGGGTTTGTGAATACCTTCAACTGGTTGACTAATTCGATGGTACTGTCACTGGTATCTTCCCCCCCCCCTTCAAGGAATCCCTTGTTTTCAAGGAAGCTTCATTATCCTGTTCAATGACTGTATCCTGAACCTGTTCAATCTAGTCCACATCTTGATATCTTCTTCCTGAAGGTCTGTATTAGTAGTATCCTCTCATCCACACACACATTCCTGTCATGTAACCCTTCTCCATAAAATTCCCAGACTAAAATTTTGTATTCATTTCTCATATTCTGCATTCTTCTTGCCCCTCCTGGCAGTCCACCCTTGGCTCCTAAAGTGTTTTGTAAATAGTGCAATTTTTTATGCTCCTCATAATGAGGTTATTTTAGTATTTTCTGTCACTTCTATTTGCAAATACTTATCTTCTCTTTTTAGGCACCTTCATCTGTGTTTTCCTTTTGAATGTGAAATCAAGTTTCTCATCTTTATAATTTGAGGGTCACATATTTTGTTATGTCTTAATCATTAAAATTTCATATAGGGTACGAGAATTTATTCTGGTTATAGCCGCCACTTCCTAATTGTAACTGAACGTAGAAGTTATTAAGAATGTGAGTTCTTTCATTTCTGAAATGAATTACATTTAACATACACTTGTCTTCTGGCATGATTTTTGCAGATCAGTTGCTAATCATTCGATCGGTTTCAAGAAACTTTTATATATAGTTTGATTTAAGTTACTTAGCGATTATATAAACTCATAATCTCAAATGTTCGGTAGATAACGATTGACGAATCGAGAAATAAAGGGATGGAATATTTATTAAGGCTGCACTTCAGCATTCTTCCGAAGGGAGTAAGGCGATCAAGAAAGCAGTTCCCTGATTTGATTCAGGAGACAGTTTAAGGTACCGAGAAGTCACTAAGTTTAACATTTAGCTATAAACATATGGGATTAATGCGTAACCATACCGAGAAAGTTGTTTTGCTTTGCTGCGGGAAGTTATTTGAATCTCGCTCTGGAAACATGCTGCCCTGAATTTGTTTGTCCATGGGTTTCACAGTAGCTTCAATCTATTGTTATGATAGTGACATCATTCAATTTTCCGCGATTGCTTCCTTCTGTAGGCCATCTCAGCGTCCCGGTTTTATCGTACTTATATTGCCTCTGAAGGTGATACAGCATTATTAAACTAATAAATATTATATCATGTCTTAAGCTAGCATGCTTATGAATCAGAAGAATTTAGGTAATTGAGTGGCTACAGATAGACGACGGAGTTCAAATGTTACCTCTTCTACCCGATATCGGAAGCATTCAAGGCTTTGGGTGTTAAGTCCAAAAAATAAACTCATTTGGAATCCAGTACGAGTATGTTGGTTTTACTGCACAAAGTGGAAGCAACGTGTAAGCGTTGCATTTTGTTTGCATGGGATAGTTCAGTCGGTATAGCGACGGGCTACAAGTTGAACGACCCGGGTTCGATTCCAGGCAGCAGCAGTTTTTTTTACTTTTCTCCATGGCATCCAGACCGGCTGTGGGACCCAGACAGCCTGCTGTCCAGTGGACACAGTGGGCTCTTTCGTCGGAAGTAAAGCGTCAGGTGCGTGAATCTGAAGACTTACATCTTTCCAGTTCCTAGAAAAAGAATGGTGGAGCTATACCACTACTCCCCCATACGCCTTCATGTCTTGGTGCTTAATTAATTAAGGACATGGACAGCTTTACTGGGAAGAAAACTGTATATTAAATTTGAGTGGTTGAAAGCAATGTGAACTTTTTATTCCTAACATAATTTTGACTGCATTATGACGTACGTGTATTAATCGATATACAATATCTGTGGTGGAAGAAAAGTCAAAGAGTACTTCAGTCAAGAAATGTCTATTTCGGATCATATCAATATGTTCATACTTAATTGGATTGGTCATATCTTACGCAGTAACTTCCTTCTAAAAGAAGTTATTGAAGGAAAGATAGAGGGGCGGATAGAAGTGACCAGAAGACGAGGAAGAAGACGTAAGAAGATGCTGGATGACCTTGGGGACAGAAGAGGATATTCTCATTTGAAGGAGAAAGCTCTAGATCGCATTAAGTGGAGGAACTGTTTTGGAAGAGACTGTGGACCTGTCGTCTGGCAGATTACTGATGGATGAATGAATGTTCCATAGGGACAGTTCTTTTTTTAACTGTTGTAGCAGCATTTTTAATTTGCATGCTGTGTTGAAAAGCCGGATTAGTTCTCTCATTTAAGTGACTGGTTTGGGTGCAAAAACTGGGGGCTGGATTCTAGCCAGCATGAATTTACGAGTACCTTCTCTTCGACATCCAGGCGGACTTCGGATTAGCCTAGCTTCCTGTTCATTCGTGCTAGGGACTCTTCTTCGGGGATAAAGGAACGGGAGTCTAAGGCGAGGGGCCGGGCTCTGATTAATTTCACAACACACGTATGAGCATGGAGACCCACACACGAACGAGTTTGGCTCATTGGAACCCGAGCCGAGTCAGACTCATACGTGTATGGGCCCCCTAAGATTACAACTCAGTGCAATCTAGTGTCGAGTTTGAGAATAAATGGAGCTTTTCTCCACTCTTTGTTAGGCTTTCATAGTCTGATGCACGTGTTTCTTTGCGTTGATTCCAACTTCATGTTGAAAAATCGAGATGGCACGAGACTTTATTTACATTGATACCACCGAACACCAGATATATCAGAGCATAATTTATTCCAGTTTATTCGCAAGCGACCTCGTTTATATTATGGAAATGGTTTAAAAGATGGGCCTAAGTTGCTTACGAAGAATTCTATTGAAGAATTAGTTTTGTAATGGAACTCACGTGCGTTATGTAATGAAGTTAAGTCACGAGTTGTATAAACTTTTCTTTTTCTCACAGTAATAAAATTACATAAAAATATGGAAACGGCATATTTTGCTGTATATATGCTTGCGTAAACCATTCTAAAGCTAACGTGACAGTAAAATATATAGACTCGAACTTTGTACTTTGGTTTTTGTTTGCTCAATTTACTATTTTCGCGAAACGAATGAAGGCGATCTGTGATTCTTGTGAAGAAACATATTGTCACATACAATTATAAAGGACAAGTCCGTCCAATGTGACTATTTCAATTTTCTCACTTGATGATTCACTAGCCTTACACGTTTCGATCCATTTTGGATCATCTTCAGAGGCATCAAACACTTTTTTGAAACCAGTATCAAAAAAGTGTTTGGTGCCTCTGAAGATGATCCAAATGGATCGAAAATGTAAGGCTAGTGAATCATCAAGTGAAAAAAACTGAAATAGTCACATTGGACGGACTTGTCTTTTATAATTGTAATTGTTAGTGTGACGGACCAAAATGAAACAAATCAAAATATTGTCACATGTTTGGAATAGGCACTTCCACGGTAACGCAATAACAGCGGGCCGTTGCGTAGACAATGACGAAACAACGAACGTGTTTCCCTAGAGATGAACAACAGAAGGCCCGTTGAGTAACAACGGATGAGACGAAACTCGTTACCATCGTATAAAGAGCGTTCCCGAAGCAACGGATTGCCGAACACGCGAGATCGAATCTTGGCGACGGGTGTCCTCTAACGAGTCCGCAGAACACCTACATAAGCCGAGAGCTACTGACAGCAAAATCAGAGACAATAAAATATGGTCGCGAGTCTCAAGGGACTCGGCCCCGAGATAAACTGCGCTGGCAAGGCCAGCAGCATATATAAAAGACAGACCCGTCCTCTCGTCAGATAGGGAGCTCCTCAAAAACAAGACCGTAAATGTGAAACAGTAATAAATATCTGGTCATGAGCCCCAGATGGGCCTCGAAACCAAAACTTACTGACTGACTGACTGACTGACCGACCGTTAGTCGCAATGTGACTTTGACTTGAGCAAAAATACAGTTGGAACCTAGTCGCCATACGGTACAGACAGAAGACAGTTGAGATCCAGCCACGACCAAGGATAGTTGAGACGTCGCATTGAAGTATTAGGCCAGAAGTCAAGTGACACTACAAGTGATAACAATTGTACGGTGTGTAAGAGTGAATGTACAATAAAGATTCGCTAGATCCGAGATCCACGTAAATTTATTTGTCGCGTGATGTACCCCAACACGCATTCTTTCGGCTGCGTTGCTTGTGACTGCTTCGTACAAGATAGAGATATTTTCTATTGACTATTAAAGTAAAAAAAAAAAGTGAAGTTATCCTTGTAAAAGGCCGTGAAGGCCCATATGGTTGTGAGACGTTAAGGGTCCCACAGTACCTTGACAATCGGCTCAGAAATGGCGGTAAGGTTGTCAGCCTTACGCGTCGGCCGCCCTTTACCCTCCAGGAGAATTCCTGGTACTCATTTCTGTTAGAGGTTGACCGATATTTATTCTTACTGAGAAATATGATAAGCAGACTTATTGAAGCAGTTATATGAAATATGAGGAAAAATAATTTCTTCTTGAGATCCTATAATTTAACTACTTTAATGTTGAGATTTATTTAGCAGAATACCTTGTTCTATTTATATATAGTAGAGGCCATCCAAGAGCCGCTCACGGTAGCCGAGCGGTCTAAGTCATGTACTGTCTTCGCTCACTTGGAAACCGGGATCGTGGGTTCGAATCCCACTCAGGCCATGGATGTTTAGTTTGTGTATGTGCGTTTTTCTGTGTTTGTTTACAGGTAGAGGCCTTGCGACGAGCTGATCACCTGCCCAAGGAGTCCTACCGAATGTGTAAGATCTAGAAAAACCGAAGTGAACGGAGAAGTTCATGGAGGTAGGCCTAGGCCCACTGGGGCTGTAGTGCCAAGGAGAAAGAGAGAGAATTCTAGTGACGGAGAAGTTCATGGAGGTAGGCCTAGGCCCACTGGGGCTGTAGTGCCAAGGGGGGGAAAAAAGGAGGCCATCCAAGAACCGATCACAGTGGCCGCGCGGTCTAAGGCACGAACTGTCTTAGTGCTCTCGAAAACTGGATCGTGGGTTCGAATCCCACTCGAGGCATGGATGTTTAATGCGTTTAGTCTGTTTTCGTGTTGTTTTTTGTGTAGGTAGCGGCCTTGCGACGGGCTCATCCCCAGTGCAAGGTGCCCTAACGACTATATATAGGATTAAGAAACTGAAAATGAGGCCAAGGTCCAACAAAAGAACGGTAGAGCCATAGTTTAAGTAGTTAGATGTGCAGGAAGAGCAAAGTATTATGTGACTTACTGCAAAACACACTAATGTGTAAGTAAATATGCATAGTTGGAAGGATCACAATACGGATGAATGATTTTGAGTTATATTGCTTTGAATGACTGCTCCAAATTGCCAGGCGTGGAGGCTGGCATCACAACTGATCCGAAACTCCTAGAGCAGTACTTTTCAGACTAGTCCATATACTCGTACACTAGCCACGAGTTATTTTCATGCTTCATTCATGATAACTTACAAAATTCCGACAATGGACGTAACAAATATTTTGAATTGACAAAGAAACCGCGGGAATATTTCTGTTTTGAAATGGTTAAATGCAAAAAGTACTAAGAATAGAAGCTATCAATGTTCTCTTTCGTCGCATGGAAAGAGTTAAGTTTCTAAACCACGATACAATAAATATTTCACTCCACTTTTAATGTGTAGATGCGTCTGTAAACAATAAGTGAAGGTGTACTGAACGTCATGGTTGAGTGATTAGCACTCTAGGCCAGCCCAGAGACCAGTTACCTCGACTGAGGCGTTTCTTGATTTTCGGTTCCTCTAGCCAGACCCCAGTACAGTATCTGAAAATAGAGTACAAACGCTCCTTTTCATGTCATCTCCGTTTCAAATTTTATACACTTTACTGTTATTCAACGCTGCATACTATATGTGGTTAAAAGGCATATTTAAACAAACGAAGTATCGATCAATTAAATAGAAACGCTCGATGTCAACAGGCAGGAGTAAAAGTTAATTTCACTATGGCGTGTACGCTATGGAAAGGAGGTATTTGGTGGAGAGCATTAACGTGGAGTTAGACGTTGAATTGCTTCGCTCAAGGATTGGCCTTTTTGATGTGTACAGAAATTTAGTAAGACCGTTAAGGTAAATACAAATAAAAAAAATATTCTTAGAAATATTTGGTCGGGGGAGGGTTGTTTTGGTAGTCCTGTTGATGATCGGTGAAAAAATCTAATAAAATATTAGAACACTCGGAAAACTAAGAAGAATATTGTCACCTGAAATAGTGACTAGAGACGCGGGTTTGATTTGGCGAATCGATTTATTAGATATTCAAAATTCGTAAGTACAAACAATTATAAAACCCTAAGGATCACCGTAATTATAACACATAAATAACATCGTCAAATTTGCTTACACTAGCCCTTGTTACGTAACAGATATAAACAATGGCCATTCCTCTGCAAAGTTTTCCCTATACGTTTCCTGGCAACGGATTTTAACACAGAAGTTACAACTGTCACATTCAAGATATCACTGCACTACAGCACACATAAGTCTTCAACTCACATGTTAAATCCTCACTGGCTGACTTCTAATTCTTCTTCACTACGAACTTCCCGTGGCTGTGTCCTACCGGCAAATGACTCGCAACTACTCTGAATTCACTTGTCTTATAAGCACTCTGCACAGACTCCACGGAAAACACAGCCTGTTTTGTTGATGAGGTCACAGTGTTGCATAACACGGTCCTATAAGCGGAAATGTGTTGTCGTTGCCTATAAATGGATTGCATATCCCCGTTGTTCTATTGTTTCTTGGCGCACACCACACAGAAACACAGTTTCCCCTGTATATTAGGAAGGGTTTACTGAGCCGTTGACTGGCAATGCTTTGATCAAATCTGTTACAATGAATGACCTGGAGGAATGAGTAAATGATATTGCCTAAAAGCTGATTATTTAAATGACATAACGAGAATAACGACAGGAGTAAGGCAAGATTAGTTGGATTCGTGGGAAGTGAGATTTTGGTGAAGGGTGAAGAAAAGACTGCAAATGAGGAGTAATTTATTGATTTTTGGAACAGAAGACTATTGAATGAAAATTGTTTGCATGCGTTCAACATTGTTTAAGGTTCTGGATTTGAGATTCTCACAGAAGTGAGCAGTACTCTGCTCTTGGGTATGGGGTGTATATCTGTCAGAAGCGACTTTTCGGAGGAGCGCATAGCCTACATAAAATTTAAGATGCATGAATATTTCTAGGAACAGAAGCTTTACCGTCGTTCTAGGAGGAAGTATGCTGATAGTGAAAAGAAAAATGTTTACGCTTATCATCTAGATAGTACTGGGGAGGTCTCCTCAAGTGCAATTTCTGGATACCCCTGCGGAAGGAATGTTACAGGAAATGAGTGGAAGAAATACAACACCGCGAGTTTCGACCGGCTTGGCGTTGGATGAGTGAGGACGTGCAAATTGGGAGGAACGGAGTCAAGAGCATGGTGGGCGCTGGGACGGTGAAATCGCAGCAAGGATCAGAGTAGAATGATAGCATCAAGTGATGAATATCAGAAGGAGATTGCTGACAACAGCAGGAAGTGGTTGCCAACTGGCCAGAAGACACCGATATTGCGCATCTGCAGGAGTGAAAGTCTAAGGAAGACGTAAATCGTCAGCATAATTTTAGATGCTGATCGATGGAAGAAAGTGGACGTTGAAGGGTCGTACTGAGGCATCAGGGAGCCGATGGAGATGTCAAGGAGATTTCAAAGAAAAGGAGATAAATAAACTGGGAATGGAAAGTCGTGATAGACTGACTGAAAGTTTCGTGCGTATATTAAAGGCACAGTAAACAAGGCAAAGAAGTAAATACTTTTGGATATGCTTATGTCTTATTACTTATTTGCCGTCGCAGAAGGGTAATGTGATTGTGAGAAGTATGCAAGTGACGATGAAGATAACTAAGTTTGATAAATATGTGAGGCATCTAGGGAGTTGTACTTGATTCTAAATATAGTATTACCAGAAGAGACAAATTATTGTGAAAAGTACTGAAGGAAGTAACATGGATTGTAATAGAAGACAAGAAAATTACATATATGTAAATTTACATAGGGTATTGTTTAACGTTCTTAAAGCTTTTTATTTTAAATTGCGATTTGAAAAGAGGATAAGTTGAAGAAAGCAGTCTTCTGGGATGTGGTACCGTGTAGATGTGGTGGAGGCGATAGTTCCTCCGAAACGTCGGTTAACACCGCATCTACACGGTGCCACATCCCAGAAGACTGCTTTCTTCATAGTCACCGCCGTGAAAACCTCAAATCTTACAGAGGATAAGTTGTTTACCAATTTTATATCCTAGTGCAGAAATGTTCCCGCCACAGTAGCAGCGTCGTCTAAGGCATGAACTGTCTTCGATCGCTCAAACGCTGGGATCATGGGTTCGAATCCCACTCATGGCATGGATGTCTGGGTGTGCTTTTATTCTGTGCCACTGTTGTCCTGTGTGTAGGTAGCGGCCTTGCGATGGGCTGATCGCTCGTCCAAGGAGCCCTACAGTCTGTGCAAAGAAGATTACGGAACTAAGGAAGAGGCCAGGCCCCAACAAAGTGCTGTTGTACCATTGATGAATGAATGAATGAATGAATGAATGAATCAATCAATCAATCAATGAATAAGTACAGAATTGTTGTTAATGGGTATATGGATGATGGAATAAGAGAGAAACAAGTGAATCTGCGACACACCTGAAAAATTTTGCTGCCATGATAACTGGGTGTAAATTGATTCGCGTGCCTGAAGGTTCATGGAAGATTTTTATTTCTTTTCTCATATACGTATAATGTGAACTCCAGTCCCGGAAATTTATTGCCACACCTCGTATGTGACTGGAAGGAAAAACGTTTCCTTAATTTGGTGAGAAAACAGATTTAACATTTTAGGGGGCAGGTTGGGATCTGCTACCTTGTATTCCTTATCCATGCAGGTAGGAGTGTGACGTACTCCAATTATGCTGTAGTTTCAGAAGGATTTGTAATGAAATTAAGAGCGTTCACGATATGATTTGATACTTTTAGTAGCCATATCCCATGTTCAGTAGAGCTGGGTAACATTAGCCCTAAAACTAACAAGAGGAAATATGTACAAACTATAGTCAGATATATAGATATAGTGAAGGATCATTTAAGGTACATACTTACTTACTTACTTACTCACGGAGCTGAGCCCTTCTTGAGGAGCTGACAATTCTGTAGCTACTCAAGAATTTCCCAGCATTTTATGTAACCCGAAGTTTCATTACCGTGTTCGCAAGAGCCCTTCACTGGTCCCTATCCTGAACCAGATCAATCCAATCAATACCTTCCAATCCTATCTCTCTAAGAGCCATTTTAATATTGTCCGCCCACCTACGCCTTGGTCTTCCCAGTGGTCTCTTTCCTTCTGGCTTTCCCACCAATATCCTACACGCATTCCTCTTCTCCATTCGTGCTACATGCCCTGCCCACCTCATCCTCCTTGACTTGATCATTCTCATTATACTTGGAGAAGCGTATAAGTTATGAAGCTCCTCATTATGCAGTTTCCTCCAACCTCCTGTCACTTCATCCCTATTCGTTCCAAATATTATCCTCAACACCCTCTTCTCAAACACCCTCAGTCTATGTTCCTCCCTTATTGTCAGAGACCAAGTTGCACACCCATACAGAACCACAGGCAAAATTATAGTTTTGTATATTCTAATTTTTATGTTCTTGAACAGAAGACGAGAAGACAAAAGGTTCTGAGCCGAATGATAGCAAGCATTACTCGAGTTCAATCTCCTCCTAATTTCCTCCTGAATCAGGTTTCGATCTCATTTAAGGGTGCAATTTATTGCGCAAGCTTTTGCCCACATAAACATATTTGTCTTTCATTGCTGTTTAAATTTTCAACATTTAAGGGTACAATTTGTTGGAAATTTAAACAGCAATGAAAGACAAATATGTTTATGTGGGCAAAAGCTTGGCGCAATAATAAAACACCAACGAAAGTTATCTCATGTATCTTCACTCATTACCACCCATACACACTGACCATGAGGATCAGCGAGAATCCTAGCCAGTGTATAGAGATAAATTTTGCTGAACAGAAAAGTGATCCGATCGCGAGGCTGATCTGCTCAGTTTAATGTCGAGATTAAAAATTCGTGAAACACTTTTCACGTCTGCATTCAATTCCATGGAGCTTAAGACATAGGGAATATATCATATTTATTTACACTATTGTTTGTGTTTGTGTGTAGGCAAAACACTGTTGCTGCATATACACAGAAATCTCACTTTTGTAAGCTAAACTCGAAATATATTGTGAAAGTGTAGATCCCAACCGCATACTTCATGTGATCTTCTCTTAGAAGGCCAACCTTAACCAAATATCTGCAACGTATACTTCCATTACTATTCGTCTTCAGTGAGGGTAGATGCAAAGGAATTCATATTTAGGGTGACCATTTATATGCTTTAAGAAAAGAGAGGGTGGGACAGACGAAATTGAAGGGTGTAGAGAGGAGAAGGTTCACACGCTAAAAACTGATGACAGCTCTTCTTTAAAATAACCATGATACTTCCAGCTACTTTCGTCGTCCTTCTCCTCTTGTTGCTATAATCATCATCATCATCATCATCATCAAAGGTAAAGCTATCCCTGTGACAGGTCGTGGACGCCCATAGGGTTGTGAGACGTCGAGGTTCTCACATTTTCTAGATAATCGGCTCACAGATGGCTGTGAGGCTTTTAGCCTTACGCCCCGGCTGCCCTATACCCCACGAAGATTCCTGGTATTCATTTCTGCTAGAGATTGAATCATTAGGTCAATTGAAAAATCTAGTGATCTCAACTGGAATTGAAACCCCAGCCTTCCTGCTTGTAGCACAAATCATCAACCAACTACTGTACAGCGTGCCCGTGTAAGGCTGACGTCACCACCTTCTGTGAGCCGATCGTCTAGATCTAGATTCTAGATCTAGACGATTCTAGAAGATGTGGGAGCCTCGACGTCTCACAACATTATGGGGCTTCCACGGCCTCCTATAGGGATAGCTTTAGCTTTGTTAATGATTTCCAGATTGTACTTTAGTGTGCTTTCATGCTTCTTGAATAAGAAACTTTTCAAGCATACGCTAATCAAATTGTGCAAAGTCGTTCTTCAGAATTCTTGCAACTATTTCTAAAAAAATTTAAACTTTACTAGAAAGAATTTTCAAAATCAAATGCTGTAATTGTTTCTTAGCTGATTTAGCGACGCTTTTCCATCTGCGTGAGTTGAATGACTTTGAATGACAGGTTGATTCTGAATTAGGAAGGATGTGAAAAGTAGCAGTCGTAACTAATTTTTCCCACCCAAAATACTATCAGAAGCGTGAAAGAACTATTACTATAGTCCACTTTCGAGTTGATAATCGAACAGTGGAACTCTCGAATGTGGATCAGGAGTGGTAACCACTCAACTCAAACAGATGCAAATTTGTAGATTCTTGTGTTATTTCGACTGCAGATGTTCTGTAGTGTCAGACGAGATGAGGATATTATTATGAACGGTGAGTGTGTAAGATTTTGGAATGAGGCTGTCAAGATGTGTATAGAGGCACTCTCCAATATCTGTTACAAGGACTGAAGAAAAATACGGGACGCTCGCATAGCAGATGGTAGCGTGGCCTATATACTCCTATGAAGAGAGTGCTTTGCGAAAACGAATTGACAGCGTTGCTTTTACACCAACCCGCTCAGTGGCACTTGAGGGAATTTAAACTTTACGTATTTTCAGTACTTTATTAAGCAGTTGTGCAGGGATAGCAAAGCAGTTTCCGAACTGTCTTTAATCTGCTTGCACTGCCAGATAATATTATCATTTAATGCATTTTATTTACCTGTAATTTTGAAGGGTATTGAGCATTGCCTCATTGGTGGTGAAGATGAAGATGAAGATGAAGATGAAGATGAAGATGAAGATGAAGATGAGCCAATAAATAACAAAACGTAGTTAAATGAATAGCTTGTTTCTTTACTGTAAATGTTAAAAGCAGATATGCCTTTNTTCTACGTTTTCCCCTCGAGTTCTAAATGGTTCTGAATTCATTAATCCCAAGCGATTAATTTTTTGGTTATTAATTATGCATATGTTTAGGAATGACTTTGATGTTTGACATGAGTAAAAAGAACCAATAACTGATTTCAGGTGCGTGAAAAATTTTAGGGTAGCGTGGATTTATAACAGTGCAAAGCCCCGTTTTACAATTCCTATTAATTCATCTTGATCTAAATTTTGAAATGAATATCAGTAAAACACATTATTTGTGCTTACAAAACTGAGGCCGCGTCATAGCGCAGGCGGCTAGCCGCAGGATCCCCACCGCGGTGGCCCGGATTTCTTGTCAGGTCATTTGGGATTTGTGGTGGACAAAGAAAATGGGGGGGGAGAGTCTTATTCGAGTCCTTCGGTATTCGGAGCCAATATTTATTCCACCAACTGCTCCATGTTCAATAACTATCCTCTCATTGACACAATAGAGTCTCGTTAGTAACATCATTGCTAAATGATTAACGTAGAAAATTAAAAAATCTCTTGTGAGTTTAAATTCTTTGATTTAAATATTGCACAAGAATATGTTTATATTGTGAATCATTCTTTCCATTTAGTTGCAGTGCTATTCCAGAAATTTTTTGGTAATGTTGATTTTTACGATTAGATTTTACACTGTATTTGGCTTTACATTACAGTATTTGAATTATTATTAGGAAATCAGTGAAAATATTTTTCGATTTCTTGCAATATTCTCATAATTATTATTTAAATTGTGTAGAATAGCTCATTTTATTTATATTTAAAAATATTCAGCGCTATCTTCTCTAAAAATATTATGATTGATGACATACCTGATGTAAAGTAATCCATTGTTTAGCCTGGGCTGCCAAAATTCCATAATTGAATTATAGGTTTTCACAGTGGTGGTACTGAAGTGTTCTGTTTTTCTGGGATTATAACGCTGTATAGTCTATTGAAAGTCAGGAACAATTCGGAGGCAATATTTTCTTCCAAACCTTGGTTGATTTTCAAAGACCTACACGGAGTTATATTCCAAAAGACAGAATTCTCCAAAATTCGGTGTTTTCAGGAGGAGTTAAATGTAATTTATCTATCTCCTCTTCTGTTTGGCTTGATACCGAGTTTAGCGAAACTCAATAGGAACTTACACGATCAATTTTCCTCTGTTAGCGTCATTTCTAGTTAATTATTAATAATATTTGGAATGGAACATAATTAGCCTAATGACTCACGCTAACCAATAAATATACCGATCACGGTGGCCGCGCGGTCTAAGACATGAATTGTCTTCGCCGTCTCGGACGCTGTGATCGTGGGTTCGAATCCCACTCAAGGCATGGGTGTTTGTGTGTGCGTTTATTCAGTGTCTGTGTTGTCCTACGTGTAGGCAGCGGCCTTGCGACGGACTGATCTCCCATCGAAAGAGTTATACCGACTGTGTAGAAAGATTACGGAGCTGAAGAAGAGGCCAGGGCCCAACAAAGGGCTCTAGAGCCATTGATGATGATGATGATGATGATGATGATGATGGTGGTGGTGGTGGTGGTGGTGGTGGTGGTGGTGGTGAGCCAATAAATAACAAGACGTAGTTAAATGAATAGCTTGTTTCTTTACTGTAAATGTTAAAAGCAGATATGCATTGGTACCCACCACTCTAACAATGCGTCTCTCGTAAAATATGACTCATATTTACAGATCATGTTACACTTTGCGAGACGCCAAATTCTATAGTTGTAGTATTTTCCTAAATTTTCGCTGGAAATCATGAAATTCTATAGGAAAATTGACGACTTCTGTCTTCACAGTAATCACCCTCACACAGTTATTTGTAGGCTCACAGTATTTCAGTATCAAGAGCACTACTGTAGAAATATAAACAAATTTCTCTGTAGTTTTAATCTATCATTAGTCTCTCTAAGCAAAGGCATCAGTAGTACATCATAAGAGACCCAGAATGTGCCTTTTCACCTCGTTTTCAATTCACCCGTCACTACCTTCTGGGATATAACGCCGTGTTACACGTATAAGTCAGCCGAAGTTTCGGAGAATATGTCGCCTCCATCTTGAGGAATGTAGAATAAACCAACGCGAATGGAGGTAGCAAAGAAAAGCTAGAGTCTGCAAAGTCCTCCAAAACGTCGGTTGGTTTTCAACTGACTACATGGAATTATATCACAGAAGACAGAATCGTTCCATCCCTTTTTAGGTGCTGTATAACCCCAAGAATACACAAGAAATCGGTAAATAATCTGAGAATAAGAATATTTGTTTCGAAATATGGTTTCATAATGTCCCCACGGTTTGACCTATTACTCCCATGGATGACGTTACGTGAAAGTAAATGACGATTTATGAAATATTATGACTGCTTTAATGTTCCATTCGTGTAGTGACTAGGAAAGCCACGAAAACGAATTTGCATCAGCCGAATGCTATGGATTTAACATTTCCACTACACTAAAAGTTTCTTCTTATTTCGATATATTACTTACTGCTGAGAAGTTCAACACTTACGTCTCATCTCACCATCTACGTAAAGTTCAGTTCCTCAAGCTAAGGAATAAACAGAGAAATATTATGGTCAATTTACTTCTTGGTATAAATGAAGCAAACAAGAAGGGACCGAAAGAGAGAGAGAACGATGTTGAAGCTTGCAAAGTTTCTTCTCACCTGTTAGTAAAATCCGTTTTGTGAATGAGGTCTTACTCCTAAACCATGTGCTCAAGAAGGTAACTAGAGATATTTAACCTGTTGACTGAGACCAGCATTCCGAATTCCGTTATATTATATTTGTGTCATGTAAAACGTCGTGACTTTTGTATGTCTCAGTCATGTTGCAGTCCTCAAATCCCATATGATGTGCGAGTGTTTCCCCAATACGTATATGTAGGATGCTTAGGGGCCACTGCAGTGTGGCTTAGAACATAATACTCCGTTACAGACTTTCTTCCATTACGTAAAGAAGGAAGAAAACTTTGCTGTAGAAAGTAAGACATGTGGGATGTACCTAATACTATTTCCACATTATGAAACGTTATGGACACGTCATCAGCACAGATTTTTGTTATTCTCAAGTTCCACTTAGCGAAAACGTAACCACATCTTTAAAACTGGAATAGAATTTCATCCATTATCAGGTTCACTTACGGGGACATGGCAGAAAACAATGGGTCTTGTACGAGCACGTTTCCAATCGTGACTGAACTGTTTTCACACAACAATAACAAGTTTATATTCCGTTATTATAAATAAGCTGTCGTTTCGTATTCCTGTTCCCGTAGATTTTCTTATTAGTTTAATGACTTTGCACCAGCTGCAGAGACTAATTGCCTTTGAGAGTGGCGGTGGTCCTCACCAATATGCATAGCAATATCAGGACATAAAGAGAGGTAACAGATGTTTCGAAAATGTGGCGCAGTTCATATATTTGGGAACGGCTATGAAAAATCAAAACCTGATTTAGGAAGAAATTAAGAGGAGATTGAACTCGGGTAATGCTTGCTACCATTCATTCCAGAACCTTAGGTCTTCTCGTCTGCTGTCCAAAAATATAAAAATTAGAATATAAAAATTATAATTTTGACTGTGGTTCTGTATGGGTGTGAAACTTGCTCTGACATTAAGGGAGGAACATAGACTGAGGGTGTTTGAGAAGAGGGCGTTGAGGTGACTATTTGGACCGAAGAGAGATGAAGTGAGAGGACGTTGAAGAAAGCTGCACAATGAGGAGCTCCATAACTTGTACTCTTCTCCAAGTATAATGAGAATGATCAAGTCAAGGAGGATGAGGTGGGCAGCGCATGTAACACTAATGGGGAGAAGAGGAATGCATATAGGATACTGATGGGAAAGCAGGAAGGAAGGAGACTACTGGGGGGAAGACGAAGGCGTAGGTGGGTGAGCAATATTAAAATGGATCTCAGAGAGGTAGGATGGGATGGGATGGATTGGATTAATCTGGCTTAGGATAGGTACCGTTGGAGGGCCCTTGTGAACACGGTAATGAACCTTCGGGTTCCATAAAATTCTGGGAAATTCTTGAGTAGCTGCACAATTGACGGGGTCTCAAGGGCTCAGCTCCATGAGTGAGTGAGTGAGTGAGTGAGTGAGTGGTGGTGGTGGCGGCGCGGGAATTCATGTCTATTTTATGTCATGGTGAATTGTGCTCAGCAACATATTAACGTGTGGTTTTAGTGAATATTTCACCCGACTGCTAATGTTATTCAGATCCAGTGCATTTTTCAATTATAATTTTATTTCACGGAAGCTCCAAGCAGGTCTGCAGCTAACAAATCATTTAACAAGTTTGAAATGACTTGGACCGCTGCCGACAGTAATAAGGATGTTG
>NW_019742012.1:71824-136263 GCF_002891405.2 Cryptotermes secundus
ACAGGTCCCTATCTTCAGATGAATTGATGGAACCCGAGGGTTAATTACATGTTCACAATAGCTCTCAACAGGTCCCTATCTTCAGATGAATTGATGGAACCCGAGGGTTAATTACATGTTCACAATAGCTCTCAACAGGTCCCTATCTTCAGATGAATTGATGGAACCCGTGGGTTAATTACGTGTTCATAAGAGCCCTCCACTGTTGCCTATCTTCAGATGAATTGATGCAACCCGAGGGTTAATTACGTATTCACAAGAGCCCTCTACTGGTCCCTGTCTTCTGGTGAATTGAGTCCGTAGCATTGAATCTTAACGAGTGTTTCTCTAAGATGAATTTTAATATTATCTATGTAAGATTTGAGATTTTCACAGTGGTGACTGAATAATGTCGTCTTCTGGTATGTGGTGCCATGTAGATCTTGTGTAACCGACGTTTCGGAGGAACGTATAGCCTTCAACTTCTGGGTAGAAAGATCCCCGAGCGAGGAACCAGCTTGAACTGGTGGCTTCATATTATCTTTCCGCACACATGTAGGTCTTGGTAGCGGTCTCCTTCCTTCTGGCTTTCGAAACAAAAATAAGCTTTTCTCATATGAGCGAGTATTTAAAATGCAGCAATTCGTTGGTAAGAGCAATGAAGGAAACAAAAATTGACTTATGCAAAGAATGTGGTGCCCATTTCCATCTGAATAACTATGATATCAAGGAGAATATGCGTGTATGAGCCACAGAAGAGCCACATGAAACGGTTTGCCCTCTCTTCTTTCTTTATCTCTATGGAGACGTAGGTGTAGCCCTAAAGTGCAAGGCGACTTTCTGTGTTTCGGCTAATGGCGAGGGGGGGGTTGTTGGACCAAATTATCTCGACGAACCTGTCAGTGCTGATTGCTGATGACTGTCTCGTTGTTCAGGAATAGTTTCTCCCGTTCTTCTAAAGTATGGATGGTAATTTCGGGAAAATACTTCCATCTACAGGATTAAGCTCGATCTCATATGGAAAATGGAAAGTTGTATGTTCCCAGTGAACAATTACTCATTATCGGTCTTATAATTTTCCTGCTTGTTTGAGATATGGCTGATCCTGAACAGACGAACTCCAGATATCCAACCGTGTGACGTTTTCTTAGGGGTTTATTAAGGCAAGTGTATATAGAAATAATAATCCTCGCTCCACTGAAGGAAATCTGGCAGATGTGATCACCAGTAAACATTTCCAAAGACAATACAGATGGCTACGGATTCTGACAGTGTACATATTCAAAAAAGTTTTCACCTGACTTTCACTTACCCATGTTTAGTGACATCAGACAAGCTGTGCTCATCGTGTATATTATTTAATGAACTCCAATAAAACAAGTGTGTGGTCAAGGAAATTCCTTGTATGATTCCCACATACATATTTCTCAGCTTGCATTCCTCCATGGGGCTCATGAAACTAATAAATGACCTGATAATTGGAATCGCTGCTGGAGAAGAACTGTTTATGTATGGCATTTTTTTAATTATTAAACAAATGTACAGTTTTAATTAAATAAGATAAGTAATTCGTTAAGTTAAACCTTTGCATTGTCTATAAAACAACACAGCCTATGCGTGCGATCTAGTAGTTAGCATTCATGCTTCGTATTCTGAGGTTATGGGTTCAAATCTTTTGCCAGAATTCCAGATATCCTGACAAGGATTTTTGGTAGTTTTCTTCAGTTACTACAGACAGCTATCGGGATAAAGCTTAAAAGCAGGTCAAGCTCTCTCCTTTCGCATCCCTTCCAAATTATTATTCAGTAATCATATTATCAATCGACGCTCAACATGATCTTAGAAGATCACAGCATCATAAAATGTCATGATATCATTAATATCATCAGCTCTTCTTTCTCATTTTATTTAACGATGATTTTTTCTCTTCTTAGTTATGCGCCGTCGAAAGCTGTTAACATCCTGGCTTCATATTCGGCAGGCCCACAGTTTCGAAAATCCGTTTGGCGCTCCAGTATCTGTACTGAAATATGCTTGCTTTCTTGAGTCCATCTGCTAGTATATTTAATAGGTCATTACAGCTTCCGTCCCATGTGCTGTCACATACGTCACTGACAATACCTGTACCCTGGCTTCGTAATCATCTGTGCAGTTGGAAAGAAAGAAGTGATTTTTTCCCTGGGATTAATTAATTAAACAACAAGCCGGAACATGTGTGGGGGAATGGAGGTGTATTTCCACCTTTCCAAACCTCGGTGCTAGATGGACTTGAGTCTTCAGCTTCATGCCACAACCGCCTTACCGACAGGAAAACAGCCCAAGGAGGTTGGATGGGCCCCAGAGACAGCGTGGACGTTGTTGAAAATAGAAGATCTCTTGACTCTGCCGGGAATCGAACCCTGATTCTTCGATCGTCCAGCCCGTAACCTAGTTGCCATACCGACCGAGTGCCGTTGGAAACGTGTCATAAAATAAACCAAGAATTACTCAATCGGTGCATTGTGTTCTGACACCGACATTGTGCCAGGACACTATTCTTATTAACTTCGCAAAGTTTTACATGTTCTTAAACGAGCAACGGCCTTGGTGCCCACTGCCATGCTGAATCGGGTTCCGCTGCCTTCATGCGCTCAGATTGACCTCGGGTACAGTCATGCATGCAACGTAGAAGACATTACCTCATGCGTGTGGATTCGAAGTACATGCAACTGAAAGATTTCTGGCTTATTCGGGCGGTCTTGAAACGTATTGAAAACCAATCAAACAAATGGTGAATGGCCGAAGTAATGAAACAGTTGAAGGAATTTCTGCGATAAGTTAGCCCATTTCCTGAGTCCCACAACGAAAGCGTCAAATTAATGACATATATGAATGCAAAAATTGCGTTGATATTTGATTAACAACCTCTAAGATCTGCTGTAATGGCGTATATATATCCGGTAGAACTAGTTTACGGTAATGCATTATTCTTGAGCCGTGAGCCGGGAAAGGGTTGTAGAACACCACGCTAGATAACACAGTATATTATAATTACATACAATTAATTTACTTTAGAGTTACCCGTAAGAAATATTTTCTTTCCATATGCCACTGTGCAACATGTAAGTGCACAATGTTGAACGAAATTCCAGTGAAAGTTCTTTCCTTTGCATGTAAATGGTTACAAGTCTTGGAGAAAATCGATCAATATGTATAAGCGGGAGAAAACAGGATGTATTCCGAAATTCAGCACTGGAGTGAGCCGAGGGTAGGGATTCATATTTCGACTGTTTTAACCTTATTGAAAGGGACCCTGAACATTTCCACTAAATGTCGAGATTAAATGGTCCCAGAAGCAATTAGAATGTGAGGCTAGGGAAAAATTTCTGCCCATATGTGGAACAAATCCTCCGTCTATCAGCGTGTAATGAGTCACTTTCAAGAATATTATGACATTTTAGTTTTATTTTTATATCAGTTTCTAGAACGCACGAAATGTTGAAGATGATTAAAGGAGCAAAATCGAAATAATTTTAAATCAACTCCTTATCACGTTACTGATAAGCCTTCATTCGCGCAATTTCAGGAATAATTAGAAGCCTTTTACAATAGGAATGTTTCTGAAGATGATATCACAGCTCTCTCTCTCTTATTGGACAGCTGGTACGAAATTTCAGATCACAGAAACACAAATGCTGACATCATACCATTTGAATGGAGTCATATTTAGTGCTGAAGTACTCGTAAACGGTAATATACATTTGCTGTAGTCTCGAATGCAAAAGTTGTTACTTGACCACTTATTCTGCTAAGGTTGTTAACGTCTTCTATACAGCAGTTTATTAATGTCTAATTACTGCTTTGCAGTCCTTTCAAGTCGGATAATGTCAAACCGAGTATATTCTTCTTACACATTTCGCAATTAGGGCAATGCTTGCAAGTTATTTCAGTACTCTTTCTTGGCTTATTTAATGTTGCTTCTCAACTGCGCAAGAAATGCAGAACTGGAAATAAGACGGCAGGGAGCTACTTGCCTGGAAGGACTGGAGATTATCACGAAGATTCTTAGGCAGAATAGCAAAGATCTGGGCAGAAAATCAAGTTCCGGAAGTCCGGTATACGAGGAGACAGTAATACCCACTCCATCACAACATCCGATCGTTGATTTTAGACGTGGTAGAAGGTTTATTGTCTTGGTAATGACTGGGGTTATTTTGATTTATCCTCCCATTTCAACTGCCTAATTCTGTGCAATTCTTGGATATTTTATCTGGTTAATTAATTTGTTATACGCAACAAACATACATCGTTGATTTTCATTAAAATTTCATAAAATTTGTTTCAGTGTTTTGCATATTTGCCGATATTTACTGCATGTATATTATCATCAGTTTTTATTGTTTTTGAACACGGTTTGGATTTTCTGACAACCCGTTGTTGTATCGATAACACTCCAAGACTTGTGTTCAGGAAGTACAAGTACTTAATTTTAGCTTTGTTACTCGTTATCATAATTACGTCTCTCATAATATCTCTTGGTCCCTCACAGTTATGCGGGAAGCGTTTGAGTACCTTCCAGAGAGTTACAACCGCCTCATTCTCCTTGCCTACCATTGAAAGGTATTAGAAGATTTTAGAAGCACGTGACGTTGGATCCCAAGATGTTTATAACAAAATCTGTCAGTATAGTGCCAGTGAGTGAGTGACCTGAAAACAGGAGTGCAGCCAGTTCTCGGAAAGCAGTCTGACTGTGCAGCGCAAGGAAAGGATGTTCTAACATTGACTGAACGGGTGAGTGCAGTGGTAACACACTAGGCTTGCGTTCGGCACGTCCTCCGGTGAAACCTCAACCGGGACACTCACTATCTATCCCAATTGATGTTTCTCTGGGTTTTCCTAAGTTCCTCCAAGAAAATGGCAGGATAGTATCTCGAGTAGGCCACGATCGTTTCTTCCAAATCCTTTCCAATTCTTCATCTGACGTTCCCGTTGCTGATACAGTCGCATGATAATGAACTAGCAAGACTGATGCTGATTTGATACTGAAAAGATATTTTAGATATCAGTAACGCCTCTGGTAGATCTGGGAAGCATCGAGATACCGCTGAGCCAGTAGAGGCTAAACTCGCTGGCTGAGTCGGGACTGATGATACGCACCAGTACCGGTAGGGTATAGAGACTGGTAGAATACCACAGGGGGACGCACAATTGAGCAATATTTGGTCTAAGTGCATGGGGAAATTCACCCTCTCCAATAACAACAACGGATAAGTTTACAATATGGCGCAGCATTAGTTTCTCATGGGGAGTTACTATGATTCTTTATTAACAGCCGGGATAGCGCAGTCGGTATAGCGACTGGCTACCGACTAAACTACCAAGGGGTTGGAGTTCGAGTCCCGGTGGTAGCGATAATTTTTATTTCTACGTATCCAGACCGGCTCTGGGGCCAACCAACCATTCTATCCAATGGGTACCGGGGACTCTTTCCCCTGGGGTAAAGGGGCCGGGGCGTGAAGCTGACACTCACCTCCAACTAGTGCCGAGGTCAAGGAAGGCCGGGTCAATACATCCATTGCCTCATAACGTCTTCATTGGGTAGTGCTTAATTAATTAAGCACAGAAACAACTTTACCTGTTTACCTTTGTCATTCTTTGTTATCGTGAAAAATGAAATGTTTTGCATCGTCGCCGTGTTGATACTTAGCTCTCAACAGATTGCTAAAAATGTTCAAACAATGTCAATAAAATTTTAAGGGGTCCAACTTCATACAGCGTTGCTGAAGAAAATATGGAGCTAGTAGTAGTCACTATCAAGACGAGTGTTTTCCAGATTTCCACCAAAATCGGTAAATTAATGAGTGTGGAGGGTCTGTTTATTAGGATCTTATACTATCTGAAACCGAAATTTTAGTATCACCAATGTAAAAGAACGCTATCGAACGCGATCTTGAGCCAGTTCTAGCCAACTCTCAACCTCCAAACTTATTTCTCCTAGATCAATCTTAATGCTACACTTGCATCTCCCTCTCACTCTTGGAAGTGATCTTTTTCTAGGAGTTTCCTACAAAATACTTTTATGTGCATCATTGTCTGTCTTACTTATATAGCCAATTCGTCTTAAGCGCCTAGATTACTCCATTTTAACAGTTCGGGGTAGAGTAATCACACCATGAGGCAGTATAAAGCATGTACATAAGAGTTGCTTGCTTTTAAACATATGCTTAGACGGGTGGTCAGCTGCTTTATCTCCTGTATCCGATGATAACGAGACAGGGTGGTCTTCAGACCCGGTCGGTAATTGAACAAGCAATATTCTCTGCCTTCAGCTCACCAAGTAACTAACATATGGAGCAGAATCCTTCCTGGGTAGCTGCCAGTCGCTCAGCTACTCAAGTATTTCCCAACACTTTATGGAACTTAGAAGTTCATTACCGTATTCACAAGAGCTCTTTACTGGTCCCTGTCCTCAGCCAGATGAATCTATTTCATGCTACCCCATCATATGTCTCTAAGATCAATTTTGATATTATCTTCCCACCTATGTCTAGGTCTTCCTGGTTGTCTCTTTCCTTCAGGCTTTCCTACCAAAATACTATATTCATTCCTTTTCTAGCCCATGCATGCTTCATGCCCTGTCTATCTCACCGTTTTTGCTCCAATCAGTAATGCTAACAGTACTACTATAGTGACTTATTTAACTCGCAAAGTCCCCCGTTATCCAGCGTTCTATATTGATTACTCATTGCATCATTTTAGTAAATATGTTGATTCCTGAATCATTTAATGACTTTCTCAGCTACATACTTAAGATATACGACATCGAATAGTGGAATGATTACCTACTACCACTCGGCGCTACAGCCCTGGGTGAGCCTTGGCCTCCTCTACAACCAGTCTCCACTGCTATCTATTCTTCATCTTCTCTTTGCTTAGACCGTTTCCCATATGCCCCACTTATCCGAGGTTGGTTGCTAGGTCTCTGAACAAAATTATCTTTACAGGATGAAATTGTTAGTTCCATGCCCACCCCCAAACTTGGAAGACGATGGTATCTCTCTTAGTCTGGACTCTACCCTTTGACCTTTCCGGCATGGGTGACCCTACCAGTATTTAAACTACAGCCGACATAGCTCTCCAGGTCACAGATCACGCAAGCCCCCCCACCACGACAAAGTGGAGACACTTCTTGGGGAGTAAAATAATTATGCAAGATGAATTAATTGCAAAGGATATATCCATATCCTTTTGATGGTACTATGCCAGAATTCTCCTTAATGAATCGCGATAGCGGATCTCAGTACCGAGATTTAAACCCGGAATCTAATGTATATCAAGAAGCAATGGAGACATACCATTGTTAACGTTCAGTGGCAGTAAAACCACGAAGATTTTTTAAAAAATATATAAATTTGTTTTTCGTTTCTCTTCTTTTTCTAGCAGCAGTCGTGGTGGTAGACGTGAACTAACCTAAGCAAATTTCAAATGCGAGTAGAGACGCACAAGTAGACATGGAGGTGCTATGATATGATGGCCCTCTCAGCTGCGCATATAGGCCCTGAGAATATCACCGAGTAACTCGAGATTAAAGTGGTGATATTTAGAAACCTTACTTAGTATCAAGCGGTTAGTCGCTGGCTTCCCACTGCGGCGGCCCGGGTTCGATCCCGGGTCCAGTCAAGTGGAATTTCTGGTGGTCAAAGTGGCGCTGGGGCAGGTTTTCTCCGAGTACTTCGGTTTCCCTTGCCAATCTTCATTCCACTAATTGCTCCACAATCACCCTCACCTGTTATCTGGGGCTCGCAGTACAAGGGACTTAGTTCCACCTCACTAGCAATAAAAAACGTAGTATCATCTCGAATGATAAGCATGTGTGTGTTACATAGCTAATGTATGTGAAGAGTAATTCGTAAAATCTCTTAGTATTCCTTGAACACACTGGATTGTGCTTTTACTTTCAGTTAACTTCACCTAGATGTTCTTAACAATTTTCAAAATCTAATTGTAACTCTCGGCCAGTTCTTCCTCAATATTGTGACACTTAACAATATCACTCCTTGCCAGCCCACTCGAGTTCATATTACATTCACATCACGGACAAGGTATGTGTGAAAATTACTGTTTTCTCCATGTGTACTTGGGTCATGGTTCATTGCTAAACATGCTCACAGTAATGTAAAATTCATCAGTCTGGGCCAGCATGCATGTCTCTCAATGACACGGGCTGTAAGTAACAGCATAAAAGAAATATTGACCGTCAATAACAAATTACAGCTATCATTTCGAATTCTCTCCGGTTTTCTAAACTTGTAGAGAAGGTTTTACTCATTTTCTTTCATTGTATATCTTTTTTTTATTGCTAGTGGGTGGGACTAAGTCCCTTGTACTGCGGCCAATTTTGGCCTATTGTGCCAGCCCCAGATGATAGGTGAGGGTGATTGTGGAGCAATTGGTGGAATGAAGATTAGCAGGGGAAACCAAAGTACTCGGAGAAAACCTGCCCCAGCGTCACTTTGTCCACCACAAATCCCACTTGACCAGACCCGGGATCGAACCCGGGCCGCCGCGGTGGGAAGCCAGCGACTAACAGCTTGAGCCCTGGCGTGGCCTTTCATTGTATATTACTCAGACCTTTAATATATTTTAATCTTTGTCACTTAGTAGAGTATTGATTAGTATATGGTCCGTTTATTGGCTAAGTCGTTTCTCGTTTAGCAGATTATTTTAACAAAACCACTCGTATGGGTCCCAGAATGGAAATATATTGCTAAACTCTAGACGCGGATATGACGACTCGGGATTCAGAGGATAAGAATATCCTTAAGAGTTTTAACATAAAGAAAACTCGGTGAGAGGTGAATTGGGAAGTAATTGGCTGGGTGCTGAAAGAAAAGGGGTCTAAATATAAAGTTCGTTCATGTCCTTTTTATTTCTTCTCTTTGAAGGAAGTCGAGCGTCTACCAACTTGTGGTTCCTTTGTTTGAGGAATAGGATTCTTTTGTGACGTACTCTTGTCATTTAAGATCTATTTTAATATTATTCTCTTATTAACTCCTAGTCCTTCAAAGTGGTTTCTTCCTTTCATGTGTCCTACACAAACTCCTGAAATTGTGTATTTTCCGTTGTTTATATTGTTCCTAATAATGCAGGTCCAAGCAGTTGTGTACATTTTCGTAACAAGCTAGTAATCTTCACGGCGAGAAGTTGCTGTCCCTGCTTCCAACAAAAGAATGTTAATCATTACCAATCGTTTTTTATTATTAAAATGTAATACAAATGCACTGAGCACATAAATTATAATAAATTTGTGATCCGGCAAGGTGTTGGTCATTTTAGTTTGATTTTCATACACCACTGCTCATCAATGTTTTATGCTTTACAAAAACATGAACTGCCAAGAGCTACATAGGCCCGCGCCAAGCGACAGGCAGAGACAGGAAGTTAGCCATCTGCGCGGAATGAAGAAGAGAGTTTGCTGCAAGAATGTAGGTTTAGAAACCTCATCCACAATAAGTGAGTTGTCCTCTGCACATAGACCTACGTGCAAGCAATGGTTTTCTTGTTCACTACCACTAGCCCATTCTTCGTACTTAACAAGGAAAAGCAACGTCACCACAGCTCAATGGCGTAATCTACAGCTCTTCAGTAGTTCTTGAACATATTTCCTAATAACAGATGTTCTCAACGTAAGATTTCTTTGCTCCTACAGAATGAACCTTAAAAAACAAGTGAATAAATACAGATGGACCATGAATTGAAGTCCATGTCCCTATGCTAGTGGTGAATAATTATTTTGAACATACATTTTTTTTAAGAAAGCAGTCTTCTGGGATTTGGCGCCGTGTATATGTGGTGTTAACCTCACATATACACGGCGCCAAATCCCAGAAGACTGCTTTCTTCATAGTCACCGCCGTGAAAGCCTCAAATCTTACATACATTTTTTTCCTCGGGGAACGAAAGTCTACCTGCAAGGAGATACGAACCCATGTATGGAGATTCGACGAAGTAGAACCAGTGGAGCTGAGCGTGTGAAATGTATGGCACTGGATCATGAACACCCCTACACATTCTGAATGGCTATTTCCTTGAATCTGTGTCTGTTTTCATAACCCAGATTCAATTTAATGCAGCGACAACGCCACAGTCTTTAATTCGGGAGATACCAGGTTCGAATTCCGCCTGATTCTGGCTATCCTGATTGAAGGCTTGGTTTCTGTTTTCTTTTCCCCTTTGGCGCTACAGCCCCAATTTAGGCCTTGGCCTACCTCTGTGAAACTATCCGATTCACTTCGGTTTACTAGATCTTAGACATTCGGCAGGACTCCGACCGGTGATCAGTTCGTCGCAAGGCCGCTACCTGTATACAAACACAGAAAAACGCACACACACACACACAAAATGTTCATGCCCTGAGTGGGATTCGAACCCACTATTCCGGCTTCCACGCGAGCGAAGACAATGCATGCCTTAGACCCCTCGGCTACCGTGACCGGCGCTTGGTTTCTATTAGTCTCTACAAATAAATATCGGACCAGTACCTCGAAACAGGCAACGACCAGTACTAGTTCCGTGTCCTTACTAAAGCCCCATTCATTCATGATCATCACTGAAGATCGCCATTAAGTGGCTAGGGCGGTTAATTCGAATTCAGAATGTCCCGCTTCAGTTTTTGGTCCATAGTCTGGCAATTCTGATTGAAGTTTTTGTTATGTTCTTTTCTTCTCTCTTTCTCTCCCGAAACGAAGGCTGGTACGGTTCCTCACAATTAGTCACAGTCGTGCCGCTTGCGTTATCATACGCCATAGGACAGCACACAACCGTTGCAATCGAAAATATATATCCTTAAGCAAAAGAAAGAAAGAAAGAAAGAAAGAAAGAAATTGATGGCGTGCTTCTAACACCTTCGACACCACGTAACTTCTTCAGCTAAAACATTGTTTCTTACAACTTAATAATTAGTCACTCAGTCAACCTGGAAAATAAATAACAAATATTAGGTGGGTTTTATAGTAACGCCGTGCTCATTTGTACTCCGAAAGTGTTCTGTTCGAACTTCGGCAGGCTACGCGTCTCTTTCCTGTTGTTATTCTAATTCTTTCCAGGCGAATTCCCTGATTTTACCTGTATATAGATCACGACCGATTCCTTTATAATCCACAACTACTCACCTTTCGTGATTATCTATGCGACTTATTCTAATGCTTGAACTCTGCACATGGAATAGCATATGCACTCGTAAATATCCCATCTATCAATCTGTCGCGCCCATCACAATGGCCGCACGGTCTAAGGCATGAACCGTCTTCGCCCCGCTCGAACACTGGGAACGTGGGTTCGAATCCCACTCGAGGTATGGATGTTTGCGTTTATTCTGTTTGTGTTGTTCTGTGCATATAGCGGCCTTGCGAAGGGCTGGCAATCTGTCCAAGGAGCCCTACCGACTCTGTATAGATTAAGAAACTAAAAAAGCGGCCAAGGTTCGCAAGGACTGTAGAGCCATAGATGAATTGATGGATGAACGGACGGATGATCTGTGAAACAAGCATGCCTGCAGTGTCTGATTTGTATTTCAAACGAGACTGGAAGCATCCTGGTAGCCTACGTCTACAAAGTGAGAATGCTTCGCATACAAAAATCCCATTCGATGTTACGTGCGTTGGCAGGACGTCAGCACGTATGATGTGCCATCTCCTGTAGTGACACCAATAGCTCCAATTCAAGGCTGTAAGCATGACCACAGACATTTCGCAACTTTCAGTGTAGATAAGAAGCAATTGCTAGTGATAGTTCGTTAACCCATTTTCTCTAAACACAATTACAAGACGCTGAATAATTATCTGTTAAGCAACGTATTCAAGAGGCCTTGGAATAAATCATGGTGATCAAAGACCTCGATATAAAAAGTGTTAGGAACTAAATTGAGGTCTTCAAACCCTACAGTACTTGAGATAAGCCTGTGCAATATTTTAACGTCTTGGGTAATATTTAATGCTTTCATGACTTCATATCATGTCGTTCGGCTCAGACAGTGGGAATTTTTTTTGGGGGGGGGGAGGGTTATATTAACGTGACCGCATCTATGAAATAGTTGTCAGAGTTCCTGGCTACATATCCAGAGGTCCCGGGTTCGATTCCCGGCACTACCAGATTTTCTGAGAAACAGTGGGTCTGGAACGGGGTCCCCTCAGCCTCTTCTTCTTCTTCTTCTTCTTCTTGTCCCTTTATTTGACATATAGCACACCACCAGACCGAAGTAGTTTTGTTTGGATTTAAGAACAACAAAAAATAGTCCGGTATTGGAATGAAGGGTAATTTTGCGATTATTTCCCTAACATATGGAAAATTCTTCCGCAATTTTAGTGACGTTAGACTGGATGAAATGAAACGGGAAAGTGACTTGCAAAAGACCAGTAATGAAGCAGGAGCTATCTATTTGAAAGAACTATGCCAACAGTCGCCTAATTACGCAGGCAAACCACGAATCTGGTGCATCCTATATACAGATGCAAGTTCATGTTTCCGATTTTGGTTCAGTTGCTCTTGGGCGTATGAGTAGATTAACAGAGTAAAGACTGGAGATGTAATATACAAATTATTTTAGGTTCTTCGTGTAATTTAATCGTTCAGTTTTCTGTGAAGCACATTCACATCACAAGAATGTAATTATCAATCATTAATCAGTCCTGAAGTTGGATGATGTAAGTGTGACCTGTCTGGGCCTCAAAGTCGGGTCACTGGCGTCAGCGCAACTTATCCAATGGTAAGGACCGCCATATTTAGCATTTATTTGTGTGTTGCAATGTTTTGAATGCAAACATTTATTTAAATAAAGTTTAAAAATTGAGAAAATTTAGAGGAGATTGAACTTGCTACCATTCAATCCAGCAACTTTTATTGCCTCGTCTCCTGTCTAAAACATTAGAATATATTCGTAAAAAAATTAATTTTGCCCGGGGTTCTGTGTGAGTGTGAAACTTGGTCTTTGACATTAAGGGAGGAACATAGACTGAGGGTGTTTGAGAACAGGGCGCTGAAGATAACATTTGGACCGAAGAGCGATGAAGTGACAGGATGTTGGAGAAAACTACATAATGATGAGCTTCAGAACTTGTACTTTTCTCCAAGTATAATTAGAATGATCAAGTCAAGGAGGATGAGGTAGGCAGGGCATGCAGCACGAATGGGGGAGACGAGGAATTCACATAGGCTCTTGGTGGGAAAGCCAGAAGGAAAGAGGCCGCTGGGAAGACCAAGGCGTAGGTGGATGGTCAATACTCGTATTAAAATTAATCTTAGAGAGATATGATGGGATGCTATTGACTGGATTTATTTGGCTTAGGATAGGGACCAGTGGAGGACTCTTGTGAACACGGTAATGAACCCTCGGTTTCCATACAATGTTGGCAAGTTCTCGAGTAGCGGCAGAATTGGCCGCTCCTCAAGAAGGGCTCAGCTACATGAGTGAATGCTATAACCGTCACACTAAAGATCATAACTGTAATTATTTATTATTTTTGTTTGTCGGGATGAGGAGCTAAGTCTCTTAAATGATGAGAGTTCATCACTTTACGAAGTCAAATACAGAGATAGATGTACAGACTGGTTAGCACCAGTGATACAATAATACGAAGAAAAAGAAGAAGTAGAAGAAGAAGAGATCCTTTACAGTAATTCGGAACATATTTATACACTGTTCCCTTAGGCGGCGGAGCTTAAACATCTGACAATTGCATGTAGCTCAGAATTTATCTCTACACAGCTGATGATGCATAGTGCAAGCCTCGAGCACTCATGCACCTGAAATATCAGTTCCCTCTGCACCCTTGTACGAAGCTTCCCTGCTCCAAATCATAAGGAACACAATTTTTCGCATAAAATACGAAATTAAAAATCAGGTATGAAAGTATAAAGTTACAAAACTAAGCTTTTTCATTACATAGTGTGATTTCTCGTATTTTCGCCAGTACAGCGACGGGTTACAAGCTGTCGGCCGAGGAATCGATGTTATATTCCCGGCAGGTGCAGGAGATATTCTGCGTTCTCCGCGCAGCGCTCAGACAGCACCTGAGGCCTACCTACCTCCTGTTTAAGGGATGTTGGGGATTTTCCCCAGGGAGTAGTGTTCGGGACGTAAAGCTGACCACTCGCTTTCATCTGGTGCCTAGAGCCGCATTTCCATTCCCTCATACGTCTTCGTGGTTTGGAGCTTAATTAAATAATTAACTAATGAGATAGCTTTACCTTGCCGATTTGCTATTTCTGCTATTCTACTACATTTCTTCTGTTCTAACGCACCATCCTCGTGTTGATAGTTATCACAAAATTTTAATATTTACCTCAATCCTGTAATAAATACTGTAACATCTTTAAATCTTATGCGGCGTTTAAATAAAAACGAAGCAAAAAATCCGTGGCCTGAAGTCCGCAAGCGAACTATACCAACCGAGCGACCGCCGCTTGTCGGCGAAGTTAGTGCCAACTTTTGCAGATAAAATGTGTCACGTGGTCAGCGCAACAGATCCCCACGGCCGTTAATCTCAGTTTTCTAGACCGGTGCAGTTATTTCCTTGAAATAGCTCCTTAATAATCCTCAGGAGGCTGAGTGGACCCCGTTCCAGACCCACTACATTTCAGAAAATCTGGTAGAGCCAGGAATCGAACCCGGGACCTCTGGATCGGTAGCCAGGGACTCTGACCACTAGACCATAGAGACGGTCTTTTGGTCAAATAAATAGCGTCATCAGAATTTTGGACGTCTTTGAATTTAGCTTTATAATAAAATCGCGCATTTCACATGTTGACTGAGGATAGATACGATAAACCGAGTTTAGACATCTGGTGTTTCAGTTAAGATTCGAATCGTAGACGCATATACCTTCCGAATACGAGTTCTGCTAGCGCGGGTTGCAGTGCATGACTTGTGTTGGAGACAGCCAGATTCGTTCGTGACTGGTGCAGTTTCCTGCTAGGATCGTACCATAATAATGGAACAAACATCCATGGCTCGTGGGACCCCCAACTCTTGTGACCCAACTGTGGCCATCTGGCTCACCGCTCTGTTGGCATGGATCACTTATATAATTTGTCCAACTCTGACTCGCTGGTGCTTATTTCCGTGAAGACAATTGGCTGTCCTGGCATTTCTTCATCTTTCGCCATTAGTTCCGAATGTGCAGCTGTGTTATATGAAGGCCATGACATTTGCCCGAGGCTTTCACTGGCAGGGTCGTGCCTAAGAAGACCCCAGCAACTAAACGAATTAAAACTGTGGAGCTAGACAACTCGCCCGAGTTTTCACTGCAATCCGGTGGTTACCTTGCTGGCCTCAACTCACACGTGATTCTAGGCTCTCTCCTCACCAGTGTCTGTTGCTCTGTACCATTTTGCATGCTGTGGTGTATCGAAGGATTTGAGGTTGTCGCAAGAGTGGTTATGACGAATTCTGTCTTCTGGGATATAAGGCCATACATTCCGTTGAAAGTCAACTGATGTTTCGGAGGAATATGTCTTCTAGATCTTCAAGTTTGAAGCAAAGCTTACAGCCTACTTCACCCTGAATTCTTGCTTGTCGTACTCAACAGTTCTGAAGATGGTGACATGCTGTCCCGAACTTTCGGTTGACCTTCAACGCACTGCATGGCGGTATATCCTAGAAGACAGAACTTCACAGTCCTTATGTGATTTAAATTGGATTACTTAGGCTTAAGTAAGTTTTTTATATATATCTATATATTCCTTCTGCTTGTTTGACTCTCTTTATATTTTATCTTAATCCTTGTTAGCTAGATATGATATACATACTAGTTTACATAATGCCACAAAACAATTTCCGTAACGAAGTTAACATGAGATATCTAAATCATATCCCTGTAACAGGCCGTGGAGGCCCATAGGGTTGTGAGATGTTGAGGTTCCCACCTTTTCTAGACAATCGGCTCATAGATGGCGGTAAGGTTGTAAGTCCTACGCGCCGACTGCCCTTTACCCCCAAGAATATTCTTGGTACTCATTTCTGTTAGAAGCTCAGTCGACCCCAGGGCCATAGTGCGACTGGAAGGATTAGGTCAATTGAAAAAAAAATCGAATGACGTCATCGGGACTTGAATCCACAACCTTCCGGCTTGTAGCATAATGCCTCAACCAACTACGCTACCGCGTGGCCGATACGTTACCGATAATCATGTTCAGAATCATAATTGTCAAACAAATTTTACTTTTACCGCAATATAATAGTGTCCCTTATTCTGTCAAAGTTCTCTGTGACAGGACACAATTCTCCGCTGCACAGTGGCCCTGAAAGGTGCAGGGCGTCCACAAACCTGGTCTGACCCCGAAGTCCAGTTCAGTTCCGTTGCTCGGGGACAATTGACTTCCAACTGTCCAAGATCGGAACAAAGCCCAGTATAACTTGTATAGCCACAAATTTTATGACACGCCCGAAATTCAACATTAACCCTTGCACATTACTAAAGTTTAGTGGAAGAGGTCAGGAGTGGGTCTGGATGAATCCAGAAAAATGCAGCCTATTATCTTGAAATTCTGTTAGTGAAGAAGTTTGAAACATAAGTTTAATGGGTTGCAGATCCGTCTTAACCGTTTTTTTTTCTTCTTTTTCACTGATTATGAAATTCTTCAGTTCTGCTTTCGAATTAATTTCTTTCAGGTCTTTCAGGGCCAGGTAGGCCCTAAGTTTCTTTGAAAGAGAGATCACCACAAGGAATCTACATTTACAAAAAAACATAAAAATGTGGACAGACCCTCACCCCGCCCTGTGAGAGTGTGCCGGCCGCAGCATAGTAACATGGTCACAACACGTACTCAGCAGCCTTGCTGGCTTCATTTTTTCTTTTTTTTTTTTCAGATTGTCTTTATAAGTTCTAAGCCAAGAACAGTCTTTCATAACAAAGGACGCGATCTCCTGCCCCTAAATTCCTTTGCTGGTTGTGTCTAAAGAAATACAGGACAAAGATGGATATCTAGGAGGACACGATGTGCTGAGCATGTAGCTGTGATGGTGGGGATAAGGGAAGTATAAAAATTATGGTAGAAAATCTCATGGAGAAGGTCACATATAAAGAGATGGGTGAATAACATTAAGATGAATCTCAGGATGGGAGCTGGATATAATTTGCACAGGCTGAACACAGTGGCGGGATTTGGAATTAGCCATGTTTACCCTCAAATTCTTGGGTCGTTTGTTTAGTTTAGTACCGCCTGTGATTTGTCATTTACGATCACTCTGTTACTTAATCTGTCTGTCTGTCCGTCCTTCTATGGCTCTACAGCCCTTTGTTGGAACTTGGCCGATTTTTCAGTTCCTTAACCCTATACAGGACCGCCTCTGTGCTCTAGTGGTCAGCGTTCCTGGCTACAGATCCAGAGGTCCGGGTTCGCTTCCCGGCGATACCACATTTTTTCTGAGAAGTAGTGGGTCTGGAACGGGGTCCACTCACCCTCGTGATGGTAATCTAGGAGCTATTTCAAGGAAATAGCGGCTCCGGTCTAGAAAACCGAAAATAAGGCCGTGAGGATTCGTTGCTCTGACCACGCGACACCCTCTATCCGCAAAAGTTGACACTAACTTTGCCGACAAGCGGCGGTCGCTCTGTCGGTATAGTTCGCTTGCGGATTGAAATCACGGAGTTTGTTTTAACCCTATACAAAGTCGGTAGGACTCCTTGGACGAGGGACCAGCCCGTCGCAAGGCCGCTGCCTACACACAAACATCCATGCCTTCAGTGGGATTTGAACCCATGATCCGAGTGTTCGAGCATGCGAAGACAGCTCATGCCTTAGACCGCACGGCCACTGTGAGGGGCTCTGTTACTTTACATTCAAGGTTAAATATCCCAGACAGTTAATCCGGACGTAAAGTTAGCAAATGATCCTTATATCTCGGTTTACATTTGTGTAATCTTAAAATCTGTTTTTCTCTTATCTTTCAAACAAAGTTTTGACGCTGATACTGTGCCATGATTCTTCTCCAACTATGCCTGATAAGACTGATCCTCCTTAACCATGCTTCGTAGCACACAATAGCCTGCCCCCCCCCCTTCCTTCAAGTATGTTACCAAGTACAGTATGGTCGAAAAGAAATTAATCCGCGGAAGAAACTAGCATTAAATAAGGGTGATATTTACTTGTGTTCCTGACAAAAACATTTTCGGCAAAACATGTTACACAGTTCTTGTGTACATTTCCAAAATTAGCATTGATTACTCAAAATTTTATACTATATTTCTTGCAAACCCACTTAATTGGCACGTAATGAACTCGGGCAAAATTTTCGTCAAGGGATTTTTAACACACTGTACGAATGGGCCCATAATTCCCTGAAGACTAAGAGGTTCAACTTTCTATCCTTTGATATTATCTGGTAAACTGACGCAACCATTTCACGCATGAAGTTCATCTAAGTTATATATATATATATAAAATCCGTTCCTAGTTTGCGGAAAGCTTATTGTGTCTTCATCACAGACTGGTTATTGCTGTTTGGGGAAAAAGTCAATGTTTACTCTGAGAATCGTACGAAACACACAATTTATGTTAAATTTGTGTTAAAGCACTGATAAATAAAGGTAAAAGCTACCCCTGTAACAGGCCTTGAAGGCCCATAGGGTTGTGGACGTCGAGATTCACATTTTCTAGACAATATGCTCACAGATGGCGGTGAGGTCAACCTTACTCGCCGGCCGCCCTTTTCCGCTTAGGAGATTCCTGGTACTGATTTCTGTTAAAGGCTGAGTCGACTCCAGGTTCATAGCGCGGATGGGAGGATTAAATAAATTGAAAAAAATTCATTGACCTCATCGGGAATAGAAGCCACTACCTGCCGGCTTGTAATATAGTGCCTCAACTACGCTACCGTGTGCTCCCGTATATTTGAATATGTGCTTTCCTTTCCTGCTGATACCAGGCTAAATTGTGCACAGGTTCTCGGATTATTTTTAATCTGTTACTAATTCCTTAGCCAAAACGGATTAAGCCTCCTGACCCGTACCGATTCAGAATTATATGAAACAGTGAACTCTTTGATACAGTTAGTAGTTTTTCTTAGACCCCCTGTAAGCCTCCGCCTACAGTGGACAGTACAACACAGAAAAAGGCAAACCATTTATCCATACTACAAACGGAATTCGAACCGGTGATGCCAGCATTAGGGCGGTTGCATAGCTTCACCGCTTTTTTTTTTTTCGCTTAGGCAATATGTACAGATTGGGAACAGTTTCAGTGCCTTAATTTTAGTAATATAATAATATTGAATTTTATATTTAGAAATTTATGTCCTATGTTACAGACACTAATTCTGTATGACGAAAGGGATTGCAAATACTGAAATTTTATCTAAATTTTATGACCCTGAGTTTGTACATTTGTTATCTTTAATGTCTAAGTTCATATTTACTTAATTCGGAGCCTCCCAGGCAGCTTTACTGCCTCTTCCCTTAACTAAAGACCAAGGAGGCATTTTAATTAAGATTCAGAGCCAGGTACAGCAATCGTGTTTTCTTATCCACGAGCACAGAATGCACAGAAGGTAGCAGAAGTAAATGTTACAAGCACTGAAAAGTATACAGATGTGTACTCACCCATTGTAGTATCTGATTTAAATATTTCTGTCAAACTCCTTCAGGATTCTGCTGGACGTTCCTCAGTACATGTTCTAAAATGTATTTAAAATGAAATAACATTCATCACCTCTACCACAATCACCGTCATCAGTAATATTCTTTATCTTTGTTCCTCGTCTTTAAGAACACTCTTGTCTAATTGAATTGTACAACTTTCATTTTGTCTATTGTTAACTCTGGGTGATTTCAGTGTATTTTTATGCCCAGTTTACGAAAATTTTCTTTTGAAAAACCATATTTATCCTGCATTTCAAAAATATGAAAATATGTAACGTGGCACAGTGATTGAGCCTGGAGAGTGGCAGACGTGCAGCTGCTGGATGTCTCTCAGTCACTGCTCAGGAGAATATCAATTTACACTCACCCACTCTTCATCTGGGACTTACGGCGGCATATTCTACATTGTCCTTGCGCTTACTTAACGGCAATGCCATAAGGACGTAGGGAAGGGTTACAATTGGATCCGTATGTTACTATTCTCCAGACTAGACTGAGATGAGCAGACGGCTTCACTCTTCGCAGCTTCACCCTCGGAGAAAGAACCTCCTTGTACCCTTTGGTTAAATAGCTGAGTGGGTCCCTGCGGAGTAGAAAAGTATCCGGCTCCTTCCAGAAATCGAACCCAGAATCCTCGGTAAGCTCGTCGATATGCCGAGTGTGCTATCTACTTTGATTAATTAAGAGTTTGCTAGCTCATTATTATCCACTTGGGGATTGGAAGGGACGGGCTTCTCTTCAGGCCGCGTTTGACGGGATAACAAAATTTGTAAACAAGGAACTAATCAGCAATGAAATATGGGTTAATTAATCCGAAAGTTTTCCACGTATAACACTCTTTATTTTTTTTCCTTGGCACTACAGCCCCAGTGGGCCTAGGCCTACCTCCATGAACTACGTTCACTTCGGTTTTTCTAGATCTTACATATTTGGTAGGACTTCTTGGGCGGGTGATCAGCTCGTCGCAAGGCCTCTACCTGTAGACAAACACAGAAAAACGCCACAAACATCCATTCCCTGAGTGGGATTCGAACCCACGATCTCGGCTTCCGAGGGAGCGAAAACAGTGAATGCCTTAGACCGCTCGGCTACCGTGACCGGCTATAACACTCTTTATTAAATTTATTGTTGCATTCAGTTCAATAATAATAATAATTCAATTCAATTCTTTATTATTTATGTGCCAAGTCAACAGCCGCAAGGCCAATTACAGACTTAGCACAGTGTAGATGAAAGTAATTACGTGTAACATTATACAGACATTAGACAAACACATTATAAGTCAAAAATAAATTACAGGCAATTTCTTGGGAAAACACAATAATGAAGAAAAGTAAACAAACAAGCAAATAAATGATAATAATAATAATNGTTGTCAGCCCTACGTGCCGGCGGCCCTTTATCCCCAGGAATATTCCTGGCACTCATTTCTGTTAGATGATGAGCCGAACCGAGGACCATAGTGCGGCTGGAAAAATTAGGTAAATTGAAAAGTCCACCTTATCGGAATTCGATCCTCCGACCTTCCGGCTTGTGGCATAGTGCCTCAACCAACTACGTTACCGCGTACCCCCCCGCAAATAATAATAATAATAATTCAATCCTTTATTATTTGTGTGTTGAATCAACAATTACAAGGCCAATTACAGACACAGTACAGTGTAGATACATTATGGACAAACACACCATAAAGTCAGAGACAAATTACAGGCAAGATACAGGAAGAAAAAACGCATCAATACAGAAGAGTAAACGAACGAAGATGAAGATAGATAAGAAGAACATGACAACTAAGAACTACAGTACATAACACAGAAGAGTTAGAATTATGAACAAATATTATTAACAATCTTAGGTCGATGGGCATAAATGTGATTGAGAGAAACGGCTACGGTTACAAATGTCGAGATCTTTACCCATCTCTTTGGCGGCAGCATAATAATAATAATAATAATAATAATAATAACAATAATAATAATAATAATANTGCAAACAGAATACAAAATGAGGTAATTTATATAGTAATAATAATAATAATAATAATAATAATATAATTGAATGAAAAATAATTTATCAATAATAATACAAATAATAAAATTAATAATAGTAATGACTGGATTCTTCAGTCAATATAGCAACGAGGTACGGGCTGGATGGTCCTGATTCGATTATAGGTACTGCAAGATTTTTCTTTTCTTCACAGTGTCCAAACCGGCTCTGGGGCCCACCCAGCCCCCTGTCCAATCATTACCGGTGGTTCTTGCCCCTGGAGTAAAGCCACAAGAGTGTGAAGCTGACTCTTCTGTTGCATCTGGTGCCGAGGTGAAGAAAGGTTGAGCTATACCTCCACCTCTTCATATGCCTTCATGGCATACTGCTTAACTAATTAAGCACAGGGGCAAATTTACTTTTAGTTGCTGAACTCGAAATCGCTGAATGTCCGGGGCTTCTTCCTACTGAGAAAGTTTATTTGAATTGGAAAACTCCAAGTTGTCTCTTGAAACTGATTATTGTGCCCGCTATTGAACTGACTTGAGAACAACAACAGCGATTACATTATTGTGCACTAATTTTCTTTCTTCTCCTTTATTGACAATCACATTGTACAATCTGTAAGTCAGTGTGCTGATTGGTGTACAATATAAGAGCTATTTATTGTGCACTCTTCACGGCGCGAGCGGAACAGTGGTGTTTTCCTCAGTTCCTTAATTCTGGTGGCCAAATTCTTTTGAGTCTCGGTTTTGGTGAGGTTTTAGTAGTGGTTGAAGAAGTGGGTTGGAGTGATTTCCTAGTTTGTCGAAGTACTTGGTGCTGTTATCTCGGATGACTTCTGTTACGTAAGGAGTTTTTAGATCTGTACATAGGGTGTGGTTGGATACATACCCTGGTGCGTTCGTGATGGATCGGAGTATTTTCGACTGGGCACGCTGTATAATGGCGATGTTGGATTTGCTGGCGCAGCCCCAGAGTTCTATGCCGTATGTCCATATAGGCTTGATGACTGTATTGTAGATTAGTAACTTGTTTTCGATGGAGAGGTGGGATTTTGTTCCCATGGGCCAGTTGAGTTCTTTAGTTTTTTGGTCCATCTGTTTTCTTTTCTTGATAATGTGTTGTCTCTAGTTTAGTTTGTTGTCAAAGGTTAATCCTAGATATTTGATCTGTTGTTTTGGTTGTATATTGATGTGATTTATTTGCACTGGCGGGCACGCGCCTTTTTGGGGAGTGAAACTTGTTTGTGTGGACTTTGATTCGTTTACCTTGATTTTCCATTTATTTAACCATGCTTCTATGAGGACTAGATGATCCTGTAGATGAGGGGAGGCTGTGGTTGGACTGTCGTGGGTAGTGAAGATGGCAGTATCATCTGCAAAAGTACCTATAATAATCGATTCTTTTGTGCACTAATAAATAAAGAAAACGACGCATGATATGTAGTTCCCATCATTCATCTTATCTCTCTTTTTAAAAATGAAGGCGATAATAGCTGTCACTCAGACTGGAATGTGGCACATTCGAATTCACCATTTGCCTGTGTTTCTGTAAACAAAACGGAAGTTCTTTGTGTTGCTGAATATGAACAGCATGTAGTTACATTGCTAGATTTGAAATCGTGCTTTTTGCTATTTCTCTCGAAATTTTTGACGAAAGAGAACCAGGTAAGTGTGTAACTCAGTCCTAATATTGTTATTTAAGTAACCTACTTATAGTAGCGGCCTCCGTAATCTAGGGGTAACGTTCCCACTTCATGACTCAAGGTACGCGGGTTCAAACCCGGCGGAGGTCGTGGAATTTTTAAGGGCGGAAAAATTCAGGGAACAAGTCTTCCGGGAGGAACTTTAAGCCGTGGGTCCCGGATCGTAGCTTTACGGCACGTAAAAGAACCTCATGTCTCAAGGAGACCTCTAAGCTAAATTGAAGAACATTTCCCGCCCAACAATAGTCTCTAACGCCTCTGGTAGATGGGGGAAGCATCTAGATACCGCTGAGCCACTAGAGGCCGAACTCGCTGGTTGGGTCGGGACTGATGGCACGCACCCGTACCGGTAGGGTATAGAGACCGGTAGAATATCACAGGGGGACGTACAATAGATCAAACTGGTCGCGGTGCATGGGGAAACCCACCCCCTCCAATAATAACCTACTTATAGTGCCACAGTTTTGGCCGTTAGCATAGGCTCTTCATCGTAAAGGCCCGGGTTAATTTCGAGTACAGCTTATATGAGATTTTGAGACGAAATTGGAAATGTGGCTGGCTTTTTTCTGAATACTTCGGTTCCCTTTCCCAATCATCACTTCACAATATGCCTACTAGAGGCAGCAGGCGAGCACGTAACACAAGCTCGATTCTTTGTTGGGACTTCTTCGAGCTGGTTCTGGACGCATGAGGAAAATTAATTTCTTTGGATTAAAGAGAAGGGAGAAACATAGCAATTCTATTCATCGGATATGTGACTAGTTTCTAAACATAGTTGGTTTCCTCTTTTGTCCATAATTGAGTTATTTTCACAAGAAAAATAGACAAAATATGAAGAGATAAATGTCATCCCTGTCTGTCACTAACTTGAAAAAGAGGTACTCTTATACCTTTAAAGAAGATTATCTGATATTGACGTTGTTTAAACCATATCCAATAAGACTGACAGTTTATCGGACGTAGCTGCAGCTAGCTGATGGTTTGGGAATAGTCACGGACAATATATAAAGGTAGTATTCTAATATTCGAGTAGAGAAACTGAGAACGCTCTAGAAACAGATAATATAACCAAATAATTCGGGGGAGATTCCAATTGAAAACCACCCACATGCTAGTCTAGCCTCCGAAGTGTGTATGACGTCATGTGCCGTCCATGAGACATGCATCCAACAGCATGCACCACGTCGTAAGCCGTTCAAGTCATGTATTAGACTGGGTCAGTTTGAAGGCAGTCACACAATGCGTTACGTTTGAGAACTTTGTAATTAGAAATTTGTTTCAGAGTATAATTAAATTGAATTGCGGCTTTCTGGTTCAATTGTTACAGATATGGTACATCTTGCAGCAGTCGAGTAAACTAAAGTGATAAGCGGTCAGTGGGAAAGCAATCCACGAGGTACGTAAAACAAAACATTAATTTATTTGCTGCTGAATTCTTCTGTTATTAATATTTTGTGTATATTTCTGGAATTATAAAATGAATTTATGAAATTAATATTTTTCGTCCACTCTCCCATAAGTCTTCATGACCTACTGCTTAATTAGGTAAGCACACACACAATTTTACCTTTACCTTAGTATTCTAGTTCTTAAATTGTACACCAATCAGCACATTGACTTGCAGATTGTACAATCTGATTGTCGAGAAAGGAGAGAGAGAAAAAAAAACCTTAATATTTTTCATGGAATTCTGAATTTGGGAGAGGTTTCTATATACGGCGGGAACGTGTTATTTATAACGTTTAATTGTCCAAAACTAGGCATGGGCTGTACGCGTTCAGGTTATGGGAGCAAGTGTGTCTCGTTGCTTTTCAATGGCTATTGTTATGTGAGCTTCGTGAGCAATGTAGCCAACGTTGAATTTATTAGTAATAGTTACCCAGAGAGGGGGGTAAGTCATTTCACACGTCAGGTGAGTACAATTTTTGGAAGATAGATGAAATGACCGGTCGGAATAGTTCAATCCGTACAGCAACAGGCTGTGGACCGGACGGCCGGGGTTTGATTTCCGATAGAGGCAAGATATCTTTCTCTTCTCCACAGAGTCCAGACCGAATCTAGGGCCCACCCAGTCACTTATCCAATGGGTACCGGAGGTTCTTTGCCTAGGGGTAAAGCTGTTGAGGCATGAACCCGAGGACTCACATTCGTCTAGTGCCGAGGGCTAGAATGGTGGGCTATACTTCCACTACCCATACGTTTTCGTGGCGTGTTGCTTAATTAATTAATTAAGCACGGGGACAACATTTCCTGTACCTGTTTCGCCTTAGAAGAAATTTCTTACTGAGCGTCACATAAAGACAAAAATGGCAGCAGAAGTTGGTTTTCTTTTTACATAAAAGAAGACGAGATGCAGGCTGGAAAATCTGCTTATTCGATAAGAAAGAGGTTCATCTGGAGATAAAACAAGGGTAGACCAGTGTATGACCTCATCGGGACTTGAACCCGCGACCTTCCGGCTTGTAGCATAGTGCCTCAACCAACTACGCTACCGCGTGCACAAGAGATAACTCAATATGAATCATAACTACATCCACCAAGAAACTGGGAAAATGAACAAGAATTCATATATTTCGAATGACAGTCTGTCGTGTTCAGAATATCTGTATTTTAGAACAAAATGTGTAGGAATACTGAAAACCTCTAACAGCTGTCTACCCACCGGTCTGTCTTTGTTGCCCTTGGTGACCAGGAATAACAGGAACCGTAGACCACTTACTCTTGGGCTGTCCCTCAGTCATAGCCTTCTGAAACCGTTTACCCAAGATACTCAGCGAATTACTAGGCCTCCACCCACTACAGAAGATACTCTACGGTCATTCCACTCTCTATAACACTCCCCAACAACCTACCCATTATCTTTTTATTGCTAGTGGGGTGGGACTTAGTCCCTTGTACTGCGGCCACTTCTGGCCTATTGTACCAGCCCCAGATGATAAGTGAGGGTGATTGTGGAGCAATTGGTGGAATGAAGATTGGCAGGGGAAACCGACGTACTCGGAGAAAACCTGCCCCAGCGCGACTTTGTCCACCACAAATCCCACTTGACCAGACACGGGATCGAAGCCGGGCGGCCGTGGTGGGAAGCCAGCGACTAACCGCTTGAGCTATGGCGCGGCAAACTTACCAGTTACCTGTTAATACTAGCCAAGGCCACCATCCCTAAAACATACGTAGCAACGAACGGCAATCACCGCCACACACCAGACTATCAGCGCATGTTCCACATGAGGTTACAATGCCGACTGTACCCTGAGTTGTCCTACAGCCTCTGGGAAAATGACATGGATACCTTCAGAGGCCACTGGTTGCACAGGAACATCCTAGGGAAGATGGACCATGGAAAGAGCATACTCAAAGGTCAGATTTGGATTCAGATGCATTCAGTCAGACTGTCTCTCGGATATAGTCCATAAATTTTCAATTTATGTTGGTGTTAATAAAATTATTACTAGAAAATCAGTCTATCTATCTTCGTAATTTATATGCTGTATCATGTGTTTGTGTTTAGCTGGCTGTTATCCATTATCCGCCTCCCTGTTAGACATCCCGCTATACAATGTGCTTCCTCGCCGTAACATATACACACGTCAGGCCCCAGCCTTACAAGAATACATCATGAAACAAGCATACTTTGTGTATCCTGCTATGTATGTACCGAATTTACATATTTACTTACGGAGCTGAGCCCTTCTTGATGAGCCGCCAATTCTGCAGCTATTCAAGAATTTCCCAGAATTTTATGGACCCGAAAGTTCATTACCGTGTTCACAAGAGCCCTCCACTGGTCCCTATCCTGATCCAGACTAATCCAATCCATTCCATCCCATCTCATCCCATCCCATCTCTCTAAGACCCATTTTAATACTGTTCACCCATCTATTCACACAGAATTTACATATCAACGTCAAAATGCACGAAGACGACATTCTTCGGTAATTCATCATTATCGTCGTCACCACCACCACCACCAGTTATGAAAAAAAGATGAATAATACAAATTTATTGTTGCAGCTTCAATCTCATACCACAGTTCCTAGTAACGTTAATCGTTTCATTAATACTCGTAGATGCTCAGTCAATACAGTAAAGAGACTTCAAAGAATAATGCAATTTTCAGAATCATGCGTGCCTGTACTTGCATGCAGTGATATTAAACACAAAGTGAAACTGAATGGTGAGGACAAATTTTGAGTACGAGTTCCACATACCAAAATAAGAAAAAAAGTCCATATCAACGTTTTTCCGAAAAAATTATATGAAGTGCTGAAAACACCCTCCATGAGATTCAGTGCACCCCTCGACACGTCTCATGCTCAGAATATTTCGGCCATAAACGCGAGTCCATCTTAAAACAAGGCGCAGTCCATCGTTTCTCGTGTGTAAGGGGGAAGAAAATAAATTACAAGAAAATATTTCGAATCAAGAAGAACAAATGCAGCGAGGAATGGAGGACAGAATTGTGTGATAAATGGGATGGATAATAACAAACATGTGCATGAATTTTCTGCTTATCTCCGCCGTACACTGATAAGTTCCTACGTCGTATTTCCCCCCCAAAAAATGCGAGTTCAATTGAACTTTTCGTGCTTTGTATTCGTTTCGTTAACGTTTTGAACTCCAATTTGATCGAACCGTTCGTTCTTTTCCTCAGTTCCCCATTAATTAACTTAGCCTTCCTCATATTCATATATACTGATCACATCTGTGTAGCAGTAATGTTCTAGACTTCAGTTCAGGAGATACTGGCTTAGAATCAACGCCGCGTTACCGACTGTGACGTTGTTTTCCTCGGCTTGCTGTGTTTGTTTCTTAGCATGCTTAAAGGAAGGTTTCTCGACTGTGACGTAACATTGAATGAAGGGTAATTTTTTTCCTTGGCACTACAGCCCCAGTGGGCCTAGGCCTACCTGCATGAACTTCTCCGTTCACTTCGGTTTTTCTAGATCTTACACATTCGGTAGGACTCCTTGGGCGGGTGATCAGCTCGTCGCAAGGCCTGTACCTCTACACAAACACAGAAAAACGCACACACACAAACTAAACATCCGTGCCCTGAGTGGGATTCGAACCCACGATCCCGGTTTCCAAGCGAGCGAAGACAGTACATGCCTTAGACCACTCGGCTACCGCGACCGGCGAATGGATGGTAATACTGAATAATAAATCTAGAAGGATGTGCAAGGAACCTATAGTGATAGATTATAAAGCACTATACTCGCATTTATCATGAGGAATTGGCGAAGAACAGAAAATGCGACCTATGGGAGTAGAACCAAAACCACTCACAATACGAAATATATATGCTAACCGCTTGACGGCGGCGATTATCGATGTTGTCTTCTATAGAAAGTAGACATTTCGACATATCGATAAACACATGTCCTCTTTAATTTGCTGGAAGTGTCATTGCCCTTTGACCTTCGAGTGACTCCAGTGACCCTCAGGCATACTTTTTCTTTGCGAAGGTGTTCGAGGATTCATATTCGTTCATATGATAGAAGTCTGCGTGTTAGAAGTGGCTATGGTCATATCTTGTCTGTTGGAAAATATTTGTTATTGCTAAAAATATTAATGCGTGCCACGTAACAGGAAATTACATTTGTGTACCATTTCTTTGCTGATAACATATCGAATTAACTCTTATCATTTCTCAATATTTACTTTTTCAGGAGTGCCCGTTAACAGACTTGTTGAACATTTTTATACTATTTCTATTATATAACCATTCGCGTTTATGTTTCGTGAGTTTGCCTGATGACAGCCATTTGTGGTGTTTATAAATGCGATGACAATATCATCACATTCATCATCCCGAAATGAATTCACAGACCTCACTATCTTCTTCTATCCTGCATGATGTTTCGTTGAGCCTTTTTCCGATAGCAAAGATCCAATGAAGCTTGTAGGTCGTGCAGTCTTCATGTACGGTGTTACTTCCCGGATATTAAGCATTGTCGTATTAGTGTCACCTCATTACACCACAACACAGCGCGCATGCGTCAGTGTCGATATCGTAGAGATCGGTAATATTACACCTGTTTGCAACCGGAATCCGACCATCATAAACAGTATCAATTTCGGATAATTCCGTTTAAAATAGAGCTCTAAATAATGAATACTNGAGGTAGGCCTAGGCCCACTGGGGCTGTAGTGCCAAGGAAAAAAAAATATATAGCATATACGCTATGATCCAATTGTCTAGACAGAGAGTAATGATGCACTCTTACGAGCAGTAGCCAGTTTCACCTTTCGTTTCAGTTTTCGTCCCTTCCTTTCTTCTTTCTGTCATTCGCCTCTGTTTAACCTAATTTTATTCCGAAGGAAAGAAACCAGGCTTATGACGTCACCATACTGCGTGTGTGTGTGTGTGTGTGTGTGTGCGTGTGTGTGTGTGTGTGCGTTTGCGTGTGTGTCGCCAATTATAAATTCTGAAATTTGGAATGGGCGTTATGCCGTTATAGATCAGTCCAAAGATGTATATTGCACTCAGAATTACTGGGTTTTTTTATTTTTCCAGGGTCCGGTATTCTAGAAAATGGAAAACACTCTTTAGAATCTACATGTATATACCAATTACATGCAGTCTTTAATGACGGCATAGTGAACGCACGAACTTGTGATGTGGGAGCGAAACTAGGAATGTTTTAATATATTGTCCTAATGTGATGTATGCTAAGATATCTAGGAAGGGCCGTGCCGTAGCTCAAGCGGTTAGTCGCTGGCTTCCCACCGCGGCCGCCCGGTTTCGATCCCGGGTCTGGTCAAGTGGTATTTATGGTGGACAAAGTGGCGCTCAGACAGGTTTTCTCCGAGCACTTTGGTTTCCCCTGTCAAACTTCATTCCACTAATTGCTCCACAATCACCCTCACCTATCATCTGGGGCTGGTACAATAGGCCAGAAGTGGCCGCAGTACAAGGGAGTTAGTCCCACCCCACTAGCATTAAAAAAAGAAGATATCTAGGAAATATACGCACCTTTTTTTATAGAATGTAAAAGCACAAAATGGAGACAGTATGAAATCTGCGTTTGGTGTTCAGTTTTATAACTACAAATAGAAATCAGCGAAGCTAGGTTTGAGAAACTTGTTATGAAGACAGATTATGGGTATAGGTACCTACATATTTTGTACGTTAATATTGTTCATTAGTCAACAGGTATATATCGGCGGTGAAAAATTTTGTGGTTGCATCCGACACACGTAACATAGACATAAACGGTGCTTAAACATTAAGTTCTTCCAAGACGTATAAGAATGATAGAGATGATGATGATGTGATGATAATAAATTAAACTAACTTCATGGAGCTGAGTCCTTCTTGAGAAGCCGTCAGTTGTGCAGCTACTCATGAACTTCCCAACATTTTATGGAACCCGAAGGTTCATTACCGTGTTCGCAAGAGCCCTCCACTAGTCCCTATCAATCCAGTCCATACCACCTCATTCAGTCTCTCTAAGATCCATTTTATCGTTCACCCACCCACATCTTTGTCTTCCTAATGGTCTCTTTCCTTGTGTCTTTCCCTCCAATATCCGATATGTATTTATATTATTCCTCATTTTTGCTAGCCCTGCCCATCTCGTCCTCCTTCACTTCATAATTCTAATTATACTTTGCAAAGAGGATATGTTATAAAGCTCCTCATTATGCAGTTTTCTTCTCCAAAGAATCCGTCCAAGTAAAAAGCCATTTGTGACGTTTGGCAGTAAGCTGTTTTTTTTTACGGTGAGGAATTGTTAGCCCCACACCCAGTACCCAAACTGGAGGACCACCCCTTGTCGGCTGTCCGCGATTGGTTATTCAGCATATTCGCAGCTACCCTCCGATGTGGTGGTAACAATAGCAATACTGTTCAAGAAGCAACAACAATCTCTCTTGTTTTGGATTCGATATTATGACCGCCTACCAGAGTCTAGGAGGCTGACCCACGAGTTAAATTGGCTTTTATTGTAGGAATTACAAATGTTCATTTTCTGAATAAGACATTAACAACACGAGCTGTGGTTTCTCATGGTTCTCCTCAGTCCTTCCTGAGGAATTCCGGCATATTGTCTCACAATACTCCATGAATGTTTTCTTCACGCCCTTTTAAGTCAGTTGTTCACAATCGTTGTACCATTCGATGCTATGTAATATAATTTTTTGATAGCGTCTATTAATAAAAAATAAATATAGAAATAACAACAGGATTTGTAGGGCCGGAAGTTTTAAATGAAAGTAGGCTTATGAGTTCTACTAGAAATCCCTGTTCTTATTCCAGTATTCCAGACAAAGCTTTCTGAGCTTATGTTGTCAACGTAGGGATTATGTGAAAGATATGTTTCTTTTCAGTGAATTCTACAAAACACAGTAAGGAACGTAATTACATGGGCAGAAACGGTGAATGTTCAATAAGGAGAGTATTTTATGATTGAAGTTCGATTTTTATTTTGCATTCGCTTTAGTAGGTTTCCTCGTATTAGAGGTAATTTTAAATTAAACCTGCAGTCATCTGGGATATGTTGAAGTTAGGACAGTATGTCCTCGCTAAACATTGATAACCTTCTACCAGACTACGCGGTGTCGCATTAGAGAATATCACAAAATTAATACAAAATTGTCTTTAATACAAGAAAATTGATCAACGCGGAAAACTATTAAACTCGCCAGTCCAAAAGTTGGGAACTTAGAATAATTTTAAGCACCTTTTCAGAACTTAACGGCCATATTTACGCATTGATTTGTATTGTTATTATTTTATTTTTTCAAAATTATGGGGGACAAACGAAACTTTTGTATTATTTTATCGTGGTAACTTGAGGGCACTCAGTAGCATACTTGGTTGAGGCACTATGGTACAAGCCGGACGGGTTCTATTCCCGTTGAGGTCGTTGATTTTTCCAATGACCTAATCCTTCCAGCCATATTATGGCCCTGGAGTCGACTCGGCCTCTAACAGAAATGAGTACCAGGAAACTTCCTGGGGGGGGGGGGGGGGGGGGGGGGGCGCGGGGCGCGTGGGGNGGGGGGGTAAAGGGCGGCCGGCGCTTAAGGTTGACAACTTTACCGCCATCTGTGAGCTGATTGTGTAGAAAATATTGGAGCGTAGACGTCTCACAAACTTCTGGACCTTCACTGCCTGTTACAGGGATAACAAAATCGTGGTATCTAACGTGCATGATAGTGAGGGCATGATAAAAGTAGTGAGAGCTCTTACGGACATGATCCGAGATACGGAAGCGTGCAGAAACCTAATCGAGCGTGATAAATGCATTGCGATTTATTAATCTTTAAATTCCATTTTTATGCAGTATCAAGCAACACTGATACTGTTATTTGCGATAGCTCACAGCCTTTCGCTTTTGGAAGAGCAGAGATTTACTGTGTAGTTACATAAAGCGACTGGTGTTTTCGCGGTCACTAGCGTCATCAAGAAACAACTTTCCACTTTCGAATTCTCTGGAACGCAGCTATAAGCAAATTGACACACACAGCACCCCGAAAGGCAATTTTGTGTGAGTGTACTCAGCCCAGTTCTTTGCGTAGCAAAAATTCAGAAGTTCTTAGAAAATCTGGAGCTAGCTCAGTCGATAGAGGGACTAGGCTTCTAGCTGGAGGTGAGTGGTCAGCTTCACGCTCCTGCCGCTTTACCCCCGAGGAAGAGCCCCAGGTACCCTTTGGATATAAGGTTGGGTGGACCCCAATGCTGATCTGGACGTCATTAAGAAGTGAGAATTCTAGCCCCCACCGAGACTCAAACGTCCAGCCCTTAGCCAGTCGCTCTACCAACTACCCTACCCCCGGCTCTTGTACGGAATATTATTACGCTAATCTAACGAAGGAGAATAGGATAGGCGATACATTTGGAACGTATGAGAGAGATGGAAGGTGCATAAGCCATTTTATTTTGAAAGACTTGACGGTAAGAAAACACTTGGGTTACCATCATTTTCTCAAGAGGTCTATATTCTCTGCTTCTGATAACTGAATTTTCAGTCCGCCTATGGTTAGAATAGCAGTTTCATATTGTCATTTATTAGGGGTTGCGTGACGCATAATAATGGGTTCTGGATCTGATGATTTAGTTTATTGGCACTTCTTTACAATTAAAATCAATTATAACAGCCCACAGCCAATGACTGTGTACGACTCGCTCCATTCCTTACTGGACCACGAGCGTCTTCTCTTCCACTGTGACGAATGAGGAACAAGGAATCACTGCTCACTGTTTGAATTACCTTACGAATGCTGCAAGAAAGATCTCTCGAATTCACGAATGAACTCCCTTTTATAACTGCCAGAGAAGAGAATAGAGATCACCGCCTCCAGGGGTTCTACTGCTGCTCTTCACGAATTCGTTGTCTCGGAAACCATTTGCCTAGCAAATGGATAATTCCGTGTCTGCCTCCATTATTCCGGCTTTTAGGTGGTATTTACCGAAGCGATGCATTGCAAATGGTCATATTCCGTCACGATATTAAAATTACGAATTTTTAATTCGCTAAATATCACAGGGAAGGGAAAACAATGATCTTTCATGAAATTATGAATTTCCATGTCTTCGATGAACACTTTTAAGAAATAACTGCAGAATTTCGACTTGAGGTACCAGTCGCATCTTCGTTTTGCGGTCCAATGCTATCATTTCTGTGATTTAGGATTAAAATGCCTTCAATAAAAAAAATATATCTTGAGTGGGGGGGGGGACGTCGCTTCATCTATTGTATAAATTGCTGTCACGGATCTAAATAGCTTCTCCTCCATTGTGTCCTCACTACACGTCGCGGTTGAGTGGTTGGCTGACCTGCTGCTTGCATGTCAGATTGAAATCTTTGCCTGTAGATCATAGATCTACAGACTTCAGAGCAAATATAGGAATAACATATCAAAACAGACCAATGCCGCTTCCTTTCAGATCAATTCCAATTAATTATTCATTTATCATTTTACCAGTCATGTCTGAGGTGTACCAACAGTCCCGGACCATAGAAGGTGTTGCTTATTTGGCAAATTACGGAGAACTGTAAAGAAGGGAGCGTTGTTTCCTTATCAAGTATTGAATATTTTTACCTAGGACAATCCCTTTCGGCGCTAAAATGTTTACATTTCATGTTGTCAAGGTGACACGACGGCGATAGGTGGATATGTTCCCAGGGTACGGGGGAAGGAGGGGCAGATACCACATAAAACAAGAATAGTGAGAGAAACTGTGTTTTAGTGTACTCGTAAAAGGTAACGCCATCCTGTAATAGACCGTAAAGGCCCATAGTGTTGTGAGACGTCGAGGCTTCCACAATACCTACAACGTAGACAGTCGGCTCACAGATGGCGTAAGACCTTACTCGCCGGCTACCCTTTACCCCCCAGGAAGATTTCTGGTACTTATTTCTGAGTCGACCCCAGGGCCATAGTGCGGCTGGAAGAATTAGGTCAATTGAAAAATCCACCTCATCGGGACTCCAACACGTGACCTACCGGCTTGTAGCATAGTGCCTGAACCAACTACGCTACCGAGTGCCCCCCTCTGTACTTAATACGGGGTCTTTAAATAACTTCCACTCCATCTGTCCTGTTGTTTACAATAGTGAACAACGCAGTTTTTATGCTTTGATATCAATATTCGTTCGACAATAAGCCGAAACGTTTCTTTCAGAACAAATACCGTAAACCGAAATGCGAAACATACAATGAATGGAAACCCATGGAGTCCCAGTGCCGTTATTTGCGTACCAGTGGCCAATATTACTTGACCCAATGAAAACATGAAACGAGAGGTTTCTTACTAGAAACCTGCATACAGGAACCTCGTTCCGCTATCCTAACCGTTGAAACGGTCCAAGCGTCCTACAAGCTAGTGGAAGAAACCGGCCATCCTTGGAAGCTCAGAGATTCAGAAACTCACCTTCGCAGCCGAATTCCTAATGTGTGTAACACCTTCTGTCGTGCAAAAACAGAATGTGCAGGAATCGGGAGAGCCACGATGGCGTCAATGCCGGATTTAAGTATAAACTAAATAAGCTGCTACTAGCGGCCTCACAGTCCCCGGAAACTCCAAGTCCTGAGAAAAATCGCTTACGTGACAAACACTCATGCTGTTGTGAACGGAGAAGGAATGGCTAACTGCATGCTATCAGATTATAATAGTGAAAACAGAAAGCACAGGAACAGCTGCGGCAAACGAAAAATAAATTGGGAGCTCGTTGCTGCGCTGCCGTTTGCTGACAAGCGACATATTTGTGCAGTTCCACACACACGTACATGCATTTCCTTCCTACCAACAAGCCTCACGCCCAACCCCAAAGCTGGAGGACCACCTCTTGCTGTCTGTCAGTTACTACATATTTAATATATTCGCTGCTACTCGCCTCAACTAGTGTCGAAGTCAAGACTACGTGGATCTACACATCCATTCCCCCATACATCTTCATGGCGTAGTGCTTAATTAAGCACAGGAACAAGTTTACCTTAACTTTTTCGTTCCTGTCTGGAGGCCGCCTCCTCCATCCGCAGGCCAACTAAGAGCCGTGCCGTGGTGACAAGGACGCACTGCGCTTGAGTAAATACCAGCCCTACAGGGGAACGACATAAAAACTGATAAGGAATCCACAGATTGTAAACTGCTATTAAGGCCACTACTGCGGGACCACTGAAACTAAGGTGAGCTTCATTATACTAGATTTATTTACGGACTTTCATATTTAGCCAAATGGGGGGGGGGCAGAATTTTGTAATAGACAAGCATGTAAGTGCGTGAGAGGATTACTTTCAGACACTACGATAGAAGGTTTTGTGTCTCATGTTTCAAATTAGGATACCGGTGAGGCATGGGCGTGGGGCTATTAGGGACAAAAGAATGCAAGCAGTAGAAATAAGAAACATGATCCTTAGCTCGACGTACACGGCTAGACAAAAGGTATTACTGAAACACATGTGAAACTTAAGATCAAATATAGAATTGGAGAAATTACTACTCCATGAGGTTAGATTGAAATGCTGTATTGACAGAATACAGATGACGAAAATGCAGATAAAAGAGTAAAAGGAAGACCAAAGAAACCGACGGAAACTAATTTTGAGTGTGGTAGAAATACTGAATGATGTGGTTGCAATTACAGCCAAAAAGGAAGGACACATCTCAAGACACAGTATACAAAAAAATATAGGAAAAACGACTCCCATAGCGGAAGAACCATACAATACGCGAGTTTGAATTAAGACGTATAAGATGAATAATCTTAACAAGTTTTAGTGTATACAAATTGTATTATAGTTGATGAAGAATGTACATTTTAATAATTTTATGAAAGACACGTGATGGCAAGCAACGCAATAGCTTAGCGTAAATAAAGCACCTGAGGATAGCACACTGTTGCCGAAACATGTAGTGAAGTGACATGTGAAACCGAGTGCACTACAAGACGGCCATTACATACATATCATGGATGAGTGTTAAACTAGGTTTTGGTGTATGAATATGAAGCATGGTCCGTGACTCAAAGGGACAAAATTATGTTAAATGAGATGATGATGGAAGTTTCGCGTAAGGTATGTGGACCAGTGAGTGAGTGATGATGTAGGGAATCAGAAGTCACGAGAGTTGACCGTGAGCAGATGGTGACAAAGAAATATGCGAATAATAGAGAAGAATGTGCATCTGTAGTTAGGGACAGCCAGGTTCCTAGAGAACCGCAGAACAGAGGTGTAAATAAGTTAAGTATGTACATAATCAAAACTACAAATAATACTGCGCGTTTTTACGATAGATATTATTCCTTAATGGAAAATTTCCTGTTGTACTGCATCATTATTCTCCAACTGTATTTCTTTAAGTTCCGTTTCAATATTATCCTCCTCCTTACTCCCAAATTTCTTTAAGTAGTCTCTTCCTACAATATTCCGTACATATTTCTCATCCTCTTATGCGTTACATATATGTCCATTCTAGAAAACAGAAAACACGAAGTTTCGGAAACTAGATCTGTTTCCGTCCTCAAGTGAGGAGGGGAATAACCCAATCAGTTGGGACCTTTAGAAAGAGCTAGTCTCAATCATTGGTCCAGTGACTGACATTAGCTCTTTCTAAGGGTTCCAACTGATTAGGTGTATTCCCCTTCTCACCTGAGGACGGAAACAGATCCACTTTTCGAAACGTCGTGTTTTCTATTTTCTATAATACTGGAAGATGGAAAAAGTACAAAATCCAGTAATTCTGGGGACCTCAATATTGATCAAAAATTAGTCTTGACTTACGTCTTTGTGTGATATGAATTTGAAGGACAAACATATAGGTGAGAACCAGAAGAAACAGAAATAAAACGCAACAGTAATAAGAGTAATATGAATGGCAAAGAAAGGTAAAGCTATCCCTGTAACAGGCCATGGAAGCCCATAGAGTTGTGTGACGTTGAGGCTCCCACATTTTTAGACAGGCGGCTCACAGATGGCGGTGAGGTTGTCTGCCTTACTCGTCGGCCGCCCTGTACCCCGCCAGGAAGATTCCTGGTAATCAGTTCTCTTAGAGGTTGTGTCGACCCCAGAGCCATAGTGCGGCTGGAAGGATTAAGTCAGATGAAAGTTTCTGTTGTTATCTTTATCTATTCACGTTTACACAGGATTTTAATGCGTTTATTCGGAACTTTGTTAAAAATACAGGGTGCGTCAGAAAGGATGGTTGGATTTCAAGCCACCGTTACGCCGTGACGGGGGGAGTCGTAGAGGGAGGGCGACTGTTGGGTCGGCGGGAGTATGCAGTTTTAGTTGGTAACATGGAGTGGTCGGGTGCACAGCGTGCGATCGTCGTAGAGACGTTTTTGAAAAATAGGGTCTGTGATCGCCACTCAACGAGCCTTCAGCACTCATTTCGGCTTGGACGTCGCAATAGGATCCCTACTCGGAACACAATTTTGGGGTGGGTGGCTTCATTTCGTGCCACAGGTTCAACCTAGGTTGAATCTAAAGTCATCTCGCATCGCGGTGACATTCCTTGGCCCGCACGTTCGCCTGACCTTCAGCCCTGCGGTTTTTCCTTTGGAGCCATTTGAAGGCGAAAGTTTATAAACATCGACCACATACACTGGACGAGCTGAAGACGGCGATTCGAGAAGAAATCGCGGCGATTCCTCCAGATAATGACCGCGAGAGTGAAGAATAACTTCAGAAAACGCCTCGACGTCTGTATCAGAAGCCAAGGACGTCATAAGGATGATACTGTATTCCACAAATAAACTGCATGTATTGGCGAATCTGATGGTAACAATAAAATTTGGATTTGATGAAGCCTTGTCAATTTTATTGCCCTGTGAAATCCATCCATTCTCTCTGACGCACCCTGTACTACAGAATAATTATTCTCTGTACGTGACTAATCACTGACTGACTCATGGAGCTGAGTTCTCCTTGCGAAGCCGCCAATTCTGCAGCGACTCAAGACGTTCCCAGCATTTTATGGAACATGAAGGTTCATTACCGTGTTCACAAGAGCCCTCCACCGGTCCCTATCCTAAGCCAGATCAATCCAATCCATACCACTCCATCCTACCTCTCTGAGATCCATTTTAATAATGTTCACTCACCTACGTCTTGGTCTTCCTTGTGGTCTCTTTCCTTCTGACTCTCCTACCAGTATCCTATATGCATCCTCTTTGCCCTCATTCGTGCTACATGCTCTGCCAATATTACCGTTCTTGACTTGATCGTTCTAATTATACTTGGCGAAAAGTGCAAGTTATGAAGCTCCTTATTATGTAGTAATAACTTGCAATATTTTTGTATCCAGTAGACCAGATTTTTATGTTATACGACACATTTTCTCCAATTATAATTCTTATTTATGGACGATTCACACTGCTGATATATTGCATTTGTCATCTCTTTCATTCGCCACATATCGTTAATATTTTGTGCCAAATTCGCATATTTGTTAACATTGCTGCTTAAACTTATTGCTACGTTAAGAACCAGAAAATTCTTCTTTAATCTTCAGTTACAGGTAACAGTCATATATTTGGCCTGTTGGCCATGGTCGTTTGATAAGCAATCACTCCTCTATTCCCGTATAGCTCATAATTATTATTTTCCATAACGTCATGTGGTTGACGTTTGTTGTGCGGCTTTATTTCGATTAATAAATCGGGGTTTCTGCAAGACACTGATGTTGCGGACGTAACTTTGCGTCCATCCAGCTCTTTCCGGCCTTGAAGGAACCCGTCACTTCTCTTTCCGTAACTGGCATGAAATAAGCAGCATCGAAGTGCGTAATGACTGGCCAGCATGCAAGGTCGCGGAGCTGAAGGATATGTTAAGTTCGTCTTCCCATACATTACAACAGTCTGATGATGTTACCCACGCAAGACTGAAGAATGTTATAGCTTTATGTCAACAACACGCTGACACAATGGTTGGCGTTGAATTGAGCTTCTGTGCTTCCCATGCTACAGGCGTGTGAAATGTCGTTATTTTCAATTGGGGTGTCTAACTAATTCCTATAAATTTCCGGTTCTGAAAATATACAATGGGCTTATTTAATTATCTTTTTTTTTCTATCGGATAACAAGCACACCCGAAAGACCTGGACCTACTACAGTTTGTGTGCTGTTGTTGGGTTGACCAACTACAATATACCACGACTCAAGAAATTCATGCTTTCCCAGACCAGTGGAGGAATTGAATTTTTTATTTATTCCGTACAATATAATTCTACTGATATATTGGGTTTTCGGACTTTATCCATCGTCCTGGTTTTTAAGATAACTAATAAAAACACGACGTTTCGGAAACAGATCAAGTTTCCGAAACGTCGTGTTTTTATTAGTTATCTTAAAAACCAGGACGATGGATAAAGTCCGAAAACCCAATATATCAGTGTGTTATACACCATCGCCAGAATCCTATAGTAACTACCTATAATTCTACTTGCATGAAAGTGATATATACATTTTTATGAATTTGTGCCCCTCCTTTTTAAAGGCCCCTTTCTTGGTTCGAATCCAATTCGAGGAATATTAGAAGCAAGCCGCGTCAGAATGTATCAGTTCTGTTTATCAGAAGCAGGATACAGGCCATAAACTGTTCTGGTTTGTAATCAAAGATTTTTTTTCGTTTTGGGGGTTTTCTGTTACGAATAAATCGTTGCATTGAAGAAGGCCGGGAACATATGAGAAAGCGCCACGCCGAGACTGGGATAACAACCTTCGGCTATGTAACATTCCTTGCCCTCAAGACGCAAAGTTTTCTGAAAGATTCCGAGGAGAATCTTGTAACCATTCATCCTAATTGGTGGACTATTTTGTATTAATTAAATCTATATTAAGTTAATATCACGTATATACAAAGAGATCCGGCAGATAGCCAACTCTTACACGCAGAAGTGACATAGTTCAAGTTTTGCTATGTGGACAGGAAGTAACATCTGGTACTTTCCTGGAATTCTGGCAGTTTCGGCGAAGTCGGAAAGTCTTCGAGAATTTGAGAGCTGACAGCTTGGAACAGCTATAACTTAGAAGTGGGAGGGCCGGAGCCTCATCCTCTGATCCTAATGCATCAAGTCGCTGTCAACCTTAGCGTCAGGTCAGCAACTGCCAGAATCACATAGCAAAGCAACATGATTGGAAATTCCCAAATTTAGGGAAACTCCTAGTTTGAAAACTTAACCAATGGCAAAGTGGAGGAGTGGATTTCTCTTGGAGTCTGTGGTTCGTGGACCTCAGGATTCAGAGAGCGTGCATTCCACCTCAAGGAGTCTGCATCCAACTTTCGGCCAAGTCAGGCACAAATTACAACTATGTCCTTTTAGTAAAAGTATCATAAGTTAAAATCCAAATAAGTGTTATTAATAGATTCCGTTGTATTCAGCGAGCCGGAGTGAATTAAATAATTACTAAGTGCAAAAGTCTGTAGTCTGTGACTGTAGTGTAAGAATCTTCCTGCCCTGCCCGAGCCAGACCCTTATAAGATCCCGGGATAAGAACTCATTTCTACCAATTACAGAGCAGAACCCAGATACTCCCGTCTTTCCCTACTTGCGAGACACCTAATGGTAGCCCAGGAACGGACTCCCGCCTACCAGCACCAACAACCACAATTCTCCTCCCTTCTCACCTAACTTCTCGCCATCCACGAGAAGAAGGAGGAGGGCAGTGACTCCAGTGGAGGTGTCCAGAAAGAGGTGCAGGTGAATCGCAGCACAAGGAAGGAGAGGACCCGGATAAGTGGAGACCAACGTAAAGGACCCAACGAAGTGAGCGGTTAGAATCTGTATCAAGTCACTTGTGACTCTGGACATGAACCAGCCGGATATGTGATTGATACACAGCGTTGGTTCAGACAGTCTCGTGGAGTCCATCTGACAGATAACTCCTATCGGAAGGAGCATCTGACGTTTCGCAACTGCGTCAGTCACTACGGGGGGGGGCCATTACCCCCTGATTTTGTCTTGCAATCTGGTGACGAGACAATAATATATACTTAGTCTTATCTGACTTTACTTCTAGACTAATCTCCTTACTATCGTCAGTTAAAGGTCGATTGCCTTTATTTGTGGCATCTGTGTTATCTCTCAATAGATTTACGTCACCAGCATGGACTTACAGTTGATGTGTCCCATTTAATTTCGACCCATCTAGTTTTCCTGGTGCTTCCTAATGGCATATTCTAAAGCAAAGTTGAAAAGCAATGACGATAACGCAACTCTTTGTTTTAGACAATTCTGGACAGGGAAATTATCAGACAGTTGTATACCTCAGCGGGCTTTACTATATGTTTCGTTTAAACATACTTTAATGAAACTAACAGGTATTTTCATGGGTATCCCAAACTCTTCGAGGATGTTATACAATACTTCTCTCCTTCGTGAATCATAGGCTTTCTTGAAGTCTGTGAAGAACTGATGCACTGTCTCATCGTACTCTCATTTTTTCCTCCAGTATCTGGCGAATGCAAAAAACCTTATCAGTAATTGATTTGTTATGTCGAAACCCACACTGATGATCCCCAATAATTTCATCTATAAAAATAGGTAAAAGGTAAAGCTATAAGTATAAGAGGCCGTGAAGGTTCATAGGGCTGTGAGACGTCGAGTTTCCCACATTTTCTAGAAAATCGCCTAACAGATGGCGGTCACGTTGTCAGCCTTAACGCCCGGCCGCCCATTGCTCCCAGGAATATTCCTGATACTCAGTTCTGTTGGAGGCTGAGTCGACCCCAGGGCCATGTAAATCATTCTCTGCGACTACTATGGCCGTCTGAAATTGAGAATAATTGTTGCAAGGTGCTTGTATTACTCACAGATGCAGCTTCCTATATGTTGAAAGCAACAAAGGCCTTACAAGTATTTTATCCAAATCTTATACACGTAACCTGTTTAGCGCACGGATTACACCGTATTGCAGAAAAAATACGCGCAGTTTCCAGCTGTTAATGATTTAACTGCAAGTGGGAAAGAAACTGTTTCTGAAAGCACCAGCTCGTGTCCATTTGGACAAAGATTGCCTACCTCAGGTTCCTCTGCCACCTGAACCTGTCCTAACAAGATGGGGGACATGGTTATCCGCAGTTTCATTTTATCAGGAGAATTTCAATCAAGTTATAGACGAGGTTACAAAACTTGAAGATGAGTATGCATGTGTCCATGAAGCAGAAGTGGTATTTGGAAGTGATACGTTTATCAAGATGTGAATTTTATCCATGCACATTTTTCTATGGCTTCAAAAGCGATTGAGAGCTTAGAATCTTGTGGTGCACTCCTTCACGACTCCAACTCGTTCAGAAAGCAACTTGTTCACTGAATTCCGCTCCAGGCGAAATTGGAGAGAAGATTAAATTCAAGTTAGAAAAGGTGTTGGAATCGAACCCAGGACTAAGAAAGATTCAATCATTTAGTCAGTACTTGAGTGGAATTAGGGTATCTTTGCCAGATGAATGTTCTGAACCTTCGGCGCCAGTGTATAAATACTGTCCAATCACGTCAGTTGACGTAGAAAGATCATTCTCAGCCTATAAACTCATTTTGATGGACAATAGACTTAGTTTGTCTCCAGAAAACACTGAAAGACTTCTAGTTGGCTATTATGATGCTACTATCTGCAGTGAATGATACATGTACTCGTAAATAGGCGAGTCTGAATAAAATGGCTTGTTTCTTAAGTGCATATTTTTTATTTTTGGTGCATATTTTCCCGCTTTTTAGCACATAAAGATCCGGGCCCTAGTCATGACTCGTCGCAGGAGTTCATCTGTTGTCTGCGATTTCTCTTGATATACCAGCTCCTTGACATATCGCCAGAAAAAAAAACAAAGAGGAGTGATATCTTGAACGGAGAGAGCAGCCATGTGCTGTTCTAGGTCTGCTCCAACAATGTCCATTGCATTGACTCAAATATCTTTACTTGTCGATTGAAATGAGGCGGAGTGCCTGTGTTGCAGTCATGTATTAATCTGCCCTTAAAATGTAACTTTTTTCTAAATGGGCTGGTAGCTGGTTCTGTAGGAAACTGGGGTTGTTGCTGTTAAACTACTGTCAGTGATACACGGTCCCGTCAGTTGGCCGTGCATAATTACTGTGCATGTAGCTGATAAGGCGACAAAAAATGCTTATTCTGAGAAAATTGTATTGTATTGTATTTCCTGTCTTCAGCAGTAGCCCCGAAACGATTGAGTTTCGGAACCATGCTGACACAACATTCTTCACCCACAATAACCCATTTGACAGCCCCCTTAAATATGGTAGGCGGATGTCTTGGTTTCAACCATTTGGTGTGATACTTGTTTTTCAACAGCATAGCAGGAAGCTGGTTTTGTTAACATGGTTTATTTTTTGTGTTTAATCTTCATTTATTTAAAGACAGTTTCTCAGCTGCACTGGTTGCATAGCATCCAGTGTTCTAATGATAGTGAAAAATGTGGAACAATCTTGAACTAATTTTATTTGATGGTACTATCCTATTAGTTGTCTGGAGGGACTGAAGAAATTTATAAAACCCCTCCAGAATATCTGGCTTACGGGTCACAATCGAACCTTGGACCTTCTGACTACTCAGCAGGAATAATTATCATTCTACCGCGCTGCTTGGTATGTATTAGGATTAAAATTAACTTATGACGTGCTTTATTTCTTATTCTATACTGAAAATACCGAGGTTACTTCAGCAGTAAGCCTAATGCAAATTACCTGTATTCAAGGCGTGTCTGTTTCGGTCAAGGGAACCGGCTGCCATGTACAGAATTTTCATAACATTCTCAGTCTCTGCAAGCAAATGACACGCAAGTTTGTCCTCACATATCATGCTGCAGATAATACGTCTTTAGCCTGCGGTTGCAGTGCGTTAATCACCACTTCATTCCATAGTCTGGAGGTCACCAGTTGGAATAAACTGAAATTGATTAGCCTTAGTCCACCAGTACACGACTAAGTCAGCAGTACAGGGGTATTGAATTGCTTATAGTTGATCTGTTTGTCAAGAAGTACGTCTTATATATGGCTCCCGGGGTACACAGAAGACTGACCCTGAGCCACTTCAATTATTCCATATCATAGCACCAGTTTTTCTACGATTCGTTTTAAGATCTCTCCGCTTGTATTTATGTGACAAAGCAAGTCGGCATAAACGGTAATATTCTGGATTGTGTTCGAGGAATGGTCGGTACTAGTCTTAGGCGTGACACCCAATGTCCTGGCCGAAGTTTTTGTGATTTTCCCAAGTCCAGATGGAAGTTGTCCCAACGCCTGAGATCGTGTAACGAAGTTGGATATGGCGCGTGAAGATGAAAGTTCTGGGCATTTCTTAACATCAAACGGAGGTCTGTGATGAAGTTCGCCCTCTCCAAGCAAAATCTGTCAAGGACCATTACGTACGAGAGCAAATGGAATTCAGAATCGTTGTGGAAACAGTACTGAGGGGAGAGATCACAACGCCCTTGCTAGTAATTAGACAGCAATAGTTCGGATCGTAGCCTATCACATTACTGGTTGTCCTAAGCAGAAAGGATTGTTAAAATAGGTAGCTATTGTTCCATTTTCTGTATATACGTGTATATATAATTGGCCCTTTCTATTCTTTGCATGAATTATACCACTTAAATACATTCTCTTTCCTCTGCTTTCCTCTGCTTTCCTGGACTGTTCCCGACCTTATCTACCAGCTTCTCACAGCAACAGCTCACAACCGAACCCCAGCGGTTATCTAACTGCAACTCCTACCTTGCCCTACTTATATCATATCGGCACGGACCGCGCAGAAAACAGTTTCTCTGTTGCAGTGCAATTGTTGCTTAACGATGGTATGACGTATTCCACTGTTGCCTGCGCAGCCATCAGCATAGACTGCGCTGAAAATATCATTTATCTGTTGTTGTTTAGGGGCCGCTGCCTAGTAACCGCCGGTTGTTGTTGACTCCACAATTCTTGCTTTGAGCGAATATGCCACAATATCGTTAAATGAACTAAAACTACAAATTCAAATAAACCATCATGAAAAGGGTAAAACTATTCGAGAAGCAAACGTTGATATAGGCTTTCTGCAGGTCTGGCTCTGTCCAGTGTTATGGAAGTTCCTATCCGGACACCGGTCAACCTAACAAGAAAGGTGGCCCGTGTTAGAGAACAGTTGTTCTACAGGTAAACTGCTTCACCCTACAGGAGCCCCACAGAGTCAGCGGGCAATGTGAAACGTGTCTATCGGTCTCCATATCTCTGCGGTCTTCGTGCTTTCTGTATCCGCCAGGTAGCCAGCCAGACAGGATCAGTGGTGGCTGAGGATGAAACTGAATTATTCGCATTGGGGCTCAGGTAGCAGTGTTGCCGTATGTTAAGGAAACCATAGTTTCTCTTGTCGCGTTCTGGTGACTGATGAATGCAAGTTCTTCTCACTGTCCGCGTTTATTACCTACTTTTCTCGGCCTCTGCTGCAAATGAAAACGTTGGATGAATAAAACCCAGTCCTGGCCGAATTTGAATCATGGACCCTTTGAAAAGCAAAGACAAAATTTTACTCTCTTCGCATTCCGGAGGCTGGAGTAAGTTACAACTGAAACCGGTAATGATGTTAATTCTTACAGTTTCCTGAATGTCGGTGGAAAGTTGCAGACAAACTTTGAACACGAGATCCACACACCAAAACAAGAAAAATTGTTCATATCAACTTATTTACTTACTTACTCATGGAGCTGAGCCCTTCTTGAGGAGCCGCCAATTCTGCAGCTACTCAAGAATTTCCCAGCATTTTATGGAACCCGAAGGTTCATTACCGCCTTCACAAGAGCCCTCCACTGGTCCCTATTCTGAGCCAGATCTATCCAATCCATACCATCCCATCCTATCTCTCTAAGATCCATTCTAATATTGTCCACCCACCTACGCCTTGGTCGTCCGTGTGGTCTCTTTGCTTCCGGCTTTCCCACCAATATCCTATACGCATTCCTTGTCGCCCCCATTCGTGCTACATGACCTTCCCACCTCATCCTCCTTGACTTGATCATTCTAATTGTACTTGGAAAGAGTACAAGTTATGAAGCTCCTCATTATGCAGTTTCCTCCAACTTCCTGTCACTTCATCCCTCTTCGGTCCAAATATTTTCCTTAACACCCTATTCTCAAACACCCTCAGTCTATGTTCCTCCCTTGATGTCAGAGACCAAGTTTCACGCCCTTACAGAACCACAGGCAAAATTATAGTTTTGTATATTCTAATTTTTATGTTTTTGGACAGCAGACGAGAAGACAAAAGGTTCTGGACTGAATGATAGCAAGCATTACCCGAGTTCAATCTCCTCTTAATTTCCTCCTGAATCCGGTTTCGATCTGTTATCATTGTTCCCAAATATCTGAACTGTGCCACATTTTCAAAACATCTGTTTCCTATCTCTATGTCATGATTTTGCCCTGTATTTTGGTGACGAGACAGCAACATATACTTAGTTATGTGTCCGAAAACATTTAATATGTGATTTATAACTGAAAGAATATTGTGTAAACCCCAGCAGCAGCTGAGCATTAATTACTGGGGGGGATTGGTGGTGATTATTTGGATTTGGCTCAGTAAAGGGGATTGGTCGTCGAGATCGCCTGCGAACTGGACCCAGTGAGATGCCCTCAGAATTCTAGTTGAATGTAGCGAGATTTTCTGCTCTTTAATGTTCGTGCCGAGGTGGGAAATCTAAGAGTGTATTTCACACAATTTATAGTTAAAGACAATAATTGTAAACAAGTAGGCCCTCCCCTGATGAATTTCAGAGAATTGTTTGCTTATCTTACAAGCGGAAAAAGGGAGCGCCACTCTTAGTAGTTGATAGGGTTGCACTAATTTAATTTTATAATTTGAGACTTTCCACTGCTTATGGACCTGTGATACAGTACCTTTGCTGGCCTCTCGATATGATAAAACGATTTTTTTTTCTTGTAAGACTTTAATTGGTGTTACCCGTGGCAGTTTTTTCAGTACCCTAAGGACTTCATTTATACTAATTTCAGTAGTATGGCCCAAGACAAGGGAGCACAGTCAGTGTTAACGGGAGGAGTGCTTTGCAGACTATTAACGCTATGTTGACGTGAAACTTTGAGGATTGATTCAAAATAGGAGACAGTTGCCTTAGTTTTTTTTTCCTTGGCACTACAGCCCCAGTGGGCCTAGGCCCTACCTCCATGAACTTCTCCGTTCACTTCGGTTTTTCTAGATCTTACACATTCGGTAGGACTCCTTGGGCGGGTGATCAGCTCGTCGCAAGGCCTCTACCTGTACACAAACACAGGAAAACGCACACACACAAATTAAACATCCATACCCTGAGTGGGATTCGAACCCACGATCCCGGTTTCCAAGCGAGCGAAGACAGTACATGCCTTAGACCGCTCGGCTACCGTGACCGGCAGATGCCTTAGTTAGTCAGTACTTTTGTTTATGCAGAATTCACAATATGTGTAATTTTGATTGGAATGTCATACCATGACGTTTTGTTTCATTTGCCTGTGCTATAGTTTCGTTAAGAATCTTCACTAATATGTACTGCGAAGATAGTAATGCAGTCATATAAAAAACAAGGAGATTCAACTCTTGTTCATATTAATTTTTATTCTCCATTTCTGGAAACTCTATTCTAAATGGCCTGTTACCTTTCTCAACTTATGTGTGAGTTGTATGCTGCTTGACAGAGCATTGATGCTCGCTTCATCAGCGTGAACTGAAATGGCTACATGAAGGATTGTCATTAATACGTGTATAAATGTTAGGAGCGTGGATCCAAGTAAGCTTCATTGGCCATGATTTATGCTAACCGTCTAACAGTGCACACACTTTTTCACCTTACTCTTCTCTTTTGCACTACATGTTTCAGCACTAATGTGCCATCTTCAGGTGCGTCTCTATGCACGTCTAACTACTGCATTGCATGCCCTGATGTCTTCATAATAAAATGACTAAAATATATATTCGTCATGTATAATAATAAATTTTAAATATTAAAACTTTTCAGGATTCGCCATCCTTACGTCGTATCTCAATACGCGAGTCACGCGTGATTTTAGTATGAAGACATCATGACATGCAATGCAGTAGTTAGACGTGCGTAGAGACACACCTGAAGATGGCACATTAGTGCTGAAACATGTAGTGCAAAAGAGAAGAGTAAGGTGAAAAAGTGTGTGCACTGTAAGACGGTTAGCATAAATCATGGACATGAATTAGTGCAACAGGACGCTAAAATATAACATTATTAATAATCTTCATTGGGGCACTCAGGCCTGAATGGGGCTTTGTCTTGAAAAAGATCTACCATCCATTACCAAAAATAACGATTTTGAGTTAGTTGTGATATACACATAGTGATATAGTACATGTATTAGATGAGAGTGAATTTTTGCTGTAATACATTTTGCCATTGGTCGTGTGGTCCACATCATATCAGAAGCTCTTAAATGTCTAGGAATAATGCCCCTGTAATCTGATGGTTTTTTAAACCGGGCGCAGTGCGCACTGTGTCCCTTAACAATGTAGTACATTTTGCGGAGTATTTTCTTTTAAAGACAAATTGATCACTCCTAATGACTGAAGTTGCCAACGACGAAATTTCAGCCTTTTCATTTTTTTTCACTTCAAAAAGCAATCGATATTTATTCAGTAGCCTTATTGGGTTAAATTTCATTGGGGGGCGGGGGTGATAAGGTCCTTAACTGGTTTCGGGAGCGTAATAATGCTGTTACGGTGGTAACTCTCTGTACTCCTATGAAAATTAAACAGATCAACCAGTGGGCTCGGTAGAGCAGTTCAATGCACCCCACGGAACAATTTCACGAAATTTCATTCAGGAATGCTTTAAGTGCTTTGCATTAATTATAAACATGTAAAAGTAAAATTTTACTCGATGCTTTGTGAAAATAAGATATTCGATTCTTTAAATAGGGAAAATAAATGAAAGCAATACTTGACGATAAGTGCTAGGGACAAATTCGGATATGATGTTGGGACTAATTGGCGAAGAAAGGAAATCCATAATTGGACACTTCAGTATTTGTCGTGTTCGCCCTGAATTTCTGGTGAAGTTATAAGAAGAGATTAACTTCGCTGAACATTAATGCACGGACAAAAGAAAGACGTACAGAATTTCGATAGGTAGACGTCTAGGAAATGTTTATTTCATAATTAAAGTAGAAGGGGTAGTAATATTTTGGTGATAGGAAGCAGACTGTAATGACTCGATACGAGAACTTTGGTCTAAACCGGTTTCGTCTCTCTGTATATTTTTGTGTGCTGATGTAAAGATGCTCGTGTGAAATTGCCTCAGCCTTTGCATGGCCTTGAGGAAGGCCTCACTTAAAGGCGCCGATGTGTGTGATGGCATAACAAGTGACTCACTATGTAACGTCGTCATCGAAGCAAACTCTTCAGTTATATGGTGACGTATCTTCGAATCAGATTACGAGAATAGCTTGCCATTAAAAGATAAAAGTCACTTTTATTAAATCTGCTCCCACTAATTCCAGATAGCTTTTAGATCTTCTAGATTCCTTCCTTTTCTTTTTTTCTTTATCGTAATATTTTTAATCTCATGGCCGTCCCATATCTCAGGCAGTAAGGCGCCGGATTCCCACCTCGGCGGCCCGAGTTCGAGCTCAGGTCAGGTTATGTAGGATTTGTAGTGGACAAAGTGGCACTGGGGTAGGTTTTCTCCGAGTACTTCGGTTTCCTCTGCCAATTCTCATTCCACCGATCGCTTCACACTCATCGTCATCTAACATCCTGGGGTGGTACAATAGACCAAACAGTGGCCAACATGCCAAGTAGGCTCAGTTTCACCCCACCCCAAGAAACTTAAAAAAAAAAAAAAAGACAAAAAATTTATAATCTCACATTTGACTTCTGTTTCTTCTTCATCTACTCCTCCTTGTCTGTTTGCAATTTTCATAGCATCCATCTATTCCTCTATTTCCGTACCTCCCCTTTTCCTTCGTAATAATTCCTTCTTCCGTTTCATATTTTCCTCCTGTTACGCTCTTCTTATACTTGTCGCCCTCTTCTTTCCATTTGGATGCTTCTATTCGTGTTTCTCTCTTACACCTCATTACATTAATCATAGACTCTTTTTTTTCATATCATAATAATATGCTTCTCCGTTTTACATCGCTTCACATTCTCGTATTCTACAGTTTTTAAAGGAGAGGAGTCTAGTGTAATGCACAGTTTGCACAACCCACGTCTTCTCCTTCTTCTCCACTCTCTTTCTTCCTCTCAACGTCCCTGTTTCTCATACCCCATATCTTTTAGCCTGTTTTTATTTCCCTGCACAATTTCTTCCACCGGATTTAAAATTGCAATACCATTTCCAGTGATATAATTAAAAAAAAATTGCTAGTGGATGGGACTAACTGAAAAAAAAAATTATTGCTAGTAGGTTGGGACAAAGTCCCTTGTACTGCGGCCACTTCTGGGCTATTGTACCAGCCCCAGATGATAGGTGAGAGTGATTGTGGAGCAATTGGTGGAATGAAGATTGGCAGGGGAAACCGAAATATTCGGAGAAAACGTGCCCAGCACCACTTTGTCCACCACAAATCCCACTTGACCACACCCGGGATCGAACCCGGGCCGCCGCGGTGGGAAGCCAGCGACTAGCCGCTTGAGCTATGGCGCGGCCTTAATTGAAAATAAGTATAATTATAACATAATTTAGCTGACATGCGTTCGCCCATTTTAGTACGTCCCACTGCCTGTAATTCTGACACCACTATTTTCATATTCTTTCAAAATATAACTGACCCACTCAGTGAGCCTTCTAACTGTCCTCTTAGTGCCCTTACGTTGGTCTCCACTTTCATCCGCCGCTTCCTTGTTGTCGTCTGGTTGAGCTTAGGGTGTGGGATTACTCTGTATTTGAATTTGTATGGGCGCCAGTGGACTTGGGTGAAATCTACGAATTTGGAACGCTCAGACGGTAGGACAAGATTCTGTCTCAGGGCGACTTCTGGGCCTTGCTCACACAAGGAGATAGAGAACACTTAAAACACACACTTCACCAACACTGTTGCTCTTTATTGTAGATGTGAACTAGAATTACATATTACAAGGCTGTAGCACTTTTAATTTGTGTACCAGACTTGGCCGACACCGATTTAACGTCCGGGAGGTTACTCCTGTTACTCCCTTTAGACGACTGACCCCTGTCACTCTCTAAGACGACTGACTCCTGTTACTCCCTAAGACGACTGACTCCTCCGGAGAGGCAGAAGTCCTGACGGTTCCGGGAACGCCCGGTTTCCTCTCCTCTGAAATTTTGCTGATTGGCTGAACCTAAAATTTGGGTGTTACTCTCATTGACATTCCGCCAATCCTTAACAAGATCCATGTTAATTTGGGCCTAAATACAAGACGCTCCTTCTGACAGCTCTCAAATAAATGAAGGTACACTAACGATCGCTCGGTACGCCCCTTCGAAAATTATTGCGAGTCGTATCTGTCAAGTCTCGAATTTTCAAAGACTCGTACCGCCGAAGTTAAGCGTTGAAATTCCCAGAAAACACAGCGGGATACTTCCTGCTCCGTTCTGGGTTTCCCAGTGACCTGCAGCTTGTTCGTCCCTCAGAAAGACCAGATGTCGTTCTTGGCGTCTGCTGGTGCTAGGGTCAATTGTGATTCATCTTTCGTTAACAATAATACGGTTCGTTTACTTGTAGTACACGTACATTTTAATTAAGAATGTAAATCAACAACATTGCTGAGGTTCCTGCATGGTGCGATTACAAAACCTTCTACAGTAGTTTAGTTGTTGATGTAGATTGTAGAAAAAAATATGGCATATTTCATATCCCTTTGCATAGTATAGGACAATGGGTACCATTCCATATTCAGAATAATAGCGTTCAGGCAATTAGTGCAACAGGTTAGAGAATAGGGTAATTGCAAAATATATGTGGTGAGTCCACCACACAGTAACCAATTGAATAGGAGCACAAATCAAGCTCTGTATTGTAGTGGTTACGACGTTCTGTTTCACGTTTCGGAGGCAATCGATTCAAATCTTGATTGGTTACCGCATACAGGTACACGTATTCCGTGATTTTCTGCATTCCCTCCACTAAAGTGACTATATAGTTACAATACGAAAAGGTGATAAATGCTTCCTTCCAGAGATTTTCTAACTCTTCCTTCATAATTTCATGTCAGACTGTTTGAAATAGCTCGTTAATCATTCACTACATTTGAAACGTCAGGAAACAAATAAAGAAATCAGTTCTTATTTGACAAGTAGCTGAAATTGTTATATGTAGTCAATGTGAACAATTCTGTACTTGTCGGGTACCGGAAAAATAAATAAGAGCAAGCTGAACCACCACAGTTCGATTCCTGGCAGAGGCAAGAGATTTTTCTCTACTCCACATCGTCCAGACTGGCCGTTGGACCCACACAGCCTCCTACACAGTGGGTACTGTGAATTCTTTCCCCCGAGGTAAAGCGACTGAGGCATGAATCGGTCTACGCACTTCCATCTAGTGCTGAGGTCAAGAATGATGGAGCAATACCTCCACTCCCAATAAGTCTTCATGGAGTGGTTCTTAATTATTTCCGCACAGGGACAACTTTAGCTCTTACCCCAGATTTCAGTATCTCGGGAAAGTGTTTGACTCAGTTCTGAGGAAAGTACTCTCATCGAATTTGGTATACCCAACGAAACTAGTACCGGTCACGGTAGTCGAGCGGTCTAAGGCTGATACTGTCTTAGCGCGCTCGGAAGCCGGGATCGTGGGTTCGAGTCCCACAGAAGACATACAAGTTTGGTGTGTGTATGCGTTTATTCTGTGTTTGTGTTGTCCTGTGTTTAGGTAGAGGCCTTGCGACGAGCTGATCACCCGTCCAAGGAGTCCTACTATCTGTAAAATTATCATGAAACTGAGAAATCAGCCTTATGCTCCGAAGTGGGAGTGAGAGGAGAGAGAAAAGACTAAACTAGTTATGCTAGTAAAGCGATTTTAAACGAAATCTAGGCTTGCGATAAAGCTCGTATACTCAGACATTTCCTGGTGTGTAACTTGCTGATAACGGTTTCAAAGAAAGAGCTGCTTTTATCATAACTGATTTCAGCTTCGCTTTAGAATATGCCGTTAGGGAAGTCCAAGAAAATTACGAGGATGTGAATTTAAATGGGTTAGTCAGATTTTGAATTGCGCTGATTATCTTAATGTATTGAACGAAGAAATAGATTCCACAAAGAGAGAGACAGAGACTATTAGGCACTAGTGAGGAGAACTGGCTATGCATAAGCACAGACAACAGTAATTATTATTTCAAGATGCTTCACCAGAGCGCAGAACAAAATTGTAATATAAAGATGTCTAAAAATCATTCGAAAACATGTCTATTTCACAAATTTTGAAACGGCAGTAACAATTCAATAAAACATTCATGAAGAAATTAAAGTCAGAATAAATTCTGGAAATGCTTGCTATCATTCATTTTAGAACCTTATATCATCCCTTCTGTTATACCTAGAAATAAAATCGAATTAATTTGTTATTATATTCCAGTCATAGATAAGAGCCGCGATAGCACAGTCGGTATAGCGACTGGCTACGGGCTGGACGACCAAGGGGTCGGACTTCGAGTCCCGTTAGGGTTAAGAATTTTCACTTATCCATCTCGTTCAGACCGGCTCTGGGGCCAACCCAACCTCCTATTTATTGGTACCGGGGTCTCTTTCCCCGCAGGTAAAGTGGCTGGGGCGTGAAGCTGACCACTTACCTCATACTAGTGCCGAGGTCAAGAAAACGTGGATCTATACTCTCCCATACGTCTTCATGGCATAGTTCTTAATTAGTTAAGCACAAGAACATTTTTTTTTTCTATTTCAGTCGTAGGATGGGATGGTATAGACTGGATTGACCTGGCTCAGTGTAGGGGCCAGTGGAGGCCTCTTGTGAACACGATAATGAGCCTTCGGATTCCATAAAATGTTAGGAGCGGCACAACTGGCGACTTCTCAAGAAGAGGTCAGCTCCACTGAGTTAGTTACTCGTTTACTCGTATATTCCAGTATTGCAAATTTCGTTTCATATCTACATGGCTGTGTGGCCGTTTACACTGTCACAACTTGTATACACTGTAAGTACTTCATGTTTCGGCCACACGCACATCGTCGGGGTCGGTTTATAAGTTGGTACACTCTTGTTTGAGTGAATCTGAAAGACATGGCAGACCACAGCCTTCCACTGCTGCTTGTCATCTTGTCGCTGAGAGTCACTGAGCAATCCTTGTCCACCTCTGTTATGGGAGAATTGGCTGTAGTGTTGTTAGGCTACCGCCGGTACTTCGTTTCACGTGCTCCCTCAGGGCATTCACTTAACAAATGTCTGGGTCACAGACGGACTAAGATGCAGTGAGTCAGAAAATCTACAGAAATTTAATGCAAGGCTGGCACAAGCCTAAATGCTGCCCCAGGTGAATTTTCGATGGCCACATTCCCGAACCTGTTCAGTTTGAAACAGCTCAACCTGCTCACAACTTAGTCATAATTAATAATACGTTATTCGGAGATGCAGTCACCAAGAATTAAATACCGAAAATGCGGGTTGTAAAATGTTTTTCCCCAGGCGAATGCCTTTTCACCTGTGCCCCATCTACTTAATTGACGCATATTCTTAGGTGGGTTAATTATGAGTAATATATCAGTATTACGACTGAATATTAATTTAGTCTCCGGCCTCGATTTCCATGAGTGTTTCTTTAAGGTTAAGAAACTAGTGAGTGACACGTTGACTAGTCTTCTAGAGGTAGTATAGCCTATGTCCACTATTTGTGTAGAGGTGGCAGGACCACTGAACTTGTTTATACATGGCATTTGGCGCCTGGCCAGAAGACACTCCATGAAATTAGGGATACTTCTGGTATATAATCCCATGCAGTTCGACAGATGTTCACCGACGTTCCCCCGAAACATCGGTGTGAATTTCCGAACTCCACGTCGCCACAGCGAGAAACTCCAGTCTTATAAAGATGATTGGTTGAAATTTCTAGGCTACATTGATTAGATGCCGTTCTCTAATTTATCAAATGTATTGGCCTAAGAGCCCTAGGTACATCAATGAGATTTCATTCTCCAGTTGGTACAAGTTTCGTTTCCTCCCCATGCAAATTATGGAAAAGCAGCTGGTTTGACGGAACGCCGCTTGGCGGGCATGCCTTGAATTGATGGTGCAGAATGATATGTGTAAGAGTTCGCTTAATTATTGAACCCTACGGAGAATAGCGTTGTGGTAAAATAACGGTGTTATTAGCCCTCAGGGCTTCCTTGTTCCCGCAGCATACTTTAATTATCATATTTATTAGAAGCCACTTCGACGGTGAAGAATGCCGTCTGATCTTTGACGCCTTGTAGTTCGGTAGAAATTTACCGACGTTTCGGAGGCACGTAATCCTTCTATCTTTAGGGTCCAAGGGTGAGTCAAGCAAGTAACCACCAAGAAACGAAGCAGCAAGGAAAGAAAACTTCTTTCAGATATAGGGCTGGAAAAGAGTCCAGAGAAGGCCAGTAGAAGCAGGTTGAAGAGAAAATAGTGCTGGTCCTTACAGAGCACCTATAGGCAGTTAGGCAGAATGGGTGGGGGTGTAAGGAGGTAGCAACTACTTTTTTTTTAATTCGCTTAGTGGGGTGGAGTCCAACTGGGTCCACTCGGCATGGCGGCCACTGATTGGCCTATTGTAGCCTGCCCCAGGTGATTATGATGATGGAGAATTTGGTGGAATGAAGATTGACAGGTGAAACCGAAGTACTCGGAGAAAACCCGCCCCAGCGCCACTTTGTCCACCACAAATCCCACTTGAGCAGACCCGGGATCGAACCCGGGCCGCCGCGGTGGGAAGTGAGGGTAACAGCTTGAGCTATGGCGCGGCCTAGCAGCTACTTAAAGAGCTCCAAGGAAAGCAGAAGATTGCTCTCAAACGTTGGTTAACTTATACGAGTCTACGTGACATCACATGGTGTTTTTATGTTTAATTTAAGTTATTTGTTGTTTAATAATATCAAATCTTTCAAAGTTCAGTGGAGTTCCATCAATTAGATTTAAATAACCATCTAAAGAACCTAAAATTTTATGAAAAAAAATGTAGAAGTGTGCAACTTGTAATGCAGGACACATGCACACATTTTTTTCTTTTATTATACTGGTACTTAAATTTCATTCAGAAACCTTTATTTCAAGGAAATACTGAAATGAAATGGTGATGTAAACAATACTGAAAATCTAACTTTTGAAAAGGCCAAGAAGAATAAAGTCAAATTATCTTTTTGGTGCCTCCGAGATTCCTTGTGTTTGTGAGCTGTTGCATTGATTAGATGTTGTTCAGATTTTTATTTATTTAATATTTTTAATCTGCAGCTATGGATGTCTAATGTTAAAGAACATCCATATAATGTAATATATTTTCATAAACAGTGTAATAATGGAGCATAGACATCTTGGAATGTCAATTTTCTGGCTCATTTTAGCTCTGTAGATGGAAGGTCAGAAAACCTCCCATCTAACTCCATATTATAACCTATTAACTGTAAATTTGCTAATTACCTTTCTCATATATTTGCAGGAAGAATGGCAGTTTTTGGTTCAAGGTGCCTCTACCGCATGTTGTGCTGGGTGATCCTTTGGGGACTTATTGTGTTGGCCGTGTTTCACCTGCGGAGCCATGAAGTAGAGGGCCCGAACGCAGGATCAATGAGCAATTCAGTCAACAGCCGTCTCCTGCTGCAAAAATTGGGCGATCCTCGAACACCTCACACGGAAGCAACTGCCAGCACTAGCCAGTCACCTTTGTCTGCTGCACATCTCTTGTTGAACCTTGAACCCAGCATTGACAAGTCACCAAGCCTTTCTGAAGCAATGATAGTGGAGGAAGTTCAAAAGAAACTCCCTAGCCTACCTATTGCATACTGGAACCGTCATAAGGATAGACCCATGTTCTATAAGAATGAAAGTTGTGCGAAATTTCCCAGTATCTATGACCTTGAGTTCAATAATATTTACTGGCAAAATCTCCATACAACTAATGGCTCATTTCAGCTCTTTGGTGCTTATTATGATGTCCGAAAATCCAGCAAAATAGGTCCAGCTGTTAGGATACTAGGAATGATCAATCGGATTGAACCTACAGTAAAGACCTACTGCCAGTTTTGGTTTGAATCCCAGAAAGAACCTGTTTTCATGAAAGTGATGGAATATAAATATATATGGTATCGCAAATGGGGAAATTACAAGCAGGGAATATATCAGCCTTACCTTATTGCTTGTCAGATTCCACATCAGTATCATAAAATTGTCCCAGCCTCTGTTTCCATTGTTGAGAAGCCTTGTGATACAGCAACAAACAATCTCCGTGTTGTATACAACAAGCCTGAAAAGAAGAAAAAGTTTGCTGTCTGTGTAAAGGGCTTGGACTTCCTTCATGAAGACCTCTCTGTTCGCTTGGTGGAATGGATAGAACTTCTGGGTATACTAGGTGCAGATAAAGTGTTTTTCTATGAGCTTCAAGTTCACCCTAATATTTCTAAAGTTCTGCAATACTACCAGAAGCTGGATCGTGTGGATGTGACACCTCTCACACTTCCTGGTGGACAGCCTAATGTTCCTGGATTTCAGCACATGTACCTTGTAAAGAAATGGAATAACAAGCGTCAAAATGAACTTATTCCTTATAATGATTGCCTCTATAAAAACTTATACACATATGAATATATCGCACTTCTGGATATTGATGAAGTAATAATGCCTGTTAATACAATGTCATGGCAAGAGCTGATGGATACTGTCCTGCCGAAGGCACGGGGCACGAAGAATGACACTCAAGCCTCGTATAATGTGCGAAATGTTTATTTCTTAGATGATTTGATTGAAGTTCATGGCTGGTTCAAAGATATTCCACGCTACATGCATATGTTACAACATGTATACCGCAGCAAGAACTTTACAAAACCTAATCAGTATGTGAAGTGTTTCCATAATCCAGAGCGAGCCCTAACATTACACAATCACTTCCCATTAGCCTGTCTAGGTGGAGCCTGTTCATCATATGCCATTGAAACAACAGATGCGCAATTGCAGCACTATCGGGCTGACTGTGTTCGAACATTGAAGAAGTCTTGCGTTGAATTCCGCCAGAATAGTGTTGTGGACACAACTATTTGGAAATTTAAAGAAAAGCTAGTTATGCGGACCACTGACACTCTGAAAATACTTGGGTTTTTTGGTTCACGTGATGTCAGGGCTCATATAAAATCAGAAACAGTCAAGTGATCTTAGGAAAAACTGAAACAAATTTAATTAATTGATTTGGAATAGTGAATTATGAACAAGAACATTATATTAATATCTACTCAAATGTCATTAGAAACTGACAATCATCAATGAAGGGTTCTTAGGCACATATATTTATCATGAGAAGGGAGATCAAAGAAGAAAGTAGATGATTATAGATGTAAGAAATAGAAATTGTCACCAATGAAACCACTTACAAAACTTCAATTGCAAGAATGGAATTTTCTCTCTGTATATATAAATTTGATTAATGAAACTTATAGTTTCAACATTTGCCAACAGCATATATAGTTTTCAAATATGTAATAAGTTAGGTATCTGAAATCAACTCTGTGTGAACTTGCAGAATAGACTTGTTTCTTTCAAGTATACATGTTTTCAGTTCAGTCACCTATGTTAGAAGAGCAGAATAAAACCTGAAGTTGGTATATTACAGTTTTATTTCTGAATTCTCTCTATATATGATTGTTTCTCAGATTTCCACGTTTATTATAACATTTGGCTTCTTTTAAACTTCAGCCTTTGTAGTGGGCTGTATTGATGTCATTCTGTCTTATTACATAATTTAATATTTAGTAAGTGATATGAACAAATAGTGTAAAAATTATGAATGTAGAAGAAATATGAAAATTGATGTGTATGCTGGTTAAGGTTATTTTCCCTCAAACGAAAATAAGTGTACTTATGGTCAAGCCACTTTCAATAATCAGATGAAATTATGAAATAGTGATACATTCACAGTAAGTGAACTGTAAATCCTTGACTTGTATAGCTGCAATGTATAATGTTACTTTAATTTCCTGATATAAAAAACAAATTTCTGCATTTGGTAGTTTTAAGTATTCCATTGTATAAAGCTACTAAAATTGTAGACGGCTTGCATAGTAAGTATTTGGAATCTATCAGGTTTTTCTGTTATTTAAGAAAGGAGTTCTGGAGAAAATAATAAAAACACATGAATACACAGCAAAAGTGATATCTGCAAAGAATGAAGACTATTTGATACCAATTGATGTGAAGAAATATGTTTCAGGATCTGTTTGTTGTTTACATATAAAATTAAAATTTAGCCAAATTATGCCACATCAGCAAAAAAGTATAAATCCATGCTGTGGATATGTTCCCTTCTGGTGATGTCAAATAATTATGTCTTCAACAGTGGCCCTACAAATTACATACATGTGAGTCACATTGAAGAATTGAGGATTGAACTGTGAAATGGGAAAAACTTAAAAATAAAACACATAAATATGCCCTCTCATTTTACTGTTATCAGAGGAAAAGAACATAATATTTTCCTGAAGATCCAAGTGCCAAACAGAATTTATAAAGGGCTGCATGCAGTCCTTAAAATATATATTAATAGTTTATTGGAACAGAATTAACTGTGCATACTTCCACATCTAATAATCTGTATCTATTTAAAAAATTAAAACAGGCAATATTAATGTACATGGGTTCATTCTATCCTTAAAAGGCTGAAATTATATAACAGAAAATATTTCTTGCTAATTAAGTGCATGGTCCATGCACTTATTTTAACTTTTAAAACTGAATAACATTATTCTATACTCAGCAAAGTTTTTCTGAGTATGTATTTAATAATTCTTTTATAACAAAATTATATTTTTATACTATATCACACTAACTAATGTTCTGCATGTTCCACATGTAACACATATTTACTGTAAAAGCATACATATAAATAATATTTATATATTATATAAATAATATTCCATAACTTCATTTTGTTGTGATTTCATAAAATATTGTAAAAGTTTATACCGTGTTTCACTCATTCATTCATTCGGTATATCACATAATCAGAATTGACAGCGAGATGCATATGAACAGTAACATTTTGCCTTTCTCTGTAGAATTCTCTTGTCATGAGTTATTCCTCATTTGTATCCCTAAGTTGATGATGTCAGTTTCATGCTACTTCAGTAGCAGCTGCTACAGATGATGAAAAATGACTGTAGATTTGTGCTGTTTTCCCTATACTGCCAGCTGCCTCTGGATTAGATTCAGATAACACATCACTGAAGCTGGAACAATTTGAATGTGTTTAATATACCAGTAACTTACTTATAGTTTAAAGACTGAGAGCACAACAAGAAAGAGCATAATTTTTTGCCTTTCTTGAAATTGTACCACACAACAATAGTATCAAAAATGTCAGTGTCTGAAGTATGTGTTCTGTGCAATTTGACCAGCTTCAGTGTCGCATATTCATTAGGATATCATACCAAGTATTGTTAATTCTGCATAGTCTATTGTCAAATAGCATTTGATACATCTTTTGAGGGACATGAAAACTAGATAATACCATCTTAAGAATTTGAAACAGCTAATTGGTTTCTGAATGTTTGAATTTAAAATGTTGGTATTATTTTGCCTAAAATCTACTGTGTATATAAATTAAAATTGCTAGTAAGTATGGATAGAAAAGATAGCACTAACCCAAGACAACAACCACAGTTTGTTAAATGGAGTGAATGTTTTGGTGGGGTGTGTCTCCATTACAAATCAGACAAAATATTTAAGTTTTTTATTTTTCTGATTCCTTTAACTGCCAGTGTCAAGAATGCTTTCATGACCAGAACAGTCATCTGGTTCAGAAATGAACCCTGCTGTTTCAGAATCTTACTACAATTGAATGACATATACACAAAGTTGAGCAAAGGTGAAGACATGAAGATACTAAAATCTTCCTTTCATACAACAGTATGTAGCACAGTTATGTAAACAATCAAAGACAGAAGACTGGGAAACAATGGAGCTTGTTCTGGCTCCTAAATAATACAAACTAAACCAATTGATTTCCTTACTGAATTACCCATTTTTGAATGAACTGTATCTTGTTCCACAAGAATTTTGTCATATTACTTGCACAATTATGCATTTTACAATTGTAAAATATATCATTTGAATTAGGGTGGTAATGAATGTTGGAATTTTTCTTTCTTGACATGAAGAACATCACTGTTTATTTTATAAACACTTACTGGCATTTTCTTGAAAAATAATGTGTGTTAACAAATTTTTTAAACATATGTGTCATCATAGGATATTGTTCTCAGTTGACTTTGCCACTTACAAGCTGGGACTTACTGGTGCAAACATAATGACAAAGCAGTTTCAGTACTCTTTCCAGTGCCTTTAGAAATTATAAATTGGCTTCACCTGTCAACGTTAGAAAGCCTCAAATTTTTGTCCTGATGGTGCTTCAGAAATCAGTAGTCAATATTATTTATAGCTCATGTACTTCTGGAATGTGACACCATATAGTTTAGTGCATCGGTACCAACATTTTGGAAGAACCTATATACCAAACTAAAGGGCGTCACATTCCTGAAGATTATGATCTTAATATTCACTGCCATGAGTACCTCGGATCTAATACATTATTATTTCAACTCATTATTTTTATTGATTTTTATTCTCAAGGTTATATATATGTATACTCATGATTTCCTTTCACTTTTTCATACAGGAAATGGAAGTAGTGATAGAACATAGAACATTGCTGCTTAAATTCTTTGTTGTTTATAAGAAAGAACATCAGGTTTAATATACAAGTAGTAAGTTTCCATTTCTGTTTGATATAAAAAGAAATTCGTCTATTGTATAAGCATAAAACAGATCAAATTTAACATAGCTTCATTAAACACCATTTATGGTTATATGTTAACCTGAAAAGAAAAGCGTTTGTTAATGAAACTAAAAATATGAAATCATTACTACTTTCATATCATGAATATAATGAAGATAACTCAAACACTATAAGCATAGAAATGCATGGCCTGGTCACTCTTTGTTCACCATCCACAGATCCGTCTTAATTAGAGTAACATTATTTCCCTCTTAATAGATACTTTAGTTTAAACAATTCAAGAATTCAACGATTAAGCATAAAACTAAGATCTTGTGTACTGAAAAAAAAAAGCATAACCACTCCTATTGCTGATGACACCTTATTGTGCTACAGATCCCTCTGTGGTAGTTGCTCTGTCTGCTTTCCACTCTTTGTTGTTGAATGGGGATGAATTCGGTAGGAGGGTTTCCGTTTAGGTGCCTGTAAGTATATGTGTGTAGCTTATGATTGGGAAAGCGTCTGTTCAGGTTAGTTATCTGGGTTGGCCAGTATGCTTAGTTACAGGCAGAGGTTAGCTCTAGTCTCAGCTCATAACATGCCTTGCTCCAGCAGAGCAGGAAAAACTTATGCTACCAAATTTGCACTAACACCATCACAGTTTCACTCAAGATATTATTTCTTGTTCACTTTGAGTTATAATGGCAATTCAGTTACTTTCACTTGCTTAAGGAATCACTCCTTAATATTATGGTTATTTGTATTATTGGAGGCTTCTAGTAATTTCTCTTTTACTTTACTAAGTGAAACTTTTACAGATTTTAACAATGAACAAGTTGTGAGTGTGATGGTGTGATGCAGGTTTGCATCTACAAACTTCAAAAGTTGGAAACTGACTATGTTTGGTAAATGAGCCCTCCAAAGTAGAGAGCTTTTTCAAGACCAAACTTCCAAGAGGAAGCTCCTCCTTGAAATAGGTCTTATTGGTCCAGTTCAAAATGTGGGAGTCTACCAGAAATTATGTTTCCCAATGATACAGATTTGCTGCATGATTTTAGCCCTTAAAGATTCAATGGCACTTTTGACAGCAACTTGATATATAATCAGCTTGGCTTGGGTTCTTGGCTCTCCCACGTTTAAGTTATAGCTAGCATTTACATTTACATTTACATTTACATTTACATTTGTTCTTCATTTAATGGATCCAATCATCTCCCTGTAGAGCTGGATATAAAACATGTCCCATACTACAAATTGATGATGACTACACATCATTCGTCCTTGGTCCAATAAAATATAAAATCAAGCCTCAGACAGAATAGCTCAAGTTGTCAGGACAACAAACATAGGTCATGGAAAAACCACAATCAAATTCACACCTTGCCATTCCACACACACACTGGCAAGCCATATCATTCAAGCAGTTACATTATAATATATTAAAATTCATAACAAAAAACAGACAACATACATACTTATAACAAGCAAGTCTCAACACTGTATAATTCATGCACACAGATCATTTATTAACTTTTGAGCCACTTACATGCTCAACAAATTCATCAATAGAGTGAAATGCGTTACTTTTCAAATAATTTCGTAAAACGAACCTAAATTGCTTTTTCTCATTTTTTTAAACTGTGATATTTGATGGCAGAGTATTAAATATCTTGACGCCTGAATAATACACCCCTCTCTGATAGGATGATAAATGTGTTGAAGGTATATGAAGGTGGTCATTCCTTCTGCTAACAATGACATATACAGAGTTATTGGTTTGAAACTTATCCAAATTAT
>NW_019742013.1:0-381 GCF_002891405.2 Cryptotermes secundus
CTTGGGAAGTGTTGTCCTTCATTCATCTGAATGAGGAAGAAATGATCAGTTCCAGTCGAATCTTCATTAAAATTCTATTCAGGAATTGGCAGAGTCCATGGGACTCAACAAACTGTACGAGAGAATGAAGGACTCGTAAGTAAACATATGACTGTTGTGTTAAAGTTGTAAATGGTAACGATATAAATAAGCATGTTGTATTCATCTCACTCTTAATTTGAGTCATATAGAAATAGTCATGTTGAGTGCAACGTCCTTCTTTTGTGGTATTTTCTTGTAGGTATGCTGTTAGAGCAGATGTGATTGTTTTGGAAATATGTTTTGAGAGTATATGTCCTTTCCATTATAGAAAGCTTCTTTTCATGCTTCAATTTTTAATTT
>NW_019742013.1:1912-4693 GCF_002891405.2 Cryptotermes secundus
CAGTCGAATCTTCATTAAAATTCTATTCAGGAATTGGCAGAGTCCATGGGACTCAACAAACTGTACGAGAGAATGAAGGACTCGTAAGTAAACATATGACTGTTGTGTTAAAGTTGTAAATGGTAACGATATAAATAAGCATGTTGTATTCATCTCACTCTTAATTTGAGTCATATAGAAATAGTCATGTTGAGTGCAACGTCCTTCTTTTGTGGTATTTTCTTGTAGGTATGCTGTTAGAGCAGATGTGATTGTTTTGGAAATATGTTTTGAGAGTATATGTCCTTTCCATTATAGAAAGCTTCTTTTCATGCTTCAATTTTTAATTTCTTAACTTATTAGATTAAAAATTATGTGTGAAACAGCTGTTATATTTTACCTGTCCGTAAGAGTTGTTGTTGATAGTAATGATTTTCAGGTTGTTATTCTTGTAACTCATGTGTACCCCTTTTGGTATCACTTTGCACTCACTTTATGTCAGTCAGTCATGAAGATAAAGTGCTGTGTGAGAAAAAATTATAATGTAACTTATATCTAACAAGACTTTGATTGATTTGATTGGTCTACCATGTTTCTGTATAGGCCTATCCATGGAATAGAAAAGAGAAACTCCAATTAAAGAATATGTTTTAGAATCAGAAACAGTTAATGTGGTAATTCAATTTCTGATGCACTCTGGACAAGTGTTGCATGTATCAGACTTCCATAAAGTCTCAGATAACTAGTAACAATTCAAACAAGTTGGAATACTGTCAGAGTTCTACATTCTGTAATTAAATGTCCATGTATCAAGCCCATCAATAATGCAACAATTATTAAAATATTCACCATTTAACACTTAACACAACATGTTTCGGCCACAGACGGCTATCCTCAGGTGTTTCAATGCGTCCAGACTGTTACATTGCTTTGATGCACACTAAAATTGTGCATTGCAGTCCACTTAAAATAACATAAATAATTACTTAAAATTAATTATTTTTCTTTCCTACTAAAATCATTCGTAAAATTCTATTCCACCTCATAAGGTGCGTCGTCCACTTGTTTAAATCTATGTGATATTCCAGAAATAGCATTGAACAAGTGGATGATGCCCCTCTTATGAAACTTTTATTTATTAGTACAACTTTCAAGTGTCCCCCAATATTAATACTGCTGATTTGTACACTGCAGATATGCTAAAGTCACCTCTTATCTGATGTTAGTCTCTCGGTGGTGCTTTCAGAAGTGCAATAGGAGATTTTAAATGATCTGTAACTTTTAATATAAATGTTATACTTGTTCAAATCAAGTTTATGCAGGTATATAACTATCTGATAATTCCAGCATGGATCATGGCTGATGTGTAAAAGGTTGTTGGAAATGCAGTTTCAGGGAATAACATGAATATGTAACACTGTTCTAAGTTTCTTTTTTGAATTTTCTGTTTGGATCCTGCATGCTCATTTCAGTTACTAAAGTAGGCATTAATTTATCTGAATTGCTCAGTAAATGAATTGGAAGGAGTGTGCTGACTGAACTTCACTTTCCAGCCACAGACCATTTAATTTCTGTCACGTATGAGAATCAGAGTTGTGAAGTTTGTAAACAGAATGAGATCCCCAAGTTGTTTATTCCACACAGACACACAGAATTGGTGAAGATAGAATACACTGTATGCTATTAAAGAGAGATATGGTGAGGTGTATTAATGAATGGTGTGACTGAGTATGAAATAGCATTATTATTTCAACAGCTTTTTTTTGTAATACCATCCTTTGGTGGACATCATACTTACACTAACACTTAAAAATAACTTTAATGAAATAAATGTAATGATTTTATGTTTAGTAGAAATGTATTAATTTTTGTTTGTTTTGTCTACAGGACAATGAAAGCTGCATTTGACGGCCTCTTTCCAACAGATAATCCAAAGAAAACAAAATTTGCGTTCAGTTTTTTTAGCTCCATAGGTTTGGGAGGACTTGCAACAAGAATGTCACATGAAAGTGGATCAACTTAAAGCAATGCCTGATTGTTGTTTACGTTGTATGTGCATTTATATTTTCCTCCACATGGCATTGACAGGAATGAACTTGAGCGTCAGTTTTTGGAGAGTCTGCAATTTAATATCAACGTTCCCTCCAGCATATACGCCAAGCGCTACTTCGATTTGCGGACTCTTGCTGAAGCCAGTGATCTTTCATTTCCTGGGGAGCCTCTCAGCAAAGATCGAGCTCAAAAGCTGGAAGCAATGTCACGTGTGTGTGAGGACAAAGTAACAGAACAAGCACTTCGCAATGGGTTTAAGAAATGGTCAAGTATGGACAATGTAAGTACCGGTGGACCACGACAAAGTGTTGCCATTTTGTCCTGAGTCTGTTCTACAGGGGAACATGACCAGTGATCAGGGAATTATAAACTGTCAGACATGCAAAACTTCTTTCTAAGTGCACCACATCACAGAAGCATAATGAGGTTTTGAGATTAGAGGCATATATTCCAAGAAATGACTTCATATTTCAGTACTGTCATACCTTTATCTATGGTTCTGTAATTTCAGTTTCATCTGTTGTATGTTGTGACTTCATTATGGCTAAACAGTGGCATTTAGCATTTTTAAGTGAAGTCCTATTACAAAGCCTTCATTGTCCTGCCTAAATTGTTTCAGAGTTTGAGTATCTCAGTAAAGGAACCTAATAATGAGTTGTCTTGTAAGAACTGAAGTGTTACGAAAGTCTGTCAAGTGAGTAAATATATGTCATTAGAAGTATGCCATACATCTTGAAGACAAATGCAGAG
>NW_019742014.1:0-1889 GCF_002891405.2 Cryptotermes secundus
ACATTACCCCTCTCGCACTGGTATCTGATCGCATTACCTGGCTGTCAGCCGACTGCCCTTTCGTTAAACACGGTCTGTGGCAATGACTCGTCGGGTCTCGAATAACAGTCGACATATCGATTAGCTGTTGGAATCAATGAGTCAAGTCGGTCAATCCATCCTGTAGCTGTTTCCTCTGTCACTCTCAGGGTACACCGTCTGAGCTTCCCCGCCCCAGCCCTCTGAGTGTGCCCTTCGAAATCGTCCTAAGGGGTATCAAGTCACTGCCGATAATGAAGATGGCTTCCTACATGCCACTTATATTTTATTCATTCGTTATTCAAAGCTTGCAAATAAAAATACATTTCTTTTTGCTATGTTCAAAAATCTAACGTCACTGATATGACGTTTCAATTTGCAGGTGGAGCCTGCTGTGCGTGTAGACAGTTTGTGTGCTACGTTGTCACTTTTCTATAAATAATATGGTTACGTTATTAGGGGTGTGACTAGATGGGGTATGGATTGGATATTGGATTTACTGACATCACTTGTAACTACAATGCTACTGCTAATCTCCAAGCTTTACAAATCAAAGCGTCCGCTTAGCCTTTTACACCATGCTGTGTCTTAACCAGTCATTCCTTGTCAGCGGCTCCTAACAGTGGAGATTCATCTTCCTGCGCTCAGGTTCTCCTGTCACAGCCGCCCGTGCATAACTCGTCAATCCCCTCAACTGACAAATGTTAATTGCCAACTAGCAACTGAACTATGTCGTCATCCTTTCTTAGCTTCTCTTGCCGAGCTCAACTGAACTGCCAACCTTCAACTCTTTAAATTATCCGTTCAGCTGGCATGGGATCATCGTCACACAGCCTCGGGGCCGACCTAATTGAAAACATCTATTGTTTTAGGCGTGTTTACTGATTCACCTACTGCACAACATCATCTGTACTCGTTACAATATTTCTATAATAAGCTTCGACCTTATGAGATCTTACACTTTTGACATAATTGTTGCACTGGATCTTTTACGGTCTTCTAAAGCTTGGTTAAATTGTTTCCAAATTATTCCTGCATTTTGTTAAAATGTTCCTTTACGCCTTTGTTTATCAGCTGACACTTCCCCTTTCCGGTATTTCGTTGTTTACTTGTTGTGTGTTATATGTCGCTGATACAAGCCTTCAAGTGTATATTTCTGATAGTAGTAGAAATCGATTATTTGCATAATATTTCCAGTTTGTCTTTTGATTTACATATCAGAATTCATGACACAACAGTTCTTCCCTTCTTAGAGACGTCTACGTTTTCACATTGTGTCTGTCCAATCATGAACAGTCGATGGATACTCACAAAAAATGATACTAATGAAGAAAGCAGTCTTCTGGGATTTGGCGCCGTGTATATGTGGTGTTAACCGACGTTTCGGAGGAACGTATCGCCCCCATCTTAATCTTACACAATGATACTAATGAGTTACGCGAACATTTGTGGACTCTTTCCAGGTTTGCTTGAATTGGATTAAAAATAACATGCTCTTTATATGAAAACCTAAAAGCGTTTCTCTGCGTATTACGAAATTACGAGCGTAACTCTGAACATTCACAGCTGAGAAAAATGTTTTGGGAACAAATTCTATGTATAAAAAAGATCACACATCACATGCCCAGCACAAGTTTTCTGTAAATCTTGTGCGTTTTGAGGTAATTCATCAAAAAAGTTTTACGTACAATTCCGAACTTGCATGTTCAACAATCAACGGGGGCATCATGGAAACTGTAGCAATTAGAAATAGAAATAAAGTCTTTACTGAGTTGATAGTGCACTGAAATTAGATTTGTTTCCTTTTAATTTAGTGCTCCATGGCAATAAGAGCCCGAACCCCTTGTGCTGATTGCTTACTTATTCATTAT
>NW_019742014.1:3216-5745 GCF_002891405.2 Cryptotermes secundus
TTTGTCTGATACAACTACATGGGTTGCATTTCTGATACAATAAAAGATTAGCGATTAGAGTGACAGACATGTTCCATGCAAGTGCATTCAACTGAGTTCTGTACAGACAGAATAATAACCATTAAAATAAATCACACTGAAATATAGATCGAACATGAATCTATTTTATATCGCAGAATAACATTCAGTTATATAAAGGGGTCACGTATAACAGAGAGGGGTTGTTTGTTATCTGATATTTATATATCTCATCCACTACTAAAATACTTAAATATTAACCCTTCAAAACATAAATTTAAATATATGTACCATCTCCTTTAAAAATCGAAAACTGCTCCTTTTATGAAGCTATTTAGACAAGGAATAAACAGGACCGTTTTCCCAGTCATCATTAATCAACTGGTGTCTGTGATGTGTGATTTGTGTTTAATGTGAGGTAGGAAGTGCATTTATCGTAGTTGGTTGAGGGACTATGCTACAGGCCGGAAGGTCGCGGGTTCAAGTCCCGCTGAGGTCACTGGATTTTTTTCAATTGACCTAATCCTTCCAGTCGCACTATGACCCTGGGGTCCATTGAGCCTCTAACAGAAAGCAGTACCACGAATTAATTAAATAATTTTCCTTGGGAGTAAAACGCGGCCGGCGCGTAAGGCCGACAACCTTACCGCCATCTTTGAGCCGATTGTCTAGATAATGTGGGACCCTCAGCGTCTCACAACCCTATGGGCCTCCATGGCCTCTTACAGGAATAGTTTTTAAAAACAAAAGGAAGTGCATTTATAAAGTGATGTGTGATTTGTGTTTAATGCGAGGTAGGAAGTGAAGTTGTAAAGTGTTATGTGATTTGTGTTTCAGTGAGGTATTAAATGGATTTCTAAAGTGATGTGTGATTTGAGTTTAATGTGAAGTAGGAAACCAATCAATCAATCTATCTATGGCTCTACAACCCTTTGATGGACCTTGGCCGCTTTTTCAGGTTCTTAATCTTACACAGTCAGTAGGACCCCTTGGACGGGGGATAATCCCGTCGCAAGGCCCTACCTACATACAGAACACACACAGTCATCCATGCCTTGAATGGGACTCAAACCCACGACCCCAGTGTTCGAGCGAGCGAAGACAGTGCCTTTGACCGCGCAGCCGCTGTGATCGGCTCTCTTGCAACAAACGGTTTCAAAGAATTTAAAGTGTTCAGAAGAAACACTGTAAGGAAATTAGTCATTCGTAGGAGAATTAAAAAAAAAAGCTGAGTGAATATACTTTACTTATGTGCTTTCAGTACTGTCATTTTTGTTTTAGGAAATATACATTGTTCCAGTATGGAAATTGGGTTCATACGCGCAGTAAAATGTTCCAATTCTTATTTACTACAATACACCCTCCGCGTACATTAATAATTTGTTGACAACATTCACGTTCTGTTTGGCCATTTTCGCCGTCCGGTATCCTTCCCTTATTGAAGGGGAGAGCTTCAATGAAGTGAGTGAGGGCCGTTGCTAAAATGGTCCCATTTCATATGAGAGTTCCGCGAAAGTTAACAGGAAGTTTCTAGAATATTCGGGGACAGAATTATCTATAATATTCTGGAATATTGTAGGGCATTTAAGGAAATATGAAAAAAAATAGATTTAAACATATAAAACGCGCCGAGATTTGAACTTAAGGAATTCTGGTTGGGAATCTGACATCCGGCGGCACCGCGTTTGACTCACAGCGCGGCTTCAGCACTGACTTACGGCTTTCTTTTTCTTTTGCGAGTGTCCGTTTATTTGTGTGTCCCCCGCTAAATATCTTAGAAACCATTTGAACATTTGTTATCGATATATTCTCTTGCAAGCTACCACAGCCGTACCATACAGTGGTACAGCAACAGTGACATTATGCACTCAAATTCCGCTAATACGTTATCTCGCTGGATACAAAAGAACTGTCACAAAGACAAATGGATCGACAAGACCGTACTAATAAGCTCATGTGATATCCTGGTCTACTAAAACAAATGAAAACTATGGCATACTAAACCACCCACAGAATGGATCGAATACATTGTGCCTGACATATAGATAATCTGATTCAATCAGTTATATCTTTATTTCAATTGAACACCAGCAAGTGGTCGAACCGTGGAACTGTGACACTGAGCTTCAATACAAACAATAACACATAACAAGAGAAAGCGGATCTGTGCAACAGTGACTGATAGGCTGCGTCACAGAGATGAATCATTTTAAGCCGAATAATTCCACGTGTGAAATTTGTGTTAAATTACACTAGTTAGCGATCCCATGTGTCAAATTAATCTCTATATCGGCTCTTTTCGCCTTCCCAAACTACTTTACTAGTCTTCCTAACAATGAACTCAATAAAACCTCAAATTATATATTTAGAAATTGCTACCCCATCTTCCTGAACGTTTCATAATTAAAGCAAGTACATTCTCTCTAGCGAATCACGTCAAAAAAGGCCCCGGATTAACAATCCCGCACACATTCAATTCAATTCAACTTTGTTACACAGTGACGTATGCGT
>NW_019742015.1:0-26770 GCF_002891405.2 Cryptotermes secundus
TGCTAGCAAGCTACCAACGAAAATCTAACAAGCTAGCAACGCAAAGTTTGCAAGCTAGCGACGCAAAGTTAGCAAGCTAACAACAAAAAGATAGCAAACTAGATCGCAACGCAATGCTTGCAAACTAGCAACGCAAGGCTAACAAGATAGCAACGCAAAATTAGCAAGCTAGTAACGCAAGCCAGCAAGGTTCCATAACAAAGCTATCAAGATAGAAAAGTAAAGCTAACAACCTAGCAACAGGAAGCTAGCAAGCTAGAACGCAAAGCTATTAAGTTAGGAACGCAAAGCAAGCAAGCTAGCAAAGCAAAGATAGTAAGATTAAACGCAAAGCTAGCAAGCTAGCAAATCAAAGGTAGCAAGCTAGCAAATCAAAGATAGCAAGCTAGAAACTCAAAGCTAGCAAGCTAGCAATGTTAATCTAGGAAGACACCAAGCTAGCAACGCAAGGCTTCCAAGCTAGCAACCCAAAGCTAGCAAGTTAGCAACGCAAATTTAACAAGCTAATAAGCTATCAACGCAAAATTTACAACATAGCAACGCAAAATTATCTTGCTAGAAACGCAAAGCTAGTAAGATAACAACGCAAAGCTATCAAGCTTGCAACGCAAATCAACAATCTTGAAAGCTAGCAAAGCTGAGCTAGCAAGCTAGCAAAGCAAAGCTAGCAAGATAGCAATTCAAAACTAGCAAGCTAACAACGACAAACTAGCAAGCTTGCAAGTCAAAGCTATCAAGCTAGCAACGCAAAGTTAACAAGCTAGCAACGAATTCTACGAAGCAAGCAACGCAAAGCTAGCAAGCTAGCAACGCAAATCAAGGAATCAAGGAACGCAAAAAAGCAAGCAAGCAAACAAATCTAGCAAGCTAGCAACGCAAGGATAGCAAGCTAGCAACGCAAAGCTAGCAAGCTAGCAACGCATAGCTAGCAAGCTAGCAACGCATATCTAGAAGACTTGCAACGCAAAAATAACAAGCTAGAAACGCAAAGTTAGCAAGCTAGCAACCCAAAGCTAGCAAGCTAACCACGCAAAGCGAGCAAGCCAGCAACGCAAAGCAAGCAAGCCAGATCGCAATGCATGTAAGCTATCAACGCAAAGCTAGCAAGCTAGCAACGCAAAACTAGCAAGCTAGTAACGCAAAGAAATCAAGATAGCAACGCAAAGATAGCAAGCTAGATAGCAATGCATTCAAGCAAGCAACGCAAAGCGAGCATGCTATAAAAGCAAAGCTTGCAAGCAAGCAAAGCACAGTCTAGCAAGATAGCAAAGCAAAGCTAACAGGCTAGCAATGCATAGCTAGCAACATAGCAACTGGAAGCTAGCAAGCTAGCAAAGAAAGCTAGCAAGCTAGCAACGCAAAGCTAGCCAGTTAACTACGCAAAGCTACCAAGTTAGCAAGGCGAAACTAGCAAGCTATGAAAGCAAAGCTAGCAAGCTAGCAACGCAAAGCTACAAAACGAGCAACGCAAAACTAGAATCCTAGCAACGCAAAGCTAGCAAGCTAGCAACGAAAGCTAGAAAGTTGACAACGCATATCTAGCAATCTAGCAAGCTAGCAACGCAAAGCTAGCAAGCTAGCAACGCAAATCTAGCAAGCTAGCAAGGGCAAGCTTGCAAGGTAGAACGAAAAGATAGGACTCTATAAACGCAAAGCAAGCAAGCAAGCATGGAATGCAAAGCTAGCAAGCTAGCAACTCAAAGCTAGCAAGCTATCAACGGAAATCAAGTAGGGTAGCCAAGCAATGCTAGCAAGTTAGAAACGCAAATCTATCAAGCTAGAAACGCAAAGCTTGCAAGCTAGCAACGCAAACTGGCAAGCTAGCAACTCAAATCTATCAATCAAGGAAAGAAAAGAGAGCAAGCAAACAAGCAATGCAAATCCAGGAAGATGGCAAAGTAAAGCTATCAAGCTCAAGCTAGAAAAGCAAAGCTTGCAAGCTAGCAACTGGAAGCTAGCAAGCTAGCAACGCAAAAATAGTAAGATAGAGACTCAAAGCTAGGAAGCTAACAACGCAAAAGTAGCGAGATAGCAACGTAAAGCTGGCAAGATAGCAACGCAAATTTACCAAGCTAGCAAGATAGCAACGCAAATTTACCATCAAGCAAGCTAGCAACTCAAAGTTAACTAGCGAACTAATCAAAGTTAGCAAGCTATCAACGCAATTCTAGCAAGCTAACAATGTAAATCTAGCAAGAGGGCAAGCTAGTAACGCAAAGTTAGCAAGGTAGCAACGCAAAGCTAGCAAGCGACCAACGCATAACTAGCAATCTAGCAAGCGAGCAAAGCAAAGCTAGCAAGCTAGCAACTGGAAACTAGCAAGCTAGCGACGCAAAGTTATTAAACTAGCAACGCAAAGCTAGCAAGATAGCAACGCAAAAATAGCAAGATATAAACGCAAATCAAGGAAGCTACCAACGCAAACCTAGCAAGCTAGCAACGCAAAGCTATTAAGCTTGCAACGCAAAGATGGCAAGCTAGAAACGCGAAGCTAGCAAGCTAGCAAATCAAAGTTAGCAAGCTAGCAACGAATAGCTAGCAAGCTCGCAACGTAAAGCTAGCAAGCTAGCAACGCAAATCTAGAAATTTAGCAAGCTAGAAACGCTAAGTTACAAGCTAGCAACGCAAAAGTAGCAAGCTAGCAACGCGTATCTAGAAATCTAGTAAGCTAGTAACGCAAAGCTAGGAAGCTAGCAAAGCCAAGCCAGGAAATTAGCAACGCAAAGCTACGATACTAGCAACGCAAAATTAGCAATTAGCAAAATTAGCAAAGCTTGGAAGCTAGCAACGAAAACTGGCCAGCAAAAACGATAAGAAAGCAAGCAATTTACGCAAAGATTGCAACCTAGCAACGCAAAACTAGCAAGATAGCAACGCAAATTTATCAATATAACAAGATATCAACGCAAAGCTAGCAAGCTAGACACGCAAATTTAGCAACATTGCAACGCAAAGCTAGCAAGCTTGCAATTTATCAACGCAAATTGCAAGCTAGCAAAGCAAAACTAGGGAGATAGCAACGCAAACTAACAAGCTAGCAACGCAAAACTAGCATGCTAACAACGCAAATTTATCAAGTTTACAAGATATCAACGCAAAACTAGCAAGCTAGCAACTCAAAACTATCAAGTTAGCGACGCATATTTAGTAAGATAGCAACGCAAAGCTATCAAGCTCGCAACGCAAATCTAGCAATCTAGCAAGCTATCAAATCAGAGCTAGCAAGAGAGCAACGCAAAGCTAGCAAGCTAGAAACGGCAATCTAGCAAGCTTGCAAGGCAATGCTAGCAAGCTAGCTACGCAAATATAGCAAGCTAGCAACAAAATCTACCAAGCTAGCAACGCAAGTCTAACAAGCTAGCAACGCAAAGCTAGCAAGCTAGCAACGCAAATCAAGCAATCAAGAAACGCAAAGAAAGCAAGCAAGCAAGCAAACAAATCTAGCAAGCTAGCAACACAAATCTAGCAAGCTAGCAATGCCAAAATAGCAATCTAGCAAAGCAAAGAGAGCAAGATATAAACGCAAATCTAGCAAGCTACCAACGCAAACATAACAATCCTGCAAAGCAAAGCTGGTAAGCTAGCAACGCAAAGATGGCAAGCTAGCAGCGAATATCTAGCATACTAGCAACGCAAAGATAGCAAGCTAGCAACGCAAAGCTAGCAAGCTACCAACGAAAAGGTAGCAAGCTAACAACGCAAAGGTAGCAAGCTAGCAACGCAAAGATAGCAAGATAGAAATGCAAATCTAGCAAGCTACCAACACAAACCTAGCAAGCTAACAGCGCAAAGCTGGTAAGCAAAGAAGGCAAAGATGGCAAGCTAGCAACGGATAACTAGCAAGCTAGCAACGCAAAGATAGCAAGCTTGTAACGCAAAGCTAGCAAGCTAGCAACGCAAAGCTAGCAAGATAATAAATCAAAGATAGCAAGCTAGCAAAGCAAAGCTAGCATGCAAGATCGCAATGCTTGCAAGCTAGCAACGCAAAGTTACCAAAGCTAACAACGCAAAACAAGCAAGCTAACAACGGAAAGATAGCAAGATAGCAACGCAAATCTATCAAGCTAGCAACGAAAATCTAACCATCTAGCAAGCTCAGCATCGCATATCTAGCAAGATAGCAACGCAAAGCGAGCAAGCTAGCAACGCAAAGCTAGCAAGTTAGCAACGCAAACCAGCAAGACAGCAACGCAAAACTATCAAGCTAGCAACGTAAATCTAGCAATCAAGCAAACTCAGCAACCCAAATCTAGGAAGATAACAACGCAAAGCTAGCAAGCACCAAAGCAAACCTAGCAAGGTAGCAACGCAAAGCTACTTATCTAGCAACGCATATCTAGCAATTTAGCAACGCAAAACTAGGAAGCTAGCAAAGAAAGCTAATAAGCAAGCAAGCTAAGCAAAGCTAGCAAGCTAGAAATTCGAAGCTAGCAAGCTGGAAACGCAAAGCTGGCAAGCTAGCAAAGCAAACATAGGAAGCTAGCAACGCAAAAATATCAAGCTAGCAACGCAAAGCTAACAAGCTAGCAACGGAGAGCTAGCAAGGTAGCAACGCAAATAGAGCATGCTAGCAAGCTACCAACGAAAATCTAACAAGCTAGCAACGCAAAGTTTGCAAGCTAGCGACGCAAAGTTAGCAAGCTAACAACAAAAAGATAGCAAACTAGATCGCAACGCAATGCTTGCAAACTAGCAACGCAAGGCTAACAAGATAGCAACGCAAAATTAGCAAGCTAGTAACGCAAGCTAGCAAGGTTCCATAACAAAGCTATCAAGATAGAAAAGTAAAGCTAACAACCTAGCAACAGGAAGCTAGCAAGCTAGAACGCAAAGCTATTAAGTTAGGAACGCAAAGCAAGCAAGCTAGCAAAGCAAAGATAGTAAGATTAAACGCAAAGCTAGCAAGCTAGCAAATCAAAGGTAGCAAGCTAGCAAATCAAAGATAGCAAGCTAGAAACTCAAAGCTAGCAAGCTAGCAATGTTAATCTAGGAAGACACCAAGCTAGCAACGCAAAATTAGCAAGCTAGCAAAGCAAAACTAGCAAGTAAGCAATGCAAAGCTAGCAAGCTATCAAAGCCAAGCTAGCAAGGTAGCAACACAAAGCTACGATACTAGCAACGCAAAGTTAGCAATTTAGTAACGCAAAGCTAGGAAGGTAGCAACGAAAGCTAGCCAGAAAGAAACGCAAAGCAACAAGCTACGCAAAGCTTCCAAGCTAGCAACGGAAAACTAGCAAGCTAGCAACGCAAATTTATAAGCTAACAAGCTATCAACGCAAAGTTAGCAAGATAGCAACGCAAAACTAGCAAGCTTGAAATCTAGCAACGCAAATTAGCAAGCAAGCAAAGCAAAAATTAGGGAGTGAGGAACGCAAAGCTAGCAAGCTTGCAACCCAAAACTATCAAGCTAGGAACGCAAACCTTGTAAGATAGCAACGCAAAGCTATCAAGCTAGCAAAGCAAATCTAGCAATTTAGCAAGCTAGCAAAACAGACCTAGCAAGCTAACAAGATAGCAACACAAAACTAGCAAGCTAGCAACGGCAATCTAGCAAGCTTGAAAGTCAAAGCTATCAAGCTAGCAACGCAAAATTAGCAAGCTAGCAACGAAATTTCCAAGCTAGCAACGCAAGGCTAGCAAGCTAGCAACGCAAAGCTAGCAAGCTAGAAACGCATATCAAGCAATTAAGGAAGGCAAAGAAAGCAAGCAAGCAAGCAAATAAATCTAGCAAGCTAGCAACGCAAACTATCAAGCTAGCAAATAAAATATAGCAAGCTAGCAACGCAAAGATAGCAAGATAACAACGCCAAGCTAGCAAGCTAGCAACGCAAAGCTAGCAAGCTAGCAACGCAAAGCTAGCAAGCTAGCAAAGCAAAGATAGCAAGCTAGCAAAGCAAAGCTAGCATGCAAAATCGCAATACTTACAATCTAGAAATGCAAAATTTCAAAGCTAACAACGCAAATCTAGCAAGCTAGCAACGCAAGGTTAGCAAGGTAGAAACGCAAAGCTAGCAACCTAGCAACGCAAAGCCAGCAAGATAGCAACGCAAAGCTATCAAGCTAGGAACGCAAATCTAGCAATCTAGGAAGCTCAGCAACGCAAATCTAGCAATCTAGCAACGCAAAGCGAGCAAGCTAGCAACGCAAAGCTAGCAAGCTAGGAACGCAAAACCAGCAAGATAGCAACGCAAAACTATCAAGCTAGCAACGGAAATCTAGCAATCTAGCAAGCTCAGCAACGCAAATCTAGCAAGATATGAACGCAAAGCTAGCAAGCTTCCAAAGACAAGCTAGTAAGGTAGCAACGCAAAGCTACTAAGCTAGCAAGGCGAAGCTAGCAATTTAGCAACGCAAAGCTAGGAAGCTAGCAACGAAATCTAGTATGCAAGCAAGCTACGCAAAGCTAGCAAGCTATCAACTCAGAGCTAGCAAGCTAGAAACGCAAATCTGGCACGCTAGCAAAGCAAAGATAGGAAGCTAGCGACCCAAAAATATCAAGCTAGCAACGCAAAGCTAGCAAGGTAGCAACTCAAATCTAGCAATTTAACAAGCTAGCAACGGAAACTAACAAGCTAGCAACGCAAAGCTGGCAAGTTAGCAACGCAAATTTGGCAAGCTAGCAACGCAAAGCTAGCAAGGTAGAAACGCATATCTAGTAATCTGGCAAGCAAGCAACGGAAAGCTAGCAAGCTAGCAACGGAAAGCCGGCAAGTTAGCAACGCAAATATAGCATGCTTGCAAGCTAGCAACGGAAATCTATCAAACTAGCAACGGAAAGAAAGAAAGCTAGCAATGCAAAGATAGCAAGCTAGCAACACATAGCTAGCAAGCTAGATCGCAAAGCTTGCAACCTAGCAACGCAAAGATAGCAAACTACAAACGGAAAGCTAGGAAGCTACCAACGCAAACCAAGCAAGCTAGCAACGCAATGCTGGCAATCTAGCAACGCAAATTTACAAAGCTAGCAAGATAGTAACGCAAATTTAGCAAGCTAGCAAGCTAGCAACGCAAAGTTAGCAACATAGATATCAAAGTTAGAAAGCTATCAACGCAAAGCTAGCAAGCTAGCAACGTAAATCTAGCAAGATAGTATCTAGTAACGCAAAGTTAGCAAGCTAGCAACGCAAAGCTAGCAAGCTAGCAACGTAAATCTAGCAAGATAGTATCTAGTAACGCAAAGTTAGCAAGCTAGCAACGCAAAGCTAGCAAGCTAGCGACGCAAAGCTAGCAAGCTACCAAAGCATATCTTATTATCTAGCAAGCGAGCAAAGCAAAGCTAGCAAGCTAGCAACTGTAAATTAGCAAGATATTGACGCAAAGCTATTAAGCTAGCAACGCAAAGCTAGGAAGCTAGCAACGCAAAGATAGCAAGATATAAACGCAAAGCTAGCAAGCTAGCAACGCAAACCTAGCAAGCTAGCAACGCAAAGCTGGTAAGCTAGCAACGCAAAGATGGCTAGCTTGCAACGCAAAGATAGCAAGCTAGCTAATCAAAGTTAGCAAGCTAGCAACGCAAATCTAGCAAGCTAGCATTGCAAAGCTAGCAAGCTGGCAACGTAAATCTAGCAAGTTAGCAAGCTAGAAACGCAAAGATAGTAAGATAGCAACGCAAAACTAGCAAGCTAGCAATGCAAAGCTAGGAAGCTAGCAAAGCCAAGCTAGCAAGTAAGCAACGCAAAGCTACGATAATAGCAACGCAAAATTAGAAAATTATTAACGCAAGGCTGGGAAGTTAGCAACGAAAGCCAGCGAGCAAGAAACGCATAGGAAGCAAGCAAGCTACGGAAATCTTCCAAGCTAGCAACGCAAAATTAGCAAGTTAGAAACGCAAAGTTAACAACATAGAAACGTAAAAGTAGCAGACTTGCATTCTAGCAACACAAATTAGCAAGCTAGCAAGGCAATGCCAGTTAGCTAGCAACGCAAATGTAGCAAGGTAGCAACGAAACCTACCAAGATAGCAACGCAATGCTAGTAAGCTAGCAAAGCAATGCTAGCAGGTTACAAACGCAAATCAAGCAATAAAAAACGAAAAGAAACAAGCAAGCAAGCAAACAAATCTAGGAAGCTAGCAACGAAACGCTAGGAAGCTAGCAACGCAAAGATAGCATGCTAGCAAAGCAAAGAGAGCAAGATAGAACCGCAAACCTAGCAAGCTACCAATGCAAAATTAGCAATCCTGCAAAGCAAAGCTGGTAGGCTAGCAACTTAATAATGGCAAGCTAGCAAAGAATATCTAGCAAGTTAGCAACGAAAAGATAGCAAGATAGCAACGCAAAGCTAGCCAGAGAGCAACGCAAAAGTAGCAAGATAGAAACGCAAATATAGCAAGATAGAAAGGCAAATTTAGCAAGCTACCAACGCAAACCAAGCAAGCTAGCAACGCAAAGATGGTAAGAAAGGAACGCAAAAATAGCAAGCTAGCAACGAATATCTAGCAAGCTAGTAACGCAAAGATAGCAAGCTAGTAACGCAAAGATGGCAAGCTAGCAACGTAAAGCTACCAAGCTAGCAAAGCAAAGCTATCAAGATAGCCTCGCAAAGATAGCAAGCTAGCAAAGCAAAGCTAGCATGCTAGATCGCAATGCTTGCAAGGTAGCAACGTAAAGATACAATGCTAAAAACAAAAAAGTAGCAAGCTAGCAACGCAAAGATAACAAGATAGCAACGCAAAGCTAGCAAGCTAGCAACGCAAGGTAAGCAAGATAGCAACGCAAAGCTACCAAGCAAGCAACGCGAAACTATCAAGTTATAAACGCAAAGCTAGCAAGCTAGCAACGCAAACTAGCAAGCTAGCAACGCCAAGCTAACAAGGTAGCAACGCAATGCTAGGAAGCAAGAAAAGCAAAGCAAGCAAGCAAGAATGCAAAGCAAATCTAGCAAGCTAGCAAATCAAAGCAAGCAAGCTAAAAACGGAAAGCTAGCAAGGTAGCAACGCAAAGTTAGCAAGATAGCCACGAAAATCTAGCAAGCTAGAAACGCAAAGCTGGCAAGCCTACGACGCACATTGGCAAACTAGCAACGCAAAGCAGACAAGCTACCAACGCATATCTAGCAATCTAGCAAGCTAGCAACGCAAAGCTCTCAAGCTTGCAACGCAAAGATAGCAAGATAGCAACGCATAGCTAGCAAGCTAGCAACGCATATTTAGAAAGCTAGCAACGCAAAATTGCAAGCTAGGAACGCAAAGCTAGCAAGCTAGGAACGCAAAGCTAGCAAGCTAGGAACGCAAAGCTAGCAAGCTAGCAACGCAAAGCTAGCAAGCTAGATCTCAATGCATGCAAACTAGAAACGTAAAACTAGCAATCTAGCAACGCAAAGCTAGCAAGCTAGCAACGTAAATCAAGCAAGCAAGAATCGAAAAGCAAGCAAGCAAGCAAAGCAAATCTAGCAAGATAGCAAAGCAAAGCTATTAAGCTAGCAAGGCATATCTAGCAAACTAGCAACTTGAAGCTAGCAAGCTAGCAACGCAAAGATAGCAAGCTAGAAACGTAAAGCTAGCAAGCCACCAAGGAAGAACCTAGCAAACTACCAACGCAAAGTTGGCAAGCTAGCAACGCAAATTTAACAAGCCTGCAAGCTAGCAACGAAAAGCTAGCAAGCTAGCAAATCAAAGATAGCAAGTGTGAAACGCAAAGAAAGCAAAGTAGCAACGTAAGTGTAGCAAGCTAGCAACCCCAAGCTAGCAACCCAAAGCTATCAAGCTACCAACGCATATCTAGCAATCTAACAAGCAAGCAACGCAAAGCTAGCAAGCTAGCAACACAAATTAGTAAGCTAGCAAATCAAAGCTGGCAAGCTAGCAACGCATATCTAGCAAGTTACCAACGCAAAAATAGCAAGCTAGCAAAGAAAAGCTAGCAAGATAGCAACGCAAAGCAAGCAAGCTAACGTCGCAAATTTAGCAAGCAACAACACAGATAACAAGCTAGCAACGCCAAGCTAGCAAGCTAGAACGCTAAAGCTTGCAAGCTAGCATCTCAAAGCTAAGAAGCTAGCCACGCAAAACTAGCAAGCTAGCAACTCAAAGCTAGCAAGCTAGAAAAGCAAAGCTACCAAGCTAGCAACGCAAAGCTAGCAAGTTAGCAATGCAAAACTAGGAAGATAAAAACGCAAAGCGAGCAAGATAGCAACGCAAAGCTATCAAGCTAGCAACACAAATCTAGCAATCTAGCAATCTAGCAGCGCAAAGCTAGCAAGCTAGCAACGCAAAGAAAGCAAGGTACCCAAGGCAAATTAGCAAGGTAGCAACGCAAAGCTACGAAGCTAAAACGCAAAGCTTGCAATTTAGAAACGCAAAGCTAGGAAGCTAGCAACGAAAGCTAGCCAGAAACGAACGCAAAGCAAGCAAGCAAGCTACGCAAACTTGCAGACTAGCAACGCAAATCTAGCAAGCTATCAATCTAGCAACGCAAAGCAAGCAAGGTAGCAACGCAAAGTTAGGGAGTTAGCAACGCAAAGCTTGGAAGCTAGCAACCCAAAGCTGGCAGGATAGCAATGCAAATCTAGTAAGATAGCAACGCAAAGCTCTCAAGCTAGCAACGCAAAACTAGCAAAGTAGCAAGCTAGAAACGCAGAGCTAGCAAGCTAGCAAAGCAATGCTAGCAGGATTGAAACCCTAAGCTAGCAAGCTAACAACGGCAAACCAACCAGGTAGCAAGTCAAATCTAGCAATCTAGCAACGCAGAGAAAGCAAGCCATCATGCTTGCAACGCAAATCTAGCAAGTTAACAACGCAAATCTAGCAATCAAAAACGTAAAGAAAGCAAGCAAGCAAGCAAAGAAAATCTAGCTAAATAGCAAAGCAAATCAATCAAGCTAGCAAAGCAAAGCTAGCAAGCTAGAAACTGGAAGCTAGCAAACTAGCAAGCTAGCGACTACAAGCTAACCTGCTAGAGACTGGAAGCTAGTAAACTAGAAACGAAAAGCTTTTGAGCTAGCAACGCATAACTAGCAAGATAGCAACGTAAAGTTAGCAAGATAGATACGCAAAACTAGCAAGCTACCATCGCAAACCTAGCAAGCTAGCATCGCAGAGCTGGTAAGCTAGCAACGCAAAGATGGCAAGGTAGCAACGCAAAGCTAGCAAGTTAGCAAATTAAAAAAAACAAGCTAGCAACGCAAATTAGGTAAATAGCAACGTAAATCTAACAAAATTGCAAGCTAGCAACGCAAAGCTAGCAAGCTAGCAACGCAAAGCTAGCAAGCTAGCAACGCAAAGCTAGCAAGCTACCAACGCAAATCTAGGAATCTAGCATGTTAGCAACGCAAAGTTAGCAAGCTAGCAACGCGAAACTAGCAAGCTAGATCGCAATTCTTGCAAGCTAGCAACCAAAGCAACCAAGCTAGAAACTCAAAATTAGCAAGCTAGCAACGCATATCTAGAAAGCTAGCAACGCAATGTTTGCACTCTAGCAATGCAAACATGGCAAGCTAGCAACACACAAGTGGGTAGCTAGCAACGCACAGCTGGCAAAATGGAAACCCATAGCTGGCAAGCTACAAAGCCAAGCTGCTAAGTTCTCAACGTATAACTATCAAGCTAGCAAAGCAAGGATAGCAAGCTAGCAACGCAAAGCTAGCAAGTTAGCAACGCAATGCTAGCAAAGCTAGCAACGCAAATATACCAAGCTAGCAACGCAAAATTAGCAAGCTAGGAACGCAAAGGTAGAAAGCTAACAACGCAAAGCTACCAATGTAGCAACGCAAATTAATAAGTTTGAAACGCAAAATTATCAAGCTAGCAACGACTAGCTAGCAAGCTAGCAACGCAAAGCCAGCGAGATAGCAACGAAAGCTAGCAACTTAACAACGCAAATCTATTAATCTAGCAAGCTAGCAACGCAAAGAAACAAGCTAGCAACGCAAAGCTAGCAAGGTAGCTACGCTAAGACAGCAAGGTTGCAACGCAAAGCTAGGAAGGAAGAAACGGAAAGCAAGCAAGCATGCAAAGCAAAGCTAGCAAGCTTGCAACTCAAAGCTAACAAGTTAACAACGGAAAGCTACCAAGCTAGAAACGCAAATCTAGGAAGCTAGAAACGCAAAGATGTCAAGCTAGCAACGCAAAATGGCAAGCTAACAAAGCAAACCTAGCAATCAAGAAACGCAAAGAAATCAAGCAAACAAGAAACGTAAATCTAGCAATATAGCGAAGCAAATCTATCAAGCTAGCAAAGCTAAGCTAGCAACCTAGCAACTGGAAGCAAGCAAGCTAGCATCGCAAATCTATTAAGCTAGGAACGCAAAGCTAGTAAGCTAGCAAAGCAGAAATAAGAAGATATAAACGCATAGCTAGCAAGCTACCAACGCAAACCTAGCAAGCTAGCAACGCAAAGCTGGTAAGCTAGCAACGCATAGATGGCAAGCTAGCAAAGCAAAGCTAGCAAGCTAGCAAAGCAAAGATAACAAGCTAATAAGGCAAATTAGCAATCTAGATCGCAAAAGCTTGCAAGCTAGCAACGCAAAGCTACCAAGCTAGCAACGCAAAAGTAGCAAGCTAGCAACGCAAAGCAAGCAAGTTAGCAATGCAGCTAGCAAGATAGCAACGCAAATCCAGCAAGATATCAACGAAAAGTTAGCATGATACCAAAGAAAAGCTAGCAAGGTAGAAACGCAATGCTAGCAAGCTAGAAACGCAAAGGTGACAAGCTAGCAACGCAAAAATATCAAGCTAGCAACGCATATTTAGCAAGCTAACAAGCTTGCAAAGGAAACTAGCAAGGTAGCAACGCAAAACTGGCAAGCTAGCAACGAATATATATAAAAAGATAGCAACGCAAATCTAGAAAGCTAGCAACCCAAACTTGCAAGCTTGCAACGCAAAACTAGCAACTTGGAACGCAAAGCTAGCAAGCTAGCAAGCTAGCAACGCAAAGCTAGCAAGCGAGCAACACCAAGCTAGCAAGGTAGCAACGAAAATTAAGAAGCAAGAAACGAAAAGCAAGCAATCAAGCATGGAACGCAAAGCTAGCAAGCTAGCAACTCAAAGAAAGCAAGTTAGCAACGAAAAAGCTAGGAAGGTAGCAAAGCAAAGTTAGCATGCTAGCCACGCAAATATAGCATACTAGAAACGCAAAGCTGGCAAGCTAGCAACGCAAACTTGCAAGCTAGCAACGCAAAACTGACAAGCTACCAACGCATATCTAGCAATCTAGCAAGCTAGCAACGCATGCCTAGAAAGCTAGCAACGCAAAAATAGCAAACTAGCAACGCAAAGCTACCAAGCTAGATCGCAATGCATTCAAGCTAGCAACGCAAAGACTGTAGATAGGAACACAAAAATATCAAGATATAATCGCTAATTTAGCAATCTAGCAAGCTCAGCAACGTAAAGCTAGCAAGTTACCAAAGCCAAACTAGCAAGATAGCAACGCAAAATAGCAAGGTAGCAATGCAAACCTGGCAAGCTAGCAACGTAAATCTAGCAAGATAGCAAGCTAGGAACGCAAAACTAGCAAGCTAACAACGCAAAGCTATCAAGAGAGCAACGCAAAGTTAGCAAGCTTGCAAGGCAAAGAAAGCAAGCAGCAATTGCAAAGCAAGCAAGCAGGCAAGCAACCCAAATCTAGCAAGATAGCAAAGCAAAGCTATCAAGATAGCATGGTAAAGCTAGCAACCAAACAACTGGAAGTTAGAAAGCTAGCAACGCATAGATAGCAAGCTACCAAAGCAAAACTATCGAGCTAGCAACGCAAAGCTGGCAAGCTTGCAACGCGAATCTACCATGCAAGCAAGCTAGAACCGCAAAGCTAGCAAGCTTGCAACGTAAATCTAGCAAGCTTGCTAGTTAGCAGCGTAAAGCTAGCAAGTCCGCAACGCAATGCTAGCAAGCTACCAACGAATATCTAGCAATCTAGCAAGCTAGAAAGCAAAGCTAGCAAGATAGCAAAGCAAAACTGGCGAGCTAGTAACGCAAGGCTGGCAAGCTAGCAACGAAAAGCTGGCAAGCTAGCAACGCATATCTCGCAAGCTAGCAACGCAAAGATATCAAGCTAGGAAAGCAAAGCTAGCAAGCACGGAACAAAAATCTAGCAAGCTAGCAACGCAAATCTAGCAAGCTAGCAAAGCAAAGATAACAAGCTAAAAACGCAAAGCTAGCAATCTAGATCGCAAAAGCTTGCAAGCTAGCAACGCAAAGCTACCAAGCTAGCAACGCAAAAGTAACAAGCTAGCAACGCAAAGCTAGCAAGTTAGCAATGCCAAGCTAGCAAGCTAGCAACGGAAATCCAGCAAGATATCAAAACAAAGTTAGCAAGGAAACAAAGCCAAGCTAGCAAGGTAGAAACGCAAAGCTAGCAAGCTAGCAACGCATATCAAGAATGCTAACAAGCTTGCAAAGGAAACTAGCGAGCTAGCAACGCAAAGCTAGCAAGGTAGCAACGCATATCTAGTAAGCTAAGAAGCTAGCAACGGAAAGGTATCAAGCTAGCAACGGAAAGCTAGGAAGGTAGCAACGCAAATATATCATGCTAGGTAGCTAGCAACGGAAAGCTAGCAAACTAGCAACGAAAAGCTAGCAATTTTGCAACGCAAAGATAGCAAGCCAGCAACACAAATCTAGCAAGCTAGATCGCAATGCTTTCAAGCTAGCAACGCAAATCTATCAAAGTAGCAAAGCAAAGCTATCAAGCTAGCAAGGGAAAGCTAGCAAACAAGCAACTGGAAACTAGCAAGCTAGTAACGCAAAGATAACTAGCTAGAAATTAAAGCTAGTTAGTTAGCAACGTAAATCTAGAAACATAGCAAGCTAGCAACGCAAAACTAGTAAGATACCAACGCATATCTAGCAATCTAGCAAGCTAGCAACGCAAAGATAGCAAGCTAGGAACGCAAAGTTCGCAAGCTAGCAACGCAAAGCATTCAAGCTAGCAACGCAAAGCTACCAAGCTAGCAACGAAAAACTAGCATGCTAGGAACGCAAAGCTAGCAATCTGGCAACGCAAACCGACAAAAGTTGCAACATAAAATTAGTAAGCTAGCAAAGCAAATCTAGCATGATAGCAACGAAAGCTAGCAAGTTAACAACGCAAATCTAGCAATCTAGCAAGCTAGCAAGGCAAACTTAGCAAGCTAGCAACGCAAAGCTAGCAAGCTAGCAAGGCCAAGTGAGCAAAGTAGCACGCAAAGCTAAGAATCAAGAAAAGCAAATCCAAGCAACCAAGCATGGAACGCAAAACTAGCAAGCTAGCAACTCAACGCTAGCAAGCTAGCAACGTAAAGTTAGCAAGGTAGCAACGCAAAGCTAGCAAGCTAGCAACGCAAAGATAGCAAGCTAGAAACGCAAAGCTAGCAAGATAGCAACGCAAACCAGCAAGATAGCAACACAAAGCTATCAAGCTAGCAACTGAAATCTAGCAATATAGCAACCTGAGCAACCCAAATCTAGCAAGCTAGCAACGCAAAGTGAGCAAGCTAGCAACGTAAAGCTAGCAAGCTGGCAACGCAAATCTAGCAAGCTTGCAACGCAAGGATAGCAAGGTAGCAAAGCAAAGCTTGCAAGCTAGATCGCAAAACGTTTCAAGCTAACAAAGCAAAGCTACCAAGCTAGCAACGCAAAACAAGCAAGGTAGCAACGCAAAGCTACTAAGCTAGCAACGCAAATCTAGTAATTTAGCAACGCAAAATTAGGAAGCTAGAAACGAAAGCTAGGAAGCAAGCTACGCAAAGCTAGCAAGCTAGCAACTCAAAGCTAGCAAGCTAGCAACGCAAAGCTGGCAAGCTAGCAAAGCAAAGCTAGGAAGATTGCAAAGCAAAAATATCAAGCTAGCAAAGCAAATATAGCAAGCTAGCAACGTATATCTATAAAGCTAACAAGCTAGCAACGCAAACAAAAAGAGAGCAACGCAAAGCTAGCAATGTAGCAACGCAAAATTGGCAAGCTAACAACGCAAAGCTAGCAAGGTAGCAACTCATATCTTGTATGCTTGCAAGCAAGCAACGGAAATCTAGCAAAGCTAGCAACGGAAAGCTAGCAAGGTAGCAACGCAAATATAGCATGCTAGCAAGCTAGCAACGGAAAGCTAGCAAACTAGCATCGCAAAGATAGCAAGTTAGAAAAGCAAATCTTGCAAGCTAGCAACGCAAAGATAGCGAGCCAGCAAAGCAAAGTAAGCAAGCTAGCATCGCAAAGCTAGCAAGTTAGATCGCAATGCTTGCAAGCTAACAACGCAAATGTACCAAGCTAGCAATGCAAATCTATGAAGCTAGCAAAGCAAACCTAGCAGGCTACCAACTCAAAACTAACAAGCTAGCAACGCAAAGCGAGCAAGCTAGCAACATAAAGCTAGAAAGCAAGCAAAGCCAAGCTAGCCATGTAGCAACGCAAAGCTACCAAGTTACAAAGCAAAGCTAGCAATTTAGCAACGCAAATCTAGGAAGTTAGCAACTAAACAAGCAAGCAAAAATCGCAAAGCAAACAAGCAAGATACACAAAGCTAGCAAGATACCAACGCAAGGCTTGTAAGCTAGCAACGCAAAACTAGGAAGCTATCAACGCAGGACTAGCAAACTACCAACGCAAAGCTAGCAAGCTAGCAACGCATATATAGCAAGCTATCAAGCTTGCAACGGTAACTAGCAAGCTAGCAACGCAAACCTGGCTAGCTAGCAACGCAAACCTGACAAGCTAACAACGAAAAGTTGGCAAACTAGAAACGCAAAGCTGGCCAGCTAGCAACGCAAAGCTGGCAAGCTAGCAACGCAAAGCTGACAATCTAGCATCGCAAAGCTAGTAAGGTAGTAACGCATATCTAAGTAGCTAGAAAGCTAGCAAGCTTGCAACGCCAAAATAACTAGGTGGAAACACAAATCTAGCATGCTAGCAAGCTAGCAACGGAAAGATAGCATGTTAGCTACGCAAAGCTAGCAAGATATCAACGCAAAGCTAGCAATGTAGCAACGCAAAGCTAGCAATTTAGTTAGCTAGCAACGCAAAGCTAGCAAGCTAGCAACGAAAATCTAGCAAGCTAGCAAAGCAAAGTGAGCAAGCTAGCATCGCAAAGCTAGCAAGTTAGATCGCAATGCTTGCAAGCTAGAAACGTAAGAGTACCAAGCTATCAATGCAAAACTAGCAAGTTAGCAATGCAAACCTAGCAAGCTACCAACTCAAAACTAACAAGCTAGCAACGGAAAGCGAGCAAGCTAGCAACATAAAGCTAGAAAGCTAGCAAAGCCAAGTTAGCAATGTAGCAACGCAAAGCTACCAAGTTGCAACGCAAAGCTATCAATTTAGCAACGCAAATCTAGGAAGCTAGCAACGAAAGCAAGCAAGAATCGCAAAGCAAACAAGCAAGTTACACAAAGCTAGCAAGATAACAACGCAAGGCTTGTAAGCTAGCAACTAAAACTAGGAAGCTATCAACGCAGGACTAGCAAACTACCAACGCAAAGCTAGCAAGCTAGCAACGCATATATAGCAAGCTAGCAACGCAAACTTGGCTAGCTAGCAACGCACACCTGGCAAAGCTAGCAACGCAAAGTTGGCAAGCTAGCAACGCAATGCTGACAATCTAGCATCGCAAAGCTAGTAATGTAGTAACGCATATCTAGCTAGCTAGAAAGCTAGCAACGGAAAGCTAGCAAGCTTGCAACGCCAAAATAACAAGGTGGAAACGCAAATCTAGCATGCTAGCAAGCTAGCAACGGAAAGCTAGCAAGCTTGCAACGAAAGCTAGCAAGATATCAACGCAAAGCTAGCAATGTAGCAAAGCAAAGTTAGCAATTTTGTTAGCTAGCAACGCAAAGCTTGCAAGCTAGCTACGAAAACCTGGAAAGCTTGCAACGTATATCTAGCAAGATAGCAACCCAAAGCAAGCAAGCAAGCTACGCAAAGCTAGCAAACTAGAAACTCAAAGCTAGCAAGCTAGAAACGCAAAACTGACAAGCTAGCAACGCATATCTAGCAAGCTAGCAAAGCAAAAATAGCAAGCTAGCAACGCAAAGCTAGCAAGATAGCAACGCAAAGCTAGCAAGTTAGCAACGCAAAGCAAGAAAGCTAGCTAAGCAAAGAAAGAAAGCAAGAATCGCAAAGCAAGCAAGCAAGCAAACAACTCAAATCTAGCAAGGTAGCAAAGCAAAGGTATCATGCTAGCAAACAAAGCTAGCAACCAAGCAACTGGAAGCTAGCAAGCTAGCAACGCAAAGATAGCAAGCTAGAAAATCAAAGACAACAAGCAACCAACAAAAACATAGAAAGCTAGCAACGAATAGCTATCAAGCTAGCAAGGCAAACCTACCATGCTAGCAAGGTGGGAACGAAAAGCTAGCAAGCTAGGAACGAAAAGCTAACAAGCTAACAACCAAAAGAAATCAAGCAAGAATCGCAAAGCAAGCAAGCAAGCAACGCAAATCTAACAAGGTAGCAAAGCAAAGCTATCAAGCTAGCAAGGCAAAGCTAGCAACCAAACAACTGGAAGGCAGCAAGATAGAAACGCAAAGATAGCAAACTAGAAAATCAAAGTTAGCAAGGTACAAACGCAAACCTAGCAAGCTAAGAACGAAGACCTGTCAAGTTAGCAACGCAAAGCTAATATGATATAAAGTTAGGAACGCAAATCTAGCAAGCTACCAAATGAAAGCTAGCAAGTTAGCAACGCAAAGCTAGCAAGCCAGCAACGCAAAGCTAGCAAACTACCAACGCATATATAGCAATCAATCAAGCTAGAAAGCAAAGGTAGCAAGCTAGCAAAGCAAAGATGGCAAGCTAGCAACGCAAAGCTGGCTAGAAAGCAACGCAAAGATAACAAGCAAACAACGCAAAGCTATCAAGCTAGATCGCAAAATTTTCAAGCTAGCAACGCAAAGCTACGAAACTAGCAACTCAAAACTAGCAAGTTAGCAACGCAAAGCTAGCATGCTAGCAACGCATAGCTACGAAGCTAGCAACGCAAAGCTAGCAAGTTAGCATTGCAAAGCTAGCAAGCTAGCAACGCAAGCCAGCAAGATAGCAACGCAAAGCTATCAGGCTAGCAACGCAAAACTAACAATCTAGGAAGCTAGCAACGCAAACCTAGCAAGCTAGCAACGCAAAGCCAAGCTAGCAAGGTAGCAAAGAAAAGCTACGATGCTAGCAACGCAAAGCTAGGTATTTAGTGTCGCAAAACTAGGAAGCTAGCAACGAAAATCTGGCAAGATAGCAACGAAAATCTAGCAATTAAGAAACGCAAAGAAAGCAAGCAAGCAAAGCAAATATAGCAAGCTAGCAAAGCAAAGCTAGCAATCTAGCAACGCAAATGTAGCAAGCTAGCAACGAAATCTAGCAAGCCAAAAACGCAAGGGGAGCAAGCTAGCAACGCAAACCTAGTAAGCTAGCAACGCAAATCTAGCAATCAAGAAACGCAAAGAAAGCAAGCAATCAAGCAAATCAAATCTAGCAAGATAGCAAAGCAAACCTGTCTAGGTAGCAAAGCAAAGCTAGCAAGCTAGCAACTGGAAGCAAGCAAGCTAGCAACGCAAAACTGGCAAGATAGCAACGAATATCTGGCAAGCTACAAACGCAAAGATAGCAACCTAGCAACGCAAAGCTAGCAAGCTAGCAACGCAAAGTAAGCAAGATAGCAAAGCAAAGCTATTAAGCTAGCAACGCAAATCTAGCAATCTAGCAGGTTCAGAAACGCAAATCTAGCAAGAGAGCTACCAAACCTGCTAAGCTAGCAACGCAAATCTACCCATTTAGCAACGCAAATCTTGGAAGCTAGCAACGAATTCTAGCAAGAAATCAAGCTACCCAAAGCTAGCAAGCTAGCAAATCAAAATAACAAGCTAGCAACGCAAAGCTGGTAAGCTAGCAAAGCAAAGCTAGGAAGCTACCAACGCAAAAATATCAAGCTAGCAACGCAAAGCTAGCAAGATAGCAACGCAGATCTAGCAAGCTAACAAGCTAGCAACGAAAAATAGCAAGCTAGGAATGCAAAGCTGGCAGGCTAGCAACGCAAAGATGGCAAGCTAGCAACGCAAAGCTAGAAAGGTAGCAACGCATAACTAGTAAGCTAGCAAGCTAGCAACGGGAAGCTAGCAAGCTAGCAACGCAAAGCTATCAAGGTAGCAACGCAAATAAAACATGCTAGCAAGCTAGGACCGGAAAGCTAGCAAAATTGCAACGGAAAGCTAGCAACGCACAAATAGCAAGCTAGCAACGCAAAGCTAGCAACTAGCAACGCAAAGTTAGTAAGCTAAAAACGCAAAGCTTAAAAGCTAGAAACGCATAGCTGGCAAGCTAGCAACTCAAAGGTGACAAGCTAACAACGCATATCTAGCAAGCTAGCAACCCAATGATTGCAAGCTAGGAACGCAAAGCTAGAAAGCTAGCAACGCAAAACTAGCAATCTAGCAACGCAAAGCTACCAAGCTAGCAACGCAAAACTAGCAAGCTAAGAAAGCAAAGCTAGCAACCTAGCAACCCAAAGCTACCAAGCTAGCAACGCCAAGCTAGCAAGGTAGCAGCGCACAAATAGAAAGCAAGAAACGCAAAGCAAGGAAGCAAGCACGCAAAGCAAAGCTAGCAAGCTAGCAAATTAGCAATTCAAAGCAAGCAAGCTAGCAAATTAGCAATTCAAAGCAAGCAAGCTAGCAACGGAAAGCTAGCAAGGTAGCAACGCAATGCTTGCAGCTAGCAACGATATTTCGCAAGCAAGGAACGCAAAGCAAGCAAGCAAGCTACGCAAATCTAGCAAGATAGAAACTCAAAGCTAACAAGCTAGCAACGGAAAGCTAGCAAGGTAGCAACGCAAAGCTAGCAAGTTAGCCACGCAAATCTAGCAAGCTAGCAACGCAAAGCTGGCAAGCTAACAACTCAAACCTGGCAAACTTGCTACGCAAATTTGCAAACTAGCAACGCAAAGTTAGGAAGTTTGCAACGCAAACATAGCAAGTTAGCAACGCAGAGCTAGCAAGCTAGCATCGCATATCTAGCAAGCTAGCAAACTAGCAAGGGGAGCTAGGAAGATAGCAACTCAAATCTGGCAAGCTAGCATCGCATATCTGGCAAGTTAGCAACGAAAATTTGGCAAGTTAAAATCGCAAAGCTGGCAAGCTAGTAACGCATATCTAGCAAGCTAGCAACGGAAAGCTAGAATGCTAGCAAAACATAGCTAGCTAGATAGCAACGCGAATTTATCATGCTAGCAAGCTAGCAACGTAAAGCTAACAAACTAGCAACGAAAAGCTGGCAAGCATGCAATGCATATCTAGCAAGCTAGCAACGCAAAGATAGCAAGCTAGCAACGCAAAGCTAGCAAGCTAGAAACGCAAAGCTAGCAAGCTAACAACGCAAAGCTAGCAAGCTAGCAACGCAAAGCTAGCCAGGTGGCAACGCATATCTAGCAAGCTAGATAGTTAGCAAAGGAAAGCTAGCAAGCTAGCAATTCAAAGCTGGCAAACTAGCTACGCAAAGCTGGCAAGTTAGCATCGCAAATCTGGCAAACTGGAAACTCAAAGTTGGCAAGCTAGCAAATCATATCTAGAAAGCTAGCAAGCCAGCAACGGAAAACTAGAAAGCTTGCAACGCAATGCTAGCAAGGTAGCAACGCAAATCTAGCCTGCTTGCAAGCTAGCAACTTAAAGCTAGCAAACTAGCTACGGAAAGCTATCAAGGTATCAACGCAATGCTATCAAGGTAGAGACGCAATGCTAGCAAGATAGCAACGCAAAGATAACAAGCTAGCAACGCATATCTAGCAATCTATCAAGCTAGAAACGCAAAACTCGCAAGCTAGCAAGGCAAATCTTGCAAGATAGAAATGAAAAGCTGGCAAGCTAGCAACGCAAAGCTGTCAAGCAAGCAACGCCTATCTAGCAAGCTAGGAACGCAAAGATAGCTAGCTAGCAAAGCAAGGCTCTCAAGCTAGCAACGCAAAGTAAGCAAGCTAGCATCGCAAAGCTAGCAAATAAGATCGCAATGCTTGCAAGCTAACAACGCAAAGGAACAAAGCTAGCAATGCAAAACTAGCAAGCTAGCAACGCAAAGCTACCATGGTAGCAACGCAAAGCGAGCAAGCTAGCAACACAATGCTAGCAAATTAGCAAAGCCAAACTAGCAAGGTAGCAACGCAAAACTACCAAGCTAGAAACGCAAATTAGCAAGCTAGCACCGCAAAGCCAAGGAGTTAGCCACGCAAAGCTAGCAAGCTAGCAACGCAAATATAGCAATCAAGAAAAGCAAAGAAAGCAAATAAACAAGCAAAGCAAATCTAGCAAAATAGCAAAGGAAAGCTATCAAGCCAGCAAAACAAAGCTAGCAAATTAGCAACGGGAAGCTAGCAAGCTAAAAACGCAAAGCTGGCAAGCTAGCAACGAATATCTAGCAATCTAGCAACGCAAGGGTAGCAAGCTAGCAACGCATAGCTAGCAAGCTATATCGCAATGCTTGTAAGCTAGCAGCGCAATGTTAACAATCTAGCAACGCAAAACTACCTAGCTAGCAACGCAAAGGGAGCAACATATCAACGCAAATCTATCAAGCTAGAAACGCAAATCTATCAAGCTAGCAACGCAAATCTAGCAATCTAGCAAGCTCAGCAACTCAAATCTAGCAAGATAGCAACGCAAAGATAGCAAGTTACCAAACCCAAGCTATCAAGATAAAAACGAAAATCTACGAAACTAGCAAAGCAAACTTGCAATTTAGCAACTTAAAACTAGGAAGCTAGCAACGAAATCTAGCAAGCAAGAAACGCAATGCAAGCAAGCAAGCTACGCAAACATAGCAAGCTAACAACGCAAATCTAGCAATCAAGAAAAGCAAAGGAATCAAGCAAGCAAGCAAAGCAAATCTAGCAAGCTAGCATAAAAAGCTTTCAAGCTAGCAAAGCAAATCTATCAAGCTAGAAACTGGAAGCTAGCAAGCTAGCAACGCACAGCTGGCAAGATAGAAACGAATATCTGCGAAGCTAGCAACGCAAAGATAGCAAGCTAGCAACGCAAAGCTAGCAAGCTAGCAACGCAAAGCCAGCAAGATAGCAAAGCAAAGCTATCAAGCTAGCAACGCAAAGTTAGCAATCTAGCAAGCTCAGCAACGCAAATCTAGCAAGAGAGCTACCGAAGCTAATAAGCTAGCAAAGCAAAACTAGAAATTTAGAAACGCAAATCAAGGAAGCTAGCAACGAATTCTAACAAGCAATCAAGGTACCCAAAGCTAGCAAGCTAGCAAATCAAAATAGCAAGCTAGCAACGCAAAGCTGTCAAGCTAGCAAAGAAAAGCTAGGAAGTTAGCAACGCAAAAATATCAAGCAAGCAACGCAAAGCTAGCAAGCTAGCAACGCAAAGCTATCAAGCTAGCAACGCATATCTAACAAGCCAACAAGTTAGCAACGGAAACTAACAAGCTTGCAACGCAAAGCTGGCAAGTTAGCAACGCAAAGGTGGCAAGTTGGCAATGCAAAGCTAGTTAGGTAGCAACGCATATCTAGTAAGCTAGCAAGCTAGCAACGGAAAGCTAGCAAGATAGCAACGCAAAGCTATCAACGTAGAAACGCAAATATAACATGCTAGCAAGCTAGCAACGGAAAGCTAGCAAAATAGCAACGGAAAGCTAGTAACGCTAAAATATCAAGCTAGCAACCCAAAGCTAGGAAGCTAGATCGCATTGCTTGCAAGCAAGCAACGCAAAGCTACCAAGCTAACAACGCATAATTAGCATGTTAGCGACGCAAAGCTAGCAAGCTAACAACGCAAAGCTGGCAAGCTAGAAACGCATAGCTGGCAAGAGAGCAACGCAAAGCTGGCAAGCTAACAACGCATATCTAGCAAGCTAGCAACAAAAAATTGCAAGCTAGCAACGCAAAGCTAGCAAGCTAGCAACGTGAAACTAGCAAGCTAGCAACGCAAACTACCAAGCTAGCAACGCAAAACTAGCAAACTAAGAAGGCAAAGCTAGCAAGCTAGCAACGCAAAGATAGCAAGCTAGCAACGCCAAGCTAGCAAGGTAGCAACGCAAAGCTAGGAAGCAAGAAATGCAAAGCAAGCAAGCACCGAAAGCAAAGCTAGCAAGCTAACAAACTAGCAATTCAAATAAAGCAAACTAGCAACGTAAACCTAGCAAGGTAGCAACGCAAAGCTTGCAAGTTAGCACCGCAAATCTAGCAAGCAAGTAACGTAAACCTGGAAAGCTAGCAAAGCATATCTAGCAAGCTAGCAAGTTAACAACGCAAAGCTACGAAGCTTGCTAAGCAATGCTTGGAAGCTAGCAACGCAAAGCTAGAAAGATTGCAACGCAAATCTAGCAAGCTAGCAACGCAGGGCTATCAAGCTTGCAACTCATATATAGCAAGCTATCAATCCAGGAAAGGGAAACTAGCAAGATAGCAACTCAAAGCTGGCAAGCAAGCAACGCAAATCTGGCAAGTAAAAAACGAAAATTAGGCAAGTTAGAAACGCAAAGCTGGCAAGATAGCAACGCAAATCTAGCAAGCTAGTAAGCTAGCAACGGAAAGCTAGAAAGCTAGCAACGCAAACTAGCAAAGTAGCAACGCAAATATATCATGCTAGCAAGATAACAACGTAAAGCTAACAAACTAGCAACGAAAAGCTGGCAGGCAAGAAACGCATATCTAGCAAGCTAGCAACGCAAAGAGAGCATGCTAGCAACGCAAAGCTAACAAGCTAGGAACGCAAAGCTAGCAAGCTAACAACGCAAAGCTAGCAAGCTAGCAACGCAAAGCTAACCAGGTGGGAACGCATATCTAGCAAGCTAGAAAGCTAGCAAAGGATAGGTAGCCAGCTAGCAATTCAAAGCTGGCAAGCTAACAACGCGAAGCTAGCAACCTAGCAACGCAAAATTTTGCAAGCTAGAAACGCAAACTGGCAAGCAAGCAAAGCATATCTAGAAAGCTAGCAAGGTAACAACAGAAAACTAGAAAGCTAACAACGCAAAGCTAGCAAGGTAGCAACGCAAATCTAGCATGCTAGGAAGCTAGCAAAGGAAAGATAGCAAACTAGCAACGCAATGCTATCAAGCTAGAGACGCAAAGATAGCAAGATAGCAACGCAAACCTAAGAAGCTAGCAACGCATATCAAGCAATCTAGCAAGCTAGAAACGCAAAACTAGCAAGCTAGCAACGCAAAGCTGGCAAGATAGAAACGAAAAGCTGGCAAGCTAGCAGCGCAAAGATGGCAAGCAAGCAACGCATATCTAGCAATCTAGCATCGCAAAGATAGCAAGTTAGCAAAGCAAAGCTAGCAAGCCAGCAACGCAAAGCTAGCAAGGGAGCAACGCAAATCTAGCAAGTTATCAACGCAAACCTACCAAGCTAGCAAATCAAAACTAGCAAGCTAGCAACGCAAAGATGGCAAGCAAGCAACGCATATCTAGCAATCTAGCATCGCAAAGATAGCAAGTTAGCAAAGCAAAGCTAGCAAGCAAGCAACGCAAAGCTAGCAAGCCAGCAAAGCAAAGTAAGAAAGCTAGCATCGCAAAGCTACCAAGTTAGATCACAATGCTTGCAAGATAGCAACGCAAAAGTACCAAGCTAGCAATGCAAAACTAGCAAGCTAGCAATGCAAACCTAGCAAGCTACCAACTCAAAACTAACAAGCTAGTAACGCAAAGCGAGCAAGCTAGCAACATAAAGCTAGAAAGCTAGCAAAGCCAAGCTAGCAATGTAGCAACTCAAAGCTACCAAATTGCAACGCAAAGCTAGCAATTTACCAACGCAAATCTAGGAAGCTAGCAACGAAAGCAAGAAAGCAAGAAACGGAAAGCAAACAAGCAAGTTACACAAAGCTAGCAAGATACCATCGCAAGGCTTGTAAGCTAGCAACGCAAAACTAGGAAGCTATCAACTCAGGACTAGCAAACTACCAACGAAACGGTAACTAGCAAGCTAGCAACGCAAACCTGGTTAGCTAGCAACGCAAACCTGGCAAGCTAGAAAGCTAGCAAGCTAGCCACGCAAATCTAGCAAGCTAGAAACGCAAACCTGGCAAGTTAGCAACGCAAATTTGAAAGCTAGCAATGCAAATCTGACAATCTACAAACGCATAACTAGCAATCTAAGTAGCTAGCAACGCAATGCTATCAAGCTAGCAACGCAAAACTAGGAAGCTAGCAACGCAAATATACCCAGCTAGAAACGCAATGCTAGCAAGCTAGATCGCAATGCTTGCAAACTAGCAACGCAAAGTTAACAAGCTAGCAATGCAAACCTAGCAAGCTAGAAACGAAATGCTAGCAAGCTAGCAAAGCAAAGCTATTAACCTAGCAACGCAAAGCGAGCAAGCTAGCAACGCAAAGCTTGCAAGCTAGCAAAGCAAAGCTATCAACCTAGCAACGCAAAGCGAGCAAGCTAGCAACGCAAAGCGAGCAAGCTAGCAACGCAAAGCGAGCAAGCTAGCAACGCAAAGCGAGCAAGCTAGCAACGCAAAGCGAGCAAGCTAGCAACGCAAAGCGAGCAAGCTAGCAACGCAAAGCGAGCAAGCTAGCAACGCAAAGCGAGCAAGCTAGCAACGCAAAGCTGCAAGATAGCAACGCAAACTAGGAAGTTGCAACGCAAAGCTAGCAAGCTAGCAATGCAAACTACCAAACAAGCATCGCAAATCTAGTAAGCTAGCAACGCAAAACAATCATGCTAGCAACGCAAATCTACCAAGCTAGCAACGCAAAACTAGCTAGCTAGGATCGCATAGCTAGCAAGCTTGCGACGCAAAGCTAACAAACTAGCAACGCAAAGATAATAAGCTATTAATGAAAAGCTAGGAAGGTAGCAACGATAAGCTAGCAAGCTAGTTACGCAAAGCTATCAATCTAGCAAAGCAAAGCTGGCAAGCTAGCAACGCAAA
>NW_019742015.1:27386-33060 GCF_002891405.2 Cryptotermes secundus
ATGCAACACATTGAAGCTAATAATATATTAACAAAGGAACAGTTTGGATTCAGATTAGGAGCATCAACAGTAAAAGCATCTTATAGATTGAACGATCTAATACTAAAGGCACTGAATAATAAAATGATGGTTGGAGGTATATTTTGCGATTTACGTAAAGCATTTGATTGTATTAATCACAACATTCTACTAACTAAACTAGAGTACTATGGAATAAGAGGAATAGCACTTAAATTAATTAAATCCTACCTAGAAGGTAGGTATCAGAAAGTCATTTTAGAAAATAACCAACATGTGTCCTCTTCTAATTGGGGAATTATAAAGCATGGAGTTCCCCAGGGATCGATACTAGGACCGTTGCTTTTTTTATTCTATATTAACGATCTCCCAAAATCAATAAAAAGTAACGCTGAGGCTGTCTTATTCGCAGATGATACTAGCATAATTGTTAAAAGTCTTAATCCAACAACATTTGGTAATACTATTAATAAAGTTTTTCAGGACATAAATAAATGGTTTACTGTTAATATGTTATCATTAAATGCTGAGAAGACACAATTTATGCAATTTGTAACAAAGATTAACTCCTTACTTCAAATAGATATAATCCATGAGAACAAAAAAATAGCTAATGTCTTTAATACGAAATTTCTTGGGTTAACACTCGATAATAGCTTCTCTTGGAAAACTCATATAGATACAGTCATACCTAAACTGAGCTCAGCTTGTTATACTATTAGAATACTTAAACCCTTCCTGTCCCAGAAATCATTGAAGATGGTATACTACTCGTATTTCCACTCGATTATGACCTATGGACTAATATTCTGGGGAAATACTAGCCATAGCAAAATAATTTTTAGGATGCAAAAGAAGGCTATTAGAAATATTATGGGTATAAAAAATAAAGAATCATGTAGGAAATATTTTAAAGAACTTAAAATTTTACCAATGAAATCACAATATATATATCTAGTAGCACTATTTGTAGTTGAGAACAGACAACATTTTGAAGTGAACACCGAAATACATAAAATAAATACTAGGACTAAGTCTGATTTGCACTACCCCTTGACCCATTTGACAATCTTCCAAAAAGGAATCCATTATGTAGGGATAAAGATTTTCAACAACTTACCTGCTGAACTAAAAGAGCTGTTCCAGGATATAAAACAATTTAAATTAAAATTGAAAAGCTATCTGCATTTTTATTCATTTTACACATTGGAGGAGTATTTTAAGCAGAAGACGATTTGAAATTTCAATAGATGAATTCATAAAATTTTCTTTTATTCATTGAACACAATATGTATTAATATGTATATGTAACATGTAATATGTATTTGTATTTTATAATCAAAGACTGTATTACACTTAATAGAAGATTATATCATTTAGTTTTAAAATTTGGACAATCGACTACTTCCTGTTTGATGATTATATTGTTAAAATGATGTATGACTGGAACCAACCACTGGATCCAACATTTTTCACGATTGTATTATTCTACATAGTTTAATTATTGTATCGACATGTTCTATATCTTACATGTACTGTGGATCTATGGAACTTATAGAAAAATAATAATAATAATAATAATAGCTAGCAAGCTTGCGACGCAAAGCTAACAAACTAGCAACGCAAAGATAATAAGCTATCAATGAAAAGCTAGGAAGCTAGCAACGATAAGCTAGCAAGCTAGTTACTCAAAGCTATCAAGCTAGCAAAGCAAAGCTGGCAAGCTAGCAACGCAAATCCAGCAAGATAGCAACGCAAAGCTATCAGGCTAGCAACCCAAATCAAGCAATCTAGCAAACTAGCAACACAAGCCTAGCAAGATACCAAAGCCAAGTTGGCAAGATAGCTACGCAAAGTTAAGTTGCTAGCTACGCAAGGGTAGAAATTTAGTATCATAAAGTTAGGAAGCTAGCAACGAAATCTAGCCAGAAATAAATGCAAAGCAAGCAAGCAAGCTACGCAAAGATTGCAAGCTAGAAACGCAAAGCTATCAAGTTAGCAACGCAAATTTTTGAAGCTAACATGCTAGCAACGAAAATTAGCAAGCTAGCAACGGAAAGCTAGCAAGTTAGCAACGCATAGAGTGCAAGCTAGCAACACAAAGCTAGCAAGCTAGATCGAAATGCTTGCAACCTAGCAACGCAAAGCTAAAATCTAGCAAGGCAAAATTAGATACCTAGCAAAGGAATGCTAACAAGCTAACAACGCAAAGCTGGCAAGCTAGAAACACATAGCTGGCAAGCTAGCATCGCAAAGCTGGCAAGATAGCAACGCATACCTAACAAGCTAGAACGCAAAGATAACAAGCAAGCAACGCAAAGCTAGCAAGCTAGCAACGAAAGTCTAGCAATCTAGCAACGGCAAACTAGCAAGCTATGAACGAAAACATAGCAAGCTAGGAACGCAAAGTTAGTAGGCTAGCAACGCAAAGCTAGCAAACTAGCAACGCCAAGCTAGCAAGGTAGCTACGCAAAAAAATTAAGCAAGAAACTCAAAGCAAGCAGACAAGCATGGAACGCAAAGCTAGCAAGCTAGCAACTCAAAGCAAGCAAGCTAGCAATGGAAAGTTAGCAAGGTAGCAACGGAAAGCTAGCAAGCTAGCCACGCAAATATAGCAAGCTAGAAACGCAAAGCTGGCAACCTAGCAACGCAAATTTTCAAGCTAACAACGCAAAGCTGAGAAGCTACCAACGCTTATCTGGGAATCTAGCAAGCTAGCAACCCAAAGCTATCAAGCTGGCAACGCAAAGCTAGCAAGTTAGCATCGCATAGGTAGCAAGCTAGCAACGCATATCTAGAAAGCTAGCAAAGCAAAAATAGCAAGCTAGCAACGCAAAGCTAGCAAGATAGCAACGCAAATCTAGCAAAGAAGCAACGCAAAGTGAGCAAGCTAGCAACGTAAATCTAGCATGCTAGATCGCAATACATGCAAGCTAGCAACGCAAACTAGCAAGCTAGCAACGCAAAGGTAGCAAGCTAGCAACGCAATTCAAGCAAGGAAGAATCGAAAAGTAAGCAAGCCAGCAACGCAAAGCTAGCAAGATAGCAAAGCAAAGATATCAAGATAGCAAGTCATAGCTAGCAACCTAGCCACTGGAATCTAGCAAGCCAGCAACGCAAAGCTAGCAAGCTAGCAACACAAAGTTGGCAAGCTAGCAACGCAAAGCTAGCAAGAAAGCAACGCAAAGCTATCAAGTAAACAACGCAAAGCTACCAAGCTAGCAAGGCAAAACTAGCAAGCTAGGAACGCAAAGCTAGCAAGCTAGCAACGCAAAGCTACCAAAGTAGCAAGTCAAAACTAATATGCTAGCAACGCAAAGCTAGCAAGCAAGCAACGAAATCTAGAAAGCTAGCAACGCAAATTCAGCAAGATAGCAACGAATTCTAGAAAGTTAACAACGCAAATCTAGCAATCTAGCAAGCTAGCAAAGCAAAGCTAGCAAGCAAGCAACACAAATCTAACAAGCTAGCAAGGGCAAGCTAGCAAAGTAGCAACTCACAGATAGGACGCATGAAACGCAAAGCTAGCAAGCAAGCATGGAACGCAAAGCTAGCAAGATAGCAACTCAATCCTAGCAAGCTAGCAACGGAAATCTAGTAAGGTAGCAACGCAAATCTAGCAAGCTAGAAACGCAAATATGGCAAGCTAGCAACGCAAATTGGGAAGCTAGCAATGCAAATCTAGCAATCAAGAAACGAAAAGAAAGCAAGCAAGGTAGAAAGGCAAATCTAGCAAGATAGCAAAGCAAAGCTATCAAGCTAGCAAAGAAAAGCTAGCATCATAGCAACTGGGAGTTAGCAAGCTAGCAAGGCAAATCTATTAAGCTAGCAAAGTTAAGCTAGCAAGCTAGCAAATTAAAATTAGGAAGATATAAACGCAAAGGTAGCAAGCTACCAACGCACACCTAGCAAGCTACCAACGCAAAGCTGGTAAGCNTCGCATAGGTAGCAAGCTAGCAACGCATATCTAGAAAGCTAGCAAAGCAAAAATAGCAAGCTAGCAACGCAAAGCTAGCAAGATAGCAACGCAAATCTAGCAAAGAAGCAACGCAAAGTGAGCAAGCTAGCAACGTAAATCTAGCATGCTAGATCGCAATACATGCAAGCTAGCAACGCAAACTAGCAAGCTAGCAACGCAAAGGTAGCAAGCTAGCAACGCAATTCAAGCAAGGAAGAATCGAAAAGTAAGCAAGCCAGCAACGCAAAGCTAGCAAGATAGCAAAGCAAAGATATCAAGATAGCAAGTCATAGCTAGCAACCTAGCCACTGGAATCTAGCAAGCCAGCAACGCAAAGCTAGCAAGCTAGCAACACAAAGTTGGCAAGCTAGCAACGCAAAGCTAGCAAGAAAGCAACGCAAAGCTATCAAGTAAACAACGCAAAGCTACCAAGCTAGCAAGGCAAAACTAGCAAGCTAGGAACGCAAAGCTAGCAAGCTAGCAACGCAAAGCTACCAAAGTAGCAAGTCAAAACTAATATGCTAGCAACGCAAAGCTAGCAAGCAAGCAACGAAATCTAGAAAGCTAGCAACGCAAATTCAGCAAGATAGCAACGAATTCTAGAAAGTTAACAACGCAAATCTAGCAATCTAGCAAGCTAGCAAAGCAAAGCTAGCAAGCAAGCAACACAAATCTAACAAGCTAGCAAGGGCAAGCTAGCAAAGTAGCAACTCACAGATAGGACGCATGAAACGCAAAGCTAGCAAGCAAGCATGGAACGCAAAGCTAGCAAGATAGCAACTCAATCCTAGCAAGCTAGCAACGGAAATCTAGTAAGGTAGCAACGCAAATCTAGCAAGCTAGAAACGCAAATATGGCAAGCTAGCAACGCAAATTGGGAAGCTAGCAATGCAAATCTAGCAATCAAGAAACGAAAAGAAAGCAAGCAAGGTAGAAAGGCAAATCTAGCAAGATAGCAAAGCAAAGCTATCAAGCTAGCAAAGAAAAGCTAGCATCATAGCAACTGGGAGTTAGCAAGCTAGCAAGGCAAATCTATTAAGCTAGCAAAGTTAAGCTAGCAAGCTAGCAAATTAAAATTAGGAAGATATAAACGCAAAGGTAGCAAGCTACCAACGCACACCTAGCAAGCTACCAACGCAAAGCTGGTAAGCTAGCAAATCAAAGATGGCATACTAGCAAGGCAAAGTTAGCAAGATAGGAACGAAGAGCTAGGAAGTTAGCAACGGCAAGCTAGCAAGTTAGCAACGCACAGCTAGGAAGCTAGAAACGCAAAGCTGGCAACATAGCAACGCAAAGTTAGCAAACTAGAAATGCAACTATCTAGCAATTTAGCAAGCTAGCAACGCAAACCTAGCAAGATAACAACGCAGAGATGGCAAGCTAGAAACGCATAGCTGGCAAGCTACCAACTCAAAGCTGGTAAGTTAGCAACGCTTATCTAGCAAGCTATCAACGCAAAAATAGCAAGCTAGGAACGCAAATCTAGAAAGCTAGCAACGCAAATCTATCAAGCTAGAAACGCAAACCTGGCAAGTTAGCAACGCAAATTTGAAAGCTAGCAATGCAAATCNCACATAGCTAGCAAGCTACCAACTCAAAGCAAGCAAGCTAGCAACGGAAAGCTAGCAAGGTAGCAACACAAAACTAGCAAGATAGCAACGCAAATATACCCAGCTAGCAACGCAATGCTAGCAAGCT
>NW_019742016.1:0-1109 GCF_002891405.2 Cryptotermes secundus
ATATTATTCAACACTATGAGGCTAATTGATTCTTGGAATATATAACTTAGACTGACTAGAACTCTTTTCTAAAAAAAATAAAATACTGGTCTACGCTGTAAAAATAATAAATGAACTGAGCACTAAGCGTTCTCATGACTTGTATTATTCAATACTATGAGGCTAATTGATTCTTGGAATTTTGGAATATATAATTTAGACTAACTAGAACTCTTCTCTAAAAAAAGTAAGACACTCGTCTACACTGTAAAAGCAATGATCAAACAGGAAGTTTTTCAAAGCATTCTTGAATCTGTATAGAGCTGGTGTCTCCTTAATGTAATACGGTAAATGATTGAACATATGAAGTCTAGTATTAATAAAATTGTCTTTGCATAAACTGGTAGTACATGAAACAATATATAAGTCATCTTTTCCCCTTGTATTATATGAATGTATTTCCGAATTGGTTGCAAGAGTATTCAAATTTGATTTTGTGTTTACCAGAGTTTCATAAATATACAAGCATGGTAAGGGAAATATATTTAAATAATTAAAATACTGTTTACAACTAGTAGTTTTCTGAATTTGCATCATAGCTCTAATAGCTCTCTTTTGCAACTTAAAAATCAATTTAGCATTTGGTGTGTGGGGCACTCTCTTGTCAACGTGTGTAGTCTTGTCATTACTCTGATGACAACCCACTTCTTCGGAACAATTTGTTGGCCCTGAAAAGGACCGTGGTTGCTGAGATGATTGATCGGTGAGGTAGCGCGGCGCGCGCCGGTAAGGAGAAAGGCTAGTTGCGGTGAGTGGAGTGGCCGCAGTGCGACCGTGGCAGCTGGTTGCTTGGTTGCCGTGCGGCAAGTGATGGAGGTTGCTCGATCGCAGTGCGGCGGTTGCTGGTGAAGGCTAGTCGTCGAGCGCGGTCGTAGTAGCCATGAGGCAGTGGCTACGCCAGAGGCCCAGTGGGTCGGACCGTAACACGACCACCGGCGAGTCCAGGCGCGGGGCCCCAGTGAGTCGGGTGTGAGAGCGCTGGAGGGCCGAGGCAGTCGTGCCTGGCGCAGCCTGCCGATGTCTCCGAAGACCGAGCGCTGGCGACGAAGCCTGCTGGCTGAAGTTGCTTG
>NW_019742016.1:1662-17981 GCF_002891405.2 Cryptotermes secundus
CTAGGTCGTTAATATATATCAAAAATAACATTGGTCCAAGAACAGAACCCTGTGGAACACCATATCTTATTGGTTTCTTTTGTGATAAACAATTAGTAATTTCATTAGTTTCTTTATGTCTATAGGTAATTTCCACTGTTTGTTCCCTGTTTTCTAAATATGATTGAAAGCAATTTTGTGCAACCCCTCGTATTCCTATTTCTGCCATTTTTCCAAGCAAGCTGTCATGATCTACTAAGTCGAATGCTTTTGACAGATCCAAGAATAACCCTATACTTATTTCCCTCTTGTCCACAGATTTATAAACCCTTTCAAGAAACTCTGCAATTGCAGTATTCATCGATTTCCCTTTACAGAAGCCATGCTGTTTATCACTAATTATACTATGGCTTTTTAGAAATGATAAGAGTCTTGTCTGCATGATTTTTTCAATTATTTTTGAGAAAACAGAGATCAGCGAAATTGGTCTATAATTCACAACTTCTGTATCAAGTCCTTTTTTGTACAATGGTTTCACTTTTGCAATTTTTAACTGGTCTGGAAAATATCCAGCATGTCAAAGCATGTGTTATCTTAGGATAACATTTCTTAATAATATAATCTGAGATTTCATCTACACCGGTTGATTTTTTGTTATTCAATTTTTTTATTATGCCTAATTGCTGTATGCCCAACGTGTATTTTTTTGTGGTATGCAGGAACTACAGGTGCAGTTGACATGTTTTCAGTCAACTAATCAGAGCCCAGAGGGTGAAGCACCACAGTTCATTCGTCTAGAAGTACCATTGCACATCAAACCAACTGAAAGTATCTCCAAGCTCTGCTTACAGGTGAAGTACATTTTTTATGCATTGCCAGATGTAATATAAAGATCTCTAGCCAAGTAGCTGTCCAGCACAATAGATTTACTGCAGTGCTTATCTCATAATTCCATTAACTATAAACCAAGCCAAAAAATTGGAGTATAATTAAGATAAAGAGCACTCTCTTCTGGGATATGATGTCATGACCAACCCATCTTACCCATTCTATAGTTAGGAACTTCTAAAAAAATAATGATCTACATGCCTAATGCCTAGAAGAGAAACTTTGTGAAATTGAAGGTGAAAGAAGAAATGCTGAAGTGCAGTGGAACAATATAAAAGAATGCATGTTAGATACTATCAGTGATTTGGTTGGTAAAGTTGAGAAGCTAGCAAGAAAACCATGGGTTACACAGGAGATGATGAGTAAAATGGAGGAGCGAAGGAAATGGAAGAATGTAAACAATGAAGAAGGCAGGAGGAAATACAGGAGACTGAGGAATGAATTGAAAAGAGCCACGGACAGGGATAAAAACAGATATCTTGAGGAGATATGTAATGAGATTATAGAATTTCAAAGGACAGGACGTTATGATTTGATGTACATGAAGACAAAAGAACTAGGATGGAAAGAGAATCATGGGATTCAAAATATTGGCATCGAAGACTCCCAGGGGAATAGAATAGTAGATAGAGGCAAGTGCTGAAAATTTGGGAAAATTATATTACAGAACTATATGATCGACCTAATCAGCCAGAAACCTTAGAAGTTGAACCGGAAGAAGTAGATACAGATGAGAAAGGACCATATATTTTACAATGTGAGGTGGAAAAAGCTATCAAGGAAATGAGGAAGGGAAAGGCTACAGGAGATGATGATGTGCCTGGAGATGTGCTCAAGTTACTGGGAGAAGGTGGTTTGAAAACACTGACAAAACTAATGAACACCATATATGAAAGTGGAGAGTGGCCCAAGGACTTTACAGAAGTTACAATGATTGCCTTAAAGAAAAAGACAAAAGCTACAAAATGCAGCGACCATCGCACAATAAGTCTTATTGCACATACAGCAAAGATAATAGCAAAGATACTTAAAAGAAGAATTGAAAGGAAAATAGAGGATGTACTTGGAGAAGATCAGTTTGGATTTAGAAGAGGAAAAGGAACCAGGGATGCAATTGGGATGATGAGAATTATAGCGGAACGAACTTTGGAGATAGATGAAGAACTGTGTGTTTGCTTCATAGACTGGCAGAAGGCATTTGACCGGGTAAACTGGACCAAATTAATGCAGATCCTGAAAGAAACAGGTATCGATTGGCATGAAAGAAGATTGATTAGCAAATTGTACATGGATCAGAAAGTTAGAGTACGACTGGACAGGGGGGAGACAGGAAGTGTGCAGATTGGAAGAGGAGTTCGACAAGGATGCTGTTTATCACCAATTCTGTTCAACTTGTACAGCGAATGCCTTACCAAGGAAGCTCTGGATGGGCTCGGTGACTTCAAAGTAGGAGGGCAAATTATTCAAACTGTGAAATATGCAGATGACCTTGTGTTAATGGCTAAGGAAGAAACTGTGCTACAGGGCATGATTGATAGACTAATTGAAATTGGAAGGTGCTATGGCATGGAAATGAATGTGGAGAAAACAAAAGTAATGAAAATTTCGAGACAACCAACCCCAGTCACAATAAAGATAGACCAAAAACAACTGGAGAATGTGAAATGTTTTAAATATTTGGGTAGCTTGTTAACAGATGATGGAAGGTGTACTAGTGAAATTAAATCCAGGATTGCCATGGCAAAAGCTGCATTTAGCAAGAAGAAGAATCTTTTTACCAGCAAATTGGACTTAAATTTGAGGAAGAAACTAGTGAAATGCTACATTTGGAGCATAGCTCTGTATGGGGCTGAAACATGGACACTTAGGGCAGTAGATCAGAAACATCTGGAAAGTTTCGAAATGTGTTGGAGAAGGATGGAGAAGATCAGTTGGACCGTTATGTGAGAAATGAAGAAGCATTAATTAGAGTCAGTGAGCAGAGGAATATCCTACACGAAATAAGAAAACGGAAGGCTAATTGGATTGGTCATGTGTTATGCAGAAACTGCCTCCTAAAAGAAGTTATCGAAGGAAAGATAGAGGGGCGGATAGAAGTGACAAGAAGACGAGGAAGAAGACGTAAGAAGATGCTGGATGACCTTGGGGACAGAAGAGGATACTGTCATTTGAAGAAGAAAGCTCTAGATCGCATTAAGTGGAGGAATTGTTTTGAAAGAGACTGTGGAACTGTCGTCTGACAGATTACTGATGATGATGATGATGCCTAATGATAGGTACTCCTGACAGTGAATGTTACTGTGATCATTTGCATTTATTCCAGGTCATGCAGTGGAATGTCTCTGTCCTTTTCCTCTTCTCCATTTTGTGTAACATTTTCCTTGTATCATAAAGCATGTTGAGATGTGTTGATGTTATACCCTGCAGTCAATGGTGGAGCTGCCTGAGATCCTATTCCAAGAAGAGAGAGACAGCTATGATTTGACAACTAAGCTCAAATTCCTCAGTGTCCTGGCACAGCTCAACAATAAGGCTGGTGAGTCTCATTCTACTTTCTGTGAATGATTAGGCATTCTTTACAAATTTAAAGTTAAACATCTCATGTGGAGGTCATGTCAGTGACCAGCGCACAATCTTTTTTAATATTCTATTTGATATAGACACTTTCTCTTAAAGTTGTTGGGCAATTCTGACTTTAACCTATTTTGAATAATTGCAAAGAGAACTTTACTTAAGACTGGGTTCACATATATTAAGGTGTAGGTGGGTGGACAATATTAAAATGGGTCTTAGAGATATAGAATTGTATGGATTGAATTGATCTGGCTCAGGATAGAGACCAGTGGAGGGATCTTGTGAACATGGTAATGAATTCAGGTTCCATGAAATGCTGGGAAATTCTTGAGTAGCTGCAGAATTGGTGGCTCCTCAAGAAGGGCTCAGCTCCATGAGTGAGTAAGTAAGTTATAAATTATTAAACAAATTTTATAAACAGGGTGCAAGTAAATTTAATAAAGGGCATAGAACACAGATGGGGATCTTGTATGCTATATTACGAAGTACAAAGTTTCCAATCTTGTTTTCACTATGCCAAGTCAGTTATGGTATTAGGGAACAGTGGATTAAAAAGCATGCAAGAAATTAATATTTTAGTTAGTTAGTTATTGGAGAGGGTGGGTTTCCCCATGCACTGAGACCTGTATTGGTCCATTGTGCTTCCCTCTATGATTTCTATCAGTCTCTATATCCTACCAGTACTGGTGCTTACCATCAGTCCCGTCCAGCCAGCGAGACTGGCTCTACTAGCTGAGAGGTATCTATAATGCTTCCCCCATCTACCAGAGGTATTAGAGACTGCTGTTGGGCGGGAAACGTCCGTTAATTTGGCTCAGTGACCTCCTTTGGAGATATGAGGTTCTTTTACATGCCATAAACCTATGACACGGGACCCACGGCTTAAAGTCCCTCCCGGAGGACTTGTTCCCTGAATTTTTCCGCCTTTAAAAATTCAACGACCTCCGCCGGGTATTTGAACCCACGTACTACGAGTCATAAGGTGGGAACGTTACCTCTAGACTACGGAGGCCGCTAAATTCATAGGTTACTGAATGGTGTCATAATTTGAATGTATCAGTGGTCCTCACCAATATGATAGATTCTGGTTTATTATCTATTTTGTATCTTGACAACAAAAATTTGGTACTCGACACTGAAGTTAATGTCGCTAGACTACTTCATCGGTGAATGATGCCTCTTTGTTTCCAGTTCTTACTAAAGCTTTGTGTCACATCACAGAAGTGGTGTCAGGCCCACTTGTTACCTCCCTGGAACAGCGGAAGGCTACCAATGTCAAGAGATGTGATGAACTGATAAAGGAGAAGCAGATGCTAATTGCACTGCAGTCACGTTCATGATGTAACACTATAATTATTTTATCCTTTGAATATGTGTAATTATGCTGTTCATGAAAATTAAATTAAGATTTTTAATATTAATGAATAATATAGCTGAATAAAATTTGCTGAATGTGGTATTTTTTTCTTTTTCTTTTCCATCACATTCACTAAAATTTTAAACAATACTAGAGTAAGGTCTGAAGCTCAGCTACATAGGACTCACTGTAACATAGTTGCTGGATTTGCAATGCAGTTTGAGTGAACATTAAATCTTTAATAAAGCAACCAATTATGAGCATGCAATAATTCACTGGGGTAGATTCCAGTGGCTCACATGATCCAGCCTGGTTACTGCTTAGAGGATGGTTTTCTGTTGCATGCAATTCATGTATATTAAAAAAAAAAAAAACAGAACTACCACATGTGATATTTTAATTACTCCTTTTGTATCTTGCAAAGAGGTCTTTCTTAAAATATTAAATTCTTACCAAAACAGTTCAACAATTCATGCAGTCTCTAGTGCCAAAAATAATGCAGAACTACAGATGAAGGAAACAAGAACACTGATACATCTTAATCACAGGATGATTATATGCCCAAATGGCAGAACAGCCCTTCCTAATATATCATAACTCAGACAAAGTTATGCTTCAGTGAACAGTACTCATGTCCTTATTTGGGAGTTTCAGGGTATGAATCCTGACAGGCATATTTTTATTGCCTTCCTCAGTAATTTTAAGTAAATGCTAGAACATAACCTCAAAATAAGCAAGGATTTTTTCACAAATCATCATTCTGACAACGGACAGCATAACCTTAACAGATCAGGAACTGTTCTGGGAGAAGGAACCAGGGAAGACTATGAGTTCTTTATAAAGATAAAGATATTGAATACGTACAATAAGTCGTTTATTTCTAAACCAAAGTTACTCATCTAAAACTTCACAAATAAATTATGCTAATTTAATGAAAGCACTATCACCCTGGAAAGAGCATCACACTCTTGTAAATGTATGTAGGAAGCAATTAAAGAAAGAGATTTCTGATAAATTCAGCAAAGAAGCAAACTGGAACAGAATTCACACTTTGGTCTTTTGGGCCATGACACTAGTCTTGTTGGTGGGTGCTAATATTTTGAAGGAATATACAGATGTCATCTAATTGTCATAAATGTTATCAATGTACAAACTTTAAATAACTTAAATATATATATACATTTTAATTTAAATTAAATTTACTGCATTTATTTTCCCAATTACAAACTCTAGTTACATCAACTTAATTACTGTTACTAGGGCAGCAGAGGATGATACAAGGGCATATTAAATGCTTTCAGAGCTACGATTTTTAAAAATACTGATCAAACATCAGTCTTTAAGAGGTTTCATGTACTTACACTTTACACTAAAAAGTTTTAATTCAAAATACAGGTGAACCCCAACTTATGAAAATAATGTGTTCTTTGAATTGTGTTGGTAAGTCATTTTTTTTTTGTCATATCATTAAATTTGTTAAAATGTTCATAAGCACGGGGTTCTGTGTTTGTTAAATGAAATGGGAGTTGCAATACAGGGTTATTCAAAAAGAATGAACCGATTTCATGACACATTGCTTCAGTTCTCAAGCATCGTCATGGAATGAGTCAGAGACCATTTGAAAGAGGAGTTATCTAAGTTGTGAATGGCTGCCACAGGGATGCTGAAGTCCTGTCGTTCTTCCGGCAACGTTCTTCGTTTACCCTCAGAATGGCGAGTCCTCAGCAAAAGGCATTCTGCGTTCTCGAGTTCGCGAAAACAAATTCGGTTGTCACAGTGCAGCGTGCTTTTCGAAGGCGATTCAACATTACTCCGACCTGTCCAAAGAACATTCAAAGGTGGTTTCGACAGTTTCAAGAGAGTGGGTGTCTGTGTAAAGGAAAAAGTCCAGGATGACCACGATTCTCGGAGAAACAAGTGGCGAGAATCCGTGCTGCGTTTGAGAGGAGCCCGCGGAAGTCAACAAATCGAGCTAGCCGTGAGCTTGCGATCCCTCAATCCACTGTCTGGCGTGTGCTAACAGTACGTCTACATTTGAAACCATACAGACTGCAGCTCGTTCAGGCACTTACCAATGACGACAAAAGGAAGTGGATGGAATTTTGCGATTCGATGCTGGAGATGATGGAAGACGAAACCTTCATTTCACGTTTAATTTTTAGTGATGAAGCGACTTTTCACTTGAGCGGCACAGTCAATCGTCACAATGTGCATATTTGGGGAACAGAGCACCCACATGAAACAGTTGAGCACGAAAGAGATTCCCCTAAGGTGAACGTCTTCTGTGCTGTGTCTCAGGACAAGGTTTATGGTCCCTTTTTCTTTGAAGGAAACACCGTTACAGGACAAACCTATCTCTAAATGCCCCAAAACTGGCTCTTCACTTCACTGCAAGCAGATTCGCATGACTTCATTTTTCAACAAGATGGAGCACTGCCCCATTGGCACCTGATGGTCCGAGCTTTTTTAAATGAAAAAGTGCCCCAGCGATGGATTGGTCGGAAGGGGGCCAAAGACCTTGCTCTTTGTAGTTGGCCTGCGAGATCCCCAGACCTCACCGTGTGTGATTTTCTTCTTGTGGGGATATGTAAAAGATCATGTTTATGTTCCACCGTTACCCACTGACCTTGATGACTTTAAACATCGAATAACAACAGCAATTAACTCAGTGCATCGTGATATGCTGATACGCGCCTGGGAGGTCTTCTCTTATCGCATTGATGTTGCCTGTGCTGCAGGTGGTGGCCACATTGAACACTTGTAAGACAGGAAATAAAAGTTTATTGTTAGTAGAATACTTGTGACTTGGCTGGAGTTTTGTATTACTTTCATTTAATAAAATACTGCATAATAAAATCGGTTCATTCTTTTTGAATAACCCTGTATATTAGTCCATGTAATGTTTGTAAAAATAAATTTTGTTTCTTGAAAGTTCATAAGTAGAGGTTAACCTATACATCTTCTGACTATTTGGAACATAATATGGTAATTAACATAACACAGAAAATAGAATCACATACAATTGTCAACAGAAGAATTTTCCTGCCTGCATTCCTAAGGGTTTTTAGGAAAGAGGAACATCTTCAGGACTTGCACATGACTAAACAATGGTCTAGTTCTGAAGCCCCAAAATATGTAAAACAGTGATACATAACAGCATATCCTTAAGATCCAAAAATAAAAAGAAAGGATAAATATCCCTGTTTCCAGAAGGATATTACAATTTTCAATAAATAACGGGGTAAAAAAATACACCAATTTACAATTGTCAAATTCTGTTGAAACAGAAGTCCATCTTAATCCACATCATAATGAATGATGATGCAATCATTGCTAGGTAATGAATTACAGTGCCTTATTTTCACATAAATGTAAATCACGTCTGTCTTCCGTAACTGGAAAAATTAGCATTCTGATTCGACTAGACTACAAATTCAGCTTTAAGCATTAAACAATTAACTTGCAAATACACATATATGAATAAAGAAAATGTCATCTACACCAACAGTAAAGTGACAGGAATAACATTGTTGCTGTATCAACTAAATAACAATTTTCACACTGTTTAAATAAGCTCTGATCACAGTTAGAAAGGGTCGATGTATTAACGAAGCAATCTCTTGATGTTAAATGAAATTTGTTCATAAATAAAATAGTGGTTCTTGTTGAGGCACTGCTTTTGTGACCTGTGCTTGCCCAATGGGACCCCTGCAAGATGATTATTCTATTTCATTGTTAGGATGATAGAATAATGGCTGGCAAGGGGAGTTTTCAGCCCTGTAGAAACCTGGTATTCTTCACATTCCAAAAGTTAAAGCTCTGATAGAAGTTAATTACCTATGTGTAGACCAGAGACTGAAACTGATTCCTTGAATGAAGATTCCTTATTCCAGATTACAGGTCCCTTGTAATTAAAGAGGATTAAGAATGAAATCTCTCAGTCTCTAAGGCACTGAGAATCAATTTTATAAACATACTGATTTTTATAATTCTTCTAAAAATGTTTAAGAAGCAGCAGTAAAATCCATTTATTTTGATTATGTAAGATTCATGGCATGAAGACGGAACCACATTTGACAAAGTTCATGAACATAAGAGGTGCTTCTCAAGACTAAAAAATACCTGAATGTGAGTATCATGTAGTAGCTTACCCAGGGCAAGAACTGTATGTCTCAACAAATGTGAAAGAAAATGCTGTTTTCTGCACAAGATTAAGCTTATACTTCAGTGTTGGAACCATCATAGTCCTGGTACAGAATAATTTTGTCATGTGAGTTGATAACTCCTGGATCCAAAGAGAGTACACTGTCTGGGGAAACCATTGTTTCCACCACATCTCCATGGTCTTCTGCCTGAGTACCATATGTCCGTTGCAGGACAGAAAGGCCTTCCACAGGGCTTTGAACACTGACTATGTCAGGGTGACGGTCCTGATGGGGTTGAAGCACACGTGGCACAAACTGATGCAAGGACCCACTCCTTCGAGGGCTGGTTTGATTTGATGAACTTGGAGATGATCGATAATTCTAGCCAAGATGGAAAGACACTTGATGTGAACATCTGTATATAATGACACACATATTATCTAACAGCTGCAATTCTGATTATTCCAAACTGCTTGCTTGCACATGGCTCAACAAGAGGGATTAAACCAACAGTGTTCAATAGTTGATTTTTCATGACAACGTATCAAGTATGGAGGTTGTGTATGCAATATGATACTATGATTGTCAACAATAAAGGGGGGGGGGTATGGTCATCCCACAACACAATAAAATCAACCTGAAGTGAAAATAAAAGCCTCAAAAAACTGCAATGAAAACCTGAAGATTCCAGTCACTGTAATTCTAGTCTTACCTCGTAAGGGAATGGACTAAAGCCTTTGCACGAGTTGAGGAGCATCTGCGCTGACAAGAACAGCAATGCAATGCAAAATCCAATTAGTGAATAGATCGAGATATCATTGAATCCTCGTCTGAGAATTGATAACGATGTGAAGCTCAGCTGCTGCAGTGTGATGGAGATTATCACAATGCTGATTGCTGATGCATGGATACGTGAGCTTATCTTTGATGGTCCATATACAAAGTAGATATTGTATCGATCCACCAAGTGTTTCAGTAACATGTACAACAGACCTGGTAACATAAAACCAACTTCAACATTTTTTTTCCACTTTGGATTATACTGATAGTGAAGGGACTTTTCACCCAAAAAATACATAGCACAGAATAACATTTATTTAAAAAAAAAGAATTCCCTTCTTAAAGATATTCAGGTCCACTGTTAGGCTCATATGACATATGGGATACTATATTTCAGTTCAGTGTCAGCAGTAAAACTTTGTAGGCAACAAAGCGAGTAATGCCATTTCTTTTTCACCCCTGTTGCTACCTAAGAATTAACTATCTGCCTAACTTACTGACACAGCCACTCAGTACAGTCCACTGAATGACCAATCACCTAATCCCATGGTACACAAGAGTTCCCTGGGCATTTGAGATATCCAATCATTATGGAACCTCAACTTCTGTTACCTGTTATCACAGAAGTCCACCATTTAAATCTACCATAAGATCCCCAATTTGCATATTTACAACCAATTTCCTTAAGACATGTTCAGTATTATATTCCCCACTGATATCATGATCTTTCATGTAACCCTGTGTGGGGCTCTGAAATCAAAATTGAAGTGGTTTTCTTGTGTCCCTTGGGTGTACTACATGTCTAAGCCATCTCATTATACTGCTCTGCTCTCTGAGTACTCTAGATATAATAGTGTTATTTTTATGACCACCTACATCAATTGTATGCTGACTTACAAGATGAACAAATAATCTCCTAATTTCATAAATTTATTATTCTGATAACTGTTCTGTACTATCATTTATCTAATGTGTAAACTCTCTAATCAGAATCAGTAGTAGTACTTTCTTTAAGGGAAACTGTTAGGATAAAAATAACCACGTCTTAATAAACTTGGGCTAATTACAGCAACTGTGATGACAATTTTGTAATGGTTTCTGATGTGGCAGAGTCACTAACATATCAATATAATCCCATAATTTCACGACTATCTGAAGGGGAAATGAGCAGAAAGAATAGCCGAACATATTCTGTACTGTATTCTTTCCACTTAAATGTAATTGGACACAAAATTAGACAACAGTAAGGCCAACAGGACTACACAAAGCAATTCAGATAAACATCAAATGATCCTAACAGAAAATGAACATAAGATCCCTGTGGTAGGTGACTTAACAACATGTGACTTTCAGTTTAATTAAAAGGACAGCTAAAGGATGTAGAGGAGATACAATCTTACACAAAAGTGGCTTAAATTCCAATATCTGCACTTTGCATGTCTTAAATAAAATCAGAATCAGTGTGATAGTTAAAGTCCTAAATTTCAATTTGGGAGCTTTTTCTTTTTTCATTATGTTATCATTTTTTCTGGCTACATTCATCATTTATATCACTCATTATAATAAAACTTTTTGAGAATAATCCCTGAATCAAACCTGAAAAAACTGAATTTAAATTAAATTATTTTTTATAAAAAGTAGTAAATCATGTTTTAATATAAATAAAATGGTTGCTATTTATTATATTCATGAACACTATGAATTTAATTTTATTCATTTCAATTACTGAAATACTTTTTGAGAAGAATTAAACTTGACAGCGCTACAACTGAAGCTTTAGTCAATGTGTTGTTCATTTCTCTGTTACATTATGCTTTTCATGCAGCATGATGCCAAAAGCAAGTTATCATTGGAAAGGAAGAATAGTGACTAAAAATATATATGAGAAAAGACTCACTACTTTGTAACTGTTTCCAACATTGCCGCACTCCTACAGTGAATTGATTGCAAATCAAGTAAAAATCAAAGTTTCAATACATTATTATTAATTTCTCCTGAATGGTGTATTGAATGTAAATGTAAATTTGCAACATTATTTCTAAAGGCTGAAATTATAAGTGTAAAAATTTTGAAACTCATGGTACTATTTCTTATATGTTTTTCATCTACTATAATGTGTGAGGTGATGAACTTTCGTAAGATCATGTATAAATTTAGTGAAAATTAAAAGTGAAATAACTTTCAAATGGGTTACTGAATTGAGTCCAAACTTTTTTAGGGACTTCAGAATAAAGGAAAGAAAGATCTGTACAGTTTTTATCGATTTTTAAGTATCTCCTCTACATCCTTACTCTAAGATGACCATCCAAAACCCGGGAACGTACACTGTATGTGTGTCAGTAAGCTCAGTTCCTCTAAATTATTCTATTGTAACTTTTACTTCTCTACAATATACATACATAAACAATGGTAGCCAACTTACCAAATGGAGTGATGAGGGGACAGGAGAGACTGTACATGGTTGTCATTGCAAAGATGAGCAACATCCAGGCATACTGTACACCAAATGGAAATTCCCATAATATGGTTTTACGGACATTTGCTGTCTCTGCCTGTGACCTGTCACAGTACACACAAACTTCTGTACTATACCTCACTACAGGTTAGTCGCCGACTTCCCACTGCGGCGGCCCAGGTTCCATTCTGGGTCTGGTAAAGTGGGATTTGTGGTGGACAAAGCAGCACTGGGGCAGGTTTCCTCCGAGTACTTCGGTTTTCCCTGCCCATCTTCATTTCACCAATTGCTCCACAATCACCCTCACCTATCATCTGGGGCTGGTACAATAGGCCAGAAGTGGCCGCAGTACAAGGGACTTAGTCCCACCCCACTAGCAATAATAATAATAATAATAATAATACCTCACTATACAAAATTTGTAACTGTACATGGATAACTGTCATTTTAGCAGTACCCTGCACAAAGCAGGAAGTAAATAAGCAAGCAAACAAGAAAGCAAATATCTTATTTCAATGAAGATACTGATTTAATCTTATTTGAGGTTAAGCTTCAGCTATACCAACACTAACAGAAGTAAATGTTAAAGATATTTAAACTCTACCATACTTTTCATTACAACTCAAAAGTTTCCAACACATGAATTTAAATACTGTGGCTGCAATACTATATATTACTTGTATAAAGTGATATCAGAAAGTTCTTGGAGTGTTACTGTTCCCTCATTGTTTTCTTTGACATGAAGGAGACTGTTAACTATGAATTTGTTCCTCCTAATAACACTACGGTCAATTCTGACTTCTGACTTTTACTGTGACATTTTGAGATGCTTGAGAGAAAATGTGTGACAAAAAGACCAGAAATTTTGCACAACAACTGGCTCCATCATGACGTGCCTGCCCACACATCTCTGAAAACCAGAGTCTGTGACTAACAACATGGTTATCATCTTCCATTCTCCCTACTCACTGGACCTAGGCCTCTGTGAGTTCGCTTTGTTTCCCAAATTGAAAATGAAACTGAAGGGATGACATTTGGAAACAGTGTCTGACATCCAAAGGGAATCACAAGCAGGAGTTGACACGACTAAGGGAATACTAGTTCCATGGTGCTCTTGAAGAGTGTAAAAAATTATGGGCTAGTTATATACATTCCCAAGAAGACTATTTTGAAGGATATGGCAGCTGAAATTGAGTAAGTTAAGCCAGCATTTCTTTTTTTGACCCAGTCCAGGAACTTTCTGCTACACCTCGTAATGTTAAATTTTAAATAATGGCTCAGAAGCTTAGTCCTGAGCTCCATTCCAGACCAGTATGCAAGCCTTGTACTTAACAGTGAACCCTACTGCTGCAGTATTCAACCAAGTCAAACAAGCCTCCATTATCTTACATTGCAACATTCAACTTTAGTCCACATCGCAGCATCATTTAACTTCATTCGCTGAGCTATGAAAATTAATTTTTGTTTGTTTTTACATATTCTTACTACAAAATTGTATATTTTCAGGAAAATTGTGAGAAAATAATAAACAGAAAAAGATTAATATACAATATTGTTCCAATTACCTTGCAAGACATAGTTTAACTGTGTACACAAACAACTCTGGGAAGCGAATCAGTTCCAGTGCAGTTCCAATAAAAGCAGAAGTGATAACATAGTTCACAAAGAATGCTCCTTTATCAGGTAGAAACAAGCATTCCCATCGGTATGTTTCATTGCGAGCATGGATTGTCCAATCAACAAATGCCTGGGCACTGCAAAAGAATTAAATACAGTCACAAACCAAATAAAACAAAATTTAGAGACAAAGAACTAAAAGATATGAGCGGACCTGAAACCATAAAAAAGTATTGTAAAGTCCAGAGTTCCGTGACTAATAATAACAGGTTCTGGATTGGATTTATTGGCACTTCTATTACAATTACAAAAAATTATAACAGCCCACAATCGATGACTGCTTAAGGTTCGCTCCATTCCTTACTGGATTACAAGTGTCTTCCACTGTGATGAATGATGAATGAAGAATCAGATGCAAATGAACTCCCCTGAAATGAACTCCTGTGAATGAATCACGTGTCCCCTTATAATTTGCAGCGAACCAAACACAGATTGTCTCAGACAGTTTGTCTATTACTGCATCTATTCATTGTCACTGATACATGCTTTTGGCGAGTAGCTGTCTAGCAATGGACTATTCAGTGTCCATTTGTTGCCACAGGAATGTGCGGTCATTTCATAACAAGCCCTTGTCTAGCAATAGATTACTCGGGCTTTCAGGCGTCATGTCAAATATCAAAGAATTTCAATCTAAATAAGATAAAAATAAGATGTAATCATGAGAAATAGGACAGTTTTGCTACAGTAGCCTATCTAGAAACATGTGAATCTTAAGACAAATGAAGGATTCACAACTGGGAACTTTGAAGTTGTAAACTCAATACAGTCTCAAGTGGTGTAAATCTTTCCACTCCTCCACTCACACAACTGATACATGAAGCGTTGACATATGCTAGGATTAGTACAAATTAAAACACAGTAGATACCTGGTGAGGCCTAAAGATGGCAGTATGAGAACCATAAAGAGCAGGAAAAAGAATGTTTTGCGCATGATAGAATGGTTTTGCTCAGAACGTGTCCAGTGTGACAGCCACTGGTCTGAGTATGAGACCAATACTGGTAAAAGTGCAGCTACTGTCCACAGCAGGAGCGTTGGCAGGAACTCTGACAGCACAGGGCTCTGAAAACAAACCAAAATTTCCATAAAGGGTATAAAATACATTAAATTTTCTTATTACACATATTAATGACAACTAAACACGTTCCAAATCACTGACTCAAAAAAATCCATCAACTAAAAAATTCCTTTACTGTTGTAACTTGTAAGAAAGGCTCTTTTAACCCTCTTGACTCTACTAGGACATATACACATTCTGCAGATATATCTGCTGTGTTTCTTGGCATATATGAGGGGGGACCCAAAAATAACCGGAAACGACCTGTTGCGCGCGTATGCTTTGTAGTTACGAGTTGTGCTGCTAGATGGTGTTAGCTGGGGGTCTCCCGCGACTGTTAGTGAGCTGGCGTCAGTCTGAGTTAAGTGGTTTGTCTGTGGTGCTCTGTTGTGTGCGTTCCTGTTTCAACCCTTTGGCGATTAGTGAGATGGCCGACCAGAAGGAACAAAGAGTGTGCGTGAAATTGATGAAGATCGTTGAAAGACCATTGACCAACTTTCTGAGGAAACGAACATCTCATGGAGCACGGTCCAGCGAATTTTAACCGAAGGTTTGCACATGAGACGGGTGTCTGCAAAATTTGTTCCTCGCTTGCTCGGAGATGACCAAAGAGAAAACCGCGTGAATGTTTGCCGCGACTTGAAGAGTGAAGTGCAGTTTTCCCTAACAGAAAGCAAAATTTCACGCACACTCTTTGTTCCTTCTGGTCGGCCATCTCACTAATCGCCAAAGGGTTGAAACAGGAACGCACACAACAGAGCACCACAGACAAACCACTTAACTCAGACTGATGCCAGCTCACTAACAGTCGCAGGAGACCCCCAGCTAACACCATCTAGCAGCACAACTCGTAACTACAAAGCATGCGCGCGCAACAGGTCGTTTCCGGTTATTTTTGGGTCCCCCTTCATATATATCTCACACATATGTACACTTATTTTATGTCAGTTCTTTCTAGTTTTTAAAATCAGATTTTGAAGGGTTAAACAGCTACACTATACATATTAATGATCTACAAGTCTCTCAAGTGCATACATTCATGTGGTACCAGTCCTTTTTGTCAGTTTCTTAAAATCAAATTTGAAGGGTCGAAGTTCTGATTCATACATATTGTAACGTGTTTACGTTACCGAAGACGCCGTAGAGATGGTTAATTGGGTTTATTTAACAATCTACAAATAACGGCTACAATTAATTATCACAATATCACGGGTTTCCACACTTTACAAACCCTACAACAAAGTCACTTAACACGATCTTCACTTTTCTTCACGTACTACTAACGCGGGAGCTATACAAGTCTCCCTGAAATACACACTCCGAGTACAACTGTACTACAGCAATCACTATGTCTGGAAAGCACACAATAAGTCTTCCGCTCGCTGACTTCTTAGTTGTCGCACACTCGC
>NW_019742016.1:23511-27301 GCF_002891405.2 Cryptotermes secundus
GGTGGGAGGGGAGCGCTGACTCACCCGCCGCGTGACTGCTGGTGTGGGGGGGGGGCTCGGCTTTTCGCACATGTCACAATATTAACAGTGTGAACCTCAAAGCATTTCCAAAATCAGAAGTCTTACAATTTTTTACTGACTATGATCTCCACCTTATCACTTTTACACATTCCTTAAAAGTTGGTACCAAAATTAACACAATGGCTGTGACACTCAAAGTAAAAAAATCGTTAACTGTATTCTGTAACTGCTTTGAATTCTAGCTGTACAACATCAAATATTTATGCAGAAATAAATTAACATGAAACCATCAGCAGTGTATTTTCTTCTGTCACATGAGTTGTGTGCCAACAGCGTTTGTCAGATCTGCCAAATATTTTGTATTTCACTTTCTATACAGATTGGCTTGACAACTGCATGTTAATAGAATTACTGACAAATCTTGGATTAAAAATGAACCGATGTCACTTCTATGAAAATAAAAAGATTTTTGGAATTATTATTTTGAATAGGATTAAATAAGTAACTAAGCCTCCAAAATTATTGGCCGAAATGTGAAAAAATGTTTCAAAATTTTCTTGTGGCATTTCTCACAGAATGAAGATTGTGCACCAAACAACTGCATATTCAAGATTCAGTAGTCACTTGTTGGCCATCTAGTGCAAGGACATTAAAGTGCTACCGTACCAGTTTAAGAGGTGTGTAACGGCAAACGAACAGTAATAACTAATGGATCTCTTAAGTTTCAAGTGGTGCTTAAGTTCAAACTATACAAATATTGCACCAAACAGTGGGACTTTCCACCCAACTTGGTTACACCTACAAAATGTCAACATATGTCAAATTTATCTTGGTTTTTGTTAAAGGTTTCAATCTGAAATTCAGGGGGCCTACTGGTCTAGAGATAAGAATCTTATTCCGAGTGTTCTAAGTCGAGTCCTGACTAGATTTAAAGTGCACACCTCTCTGTACATATCCCCCTCTCTGTTACTCAGACTCTGACAGGTCCTCACTGTTCATTTGAAGCAATACCCAGTTCTGGGTCCCCTCTGCCAGTCATCATTCCCAGTGTGGGTTGATGGAAACATGAAGCTATGAGAACCTCTGCAAACCAACATTCTATCAATGGAAGTAGTGAAATATTCCTTCCAGAATGGATTCCTTTACTTTGATGGGTGGACAAAGGCCAGGAAGGTCAAATAAAAACATAAATAGAGCAATTTACAACAATATAAAACATGTATAGTAAATTTTATGGAAATTAACAGTGAAGAAAGAAATCACAGCCCTAGGTTCTCTTCCTATACCTTCGGACCATTTGTATATAATCTCAATGAAGAGTTAGGCCTCATAAATATTAAAGCATTAACTTTACTCACCATCTTCTCAAGCTCATTTTCCACTGTCATGGTATCAAGAAAGTTAACTACAATAGCAGGAGTAGTAAGGAAAAACAGAACCAAAAACAGGAAGCAATTGACGAGTACAGCCTTGATGTACCAGTAGTTCGATGAGACTGAGAGGTTCTCCCTGAAACGACATATTAAATTTCTATCATCTCACTTCATTTTTCCTGAGCATATGAGCACTAATTAGCTACTCAAAAAATTCTGTTATGAAGCCACTACTGGACCCTACCCTAAGCTCATTCAATCCAGTTCATATTTCCACACACAATCTCTAAGGTCCAGCTTCATATTACACAATTTTTATATGTTCTGTAGGATATCTGGAAGTTGAAACAATTCATGTGAAAAAATAATATAAGCCATTACCCATATTATTGAGTAATAACCTGAAAGCTCAATATGGTGATACATTTCACAGGTGTGTGTGTGAGAGAGAGAGCATAAAGCATGCTTTCTTACCAGTAAATATCTTTGGGAGATGGGGCAAACTGGACATGCCAATTGTGTGGCTTCAGGTGGCAGCTGACACTAGAAGTGGGCGGGTTGTTCGAACATTTGTAAGAAGGTTTGTGATCTTCATATATCTTGCTAGCAGCCTCCACAGATGTCAGTGTGATGAATGCAATTCCAAGGGGCTTTTTCAGGGCAGATGCACGCTCCTGGTCAACCTGGTTCCGAAGACGAGCCTCTTCCTCTGTGTAGTACTCGATAGCATCAACCTTATAAATAAAGCACTGCATTTATCTCTTCAAGAAGAAATTCAGAACACAACATTGGAAATAACCAAATTCAAGCCAATAATAGTAATAATACTGTTTATAAATTAATAATCTGTAAAGTGTAACATAATAACATAACAATTGTCATAGGGCTAGTTAAGCAGTCACTTACAGTGGGGCAACCAAACACATCACAAACGCCACAGATATTTCCACATGCATATGGTCGCATGTCCAGTCTCATGCCCGTGTTTTTCACATAACTTTCACAGTACAGCTTGGCCTGATACACCTTCTCCCTGTACAAAGCAAACATTGTTACATGTTAATTCTGAAGGGTTCCGATAATGGTGCATTACACTTAGTATTACTGGGTTTCTGGCCTTTGTCCATGATTTAGTATCCCAAACAAAACACAACCTTTCAAAAACTAGTTTTTTTATTGTAAATTTCCTATTATATCCTGATGACAATACCTAATTCTAGCAACTCCAGGGGCTTATGTAATTTTAGTTGACTGACTTAAGATATCTATAGCCGGGATTGTGTAGTTGTTATAGCGACTGGCTACAGGCTGGATGACCGAAGGATTGGAGTTCGAGTCCTGGTGGGGTCAAGAATGTTCTCTCCTCCAAGACATCCAGACAGGCTTTGGGGTCCACCCAACCTCCTACACAATGGGTACCGGGGCTCTTTTCCCATGGCTAAAGTATCCGGGGCTTGAAGCTGACCACTAATCTCCAACTAGTGCTGAGGTCACAAAAATGTGGATCTATACATCCACTCCTCCATATGCCTTCATGGCATATTTCTTAATAAGTCAAGCACAGGGACAACTTTACTTTGTACCTTTATTTAAGATGCTCGTATCTAGTGATTGAAATTAGCTCTTTCTAATGAACCCAACTGAGAAGGCCCCTCTCCATTTTTTCATATAAAGATGGATACAAATCCACCTGCTAAAACGGCGTTCTGTTCGGAACACTTGCCAAGGAAGAAAGTGCAGAAACTTCATTACAGTACAATTAATATGCAATTAAAAGTTTTCATGTAATGATTATTACTCTTGTTTCATACTAAACTTGTCAAAGGTTTAACTCTTACACAAAGGTGGAGCCCATGCTTCTGTATTAACAGCTCAGATACAATGCATAAGTTCAATAGTTTGCATGTTGTCAATATGAGTTCTCTGTACTCAGATTTCATCTGTCACTTAGGTCTTATTTATAGAAGTAATTCTTCCATTACAAAAACAAACTCCATGGCCTGTAACCTGTAAGCAAACTATACTGACTGAATGACCGCCACTTGGCCACGAAGTTAATGCTAACTTTTGTGGATAGAGGGTGTCACGTGGTCAGCACAGCAGATCCCCATGGCCGTAAATTTCAGTTTTCTAGACTGGAGCCGCTACTTCCTTGAATTAGCTCCTCAATTATCCTCGCGACGCTGAGTGGACGCCGTTCCAGATCTACTACTTGTACTTCTCAGGAAATCTGGTAGCACCGGCAATTGAACTCAGGACCTTTGGATCTCTAGCCAGGAACTCTGACCAATAGACCACAGAGGCGGTCACAATTCTTCCATTACAGCATAACATAATATATACGATGGGGTACCCAAAAGAAACCGAACTAATTTTTTTGTGGACGGAGCTTTTGT
>NW_019742016.1:27710-32524 GCF_002891405.2 Cryptotermes secundus
TTTTTTTTGTTTCCTCGAATGAAAAGAGACATGAAAGGAAAGCGTTTTGCTGATGTTGCTAAGGTGAAGGAAAAAACGACGGAGGCGCTGTCAAGCATCTCAAAAGATGAATTTAGACAGTGTTTTGAAAAATGGAATAAAAGACTAGACAAGTGTATTAGTGTAAGTGGAGAGTACTTTGAAGGGGATTGAAGGTTTGTGCTTAAAATTTGAATAAATAAGTTTAAAAAAAAATAAGTTCGGTTTCTTTTGGGTACCCCCTCGTATAACCCATTTTGGAGAAGAAAAGGTTAGACAATCGGTAATGTGATTGCATAAAGTGCCAAGTGCCATTAAATGGATCCTCTGTATCTAACATGCACTCTAGCCTGGATAAAAGAAAAGGTGAAGCTGTCCCTGTAACAGGCCATGAAAGCCCACAGGGGTGTGAGAGGTCAAGGCTCCCATGTCTTCTAGATTTGGCTCATAGATGGCAGTAAAGCTACCTTATGTGCTGGCTACCCTTTACCCCCCAGGAAAATTCCTGGTAGTCATATCTGTTATAGGCTGAGTCGACCCCAGGGCCATACTGCAGCCGAAAGGATTCTGGATGCAATATATATATCCTGTGGTGGTAGAAGCAAAAACCTATTGATGCAATGGGAGGAAAAACAAATATTTTGTATCCAAACAACCTAAAAAAAGCAGGATTTGAGGTTCTTATGGCAGTGGTTATGAAGAGTATCATCTTCTGGGATATAACACCACTTGCCACCCACTTTCACACTGGTTTCTTGTTAGGCTTAATCTTCTACAAAGAAGATGGAGGCGGCATGTTCCTCCAAAATGTCAGTTCACTTTCAGCGGACTACACATCGTTACTTCCCAGAAGACAGCTACTATTCAACCTAAAGAAAAATAGATATCGATAGGAAGGAATTGATCCTTGGCATTTTTGGAATATAGGATCTCTAAATTATTGGTTCAGCCAGATATTTCCACTCACCTTTCCTTATCCAACACACTCACTCTTGAGATATTATATGCCAACTGGATATCCTGAATCTCCATCTCTGGGTATGCTTCACTGAAACAGGTAATATACATGAAATATTTGGTTCTTAAACAGGCAAAAATGTCAGCAGTGCAGATTTCTGAAATATATTAAGTAATGCCAATACATTTTAGAAACAGTGAAGGCACTAATTAACTCTCTGCTGATAAAATCCATCTTACAACACTTTTACAACTAAAGCTCACCAACGGACACAATCCGAATATTCACTGAACAGTAGCACCTTGTGGCAGCACCACAGTCCAAGGGATAGCACTCTCTACAGTCACTGCAGTGAGAACTTAAAATCTCATCAATATTTATTATCTACGTTTCTGTTTTTCAGTTTATTATTATTATCCCACATCCTTCTTAGTTTGCAGTGAGGATAGCTCAGGTGGTAAAGTGACAGGCTATGGACTGGACATTTGAAGAGTCAGAGTTCAATTCATGGTAGAGGTGAGAGAATCTCTCTTCTCCAAAGCAATCAGACTGGCTCTGGGGACCATCCAACCTCCTATCCAGTGGGTACCAGGGGCCCTTTCCCTTGACAGTAAAGTGGCCAGGGTGTGAAACTGACCATTCGCCTCTTCATGGCAGGGTCCTTAATTAATAAACCATGGAGACAACTTTAGCTTTACCTTACCTTCTTAGCCTCTCAAGTGATTCCCTACCAAAATTTAGCATGCACCTTTCTTTTCTGTGTTACATGTCCTGTCACTATAACCTCCACCATTTCACTACCTTAGGAGTACTGTTGTCTTGTGGCAACAGTGCTACAGTGCTTAGTGAGATAATACTAAGGCCATGCCATAGCTCAAGCGGTTAGTCACTGGCTTCCCACCACGGTGGCCCATGTTCGAGCCCGGGTCTGGTCAAGTGGGATTTGTGGTGGACAAGTGGCACTGGGGCAGATTTTCTCCGAGTACTTCGGTTTCCCCTGCCAATCTTCATTCCACAATCACCCTCACCTATCATCTTGGGCTGGTACAATAAGCCAGAAGTGGCCGCAGTAGAAGTCCCACCCCACTAGCAATAAAAAAAAAAAATAATACTGGCCAACCAGGTATAATACAAGCCACAAATTAAATGCACAGCCAGCACACAATTAAGTTTTGAACAGGCCTCTCTGATCTTATTGTCAACCTACATTTATGTTTGTAAGCTCCATCCCTCTAACTGATCTGAAAACATGCTATCAAGATTTCAAATGTATCATCTGGCTACTATCTAGTACTATTATTAGGGGACCAGGTATGCTGGTCCCTTAAACCTTACAAAGAAAAATATATCTAACATTTCTGAAAGGTTGGTAAGCTAACCCACCATAATATGACAGTCATCATCCAGAAGCGAAAACACAAAATATGACCAAGCATAAATAAAATTAATGCCACAAACTAAACAAACTGAACTTTGGAAGAACTATTAAGTATTTAAAGGAAAAATAAATAAGTTGTAGGGACTTATTTACCTCTTCACATTAACTGACTCACCGGAAATGTCGATGTAAATTGGCTGAATCACAGTCCTTACTCGGAATATGTGTAATCATCAAAGTTCTAGAGACACTCGTATCTCTTTCATCAAACTTGATGGTTACAGAGAACCTACGCATAATGATGATTCCCAGAGGCAAGTACAAGATTGCCAATGTCACGTGCGTCCAGAGGTATGAAGAGCTGGAAATAAAAATCAACTGATTTACATAGTTGCCATTACAAATTTCTCATCAGTAAATAGAAATTATTGCTAAATTCATGATTTATCATGTGTCATATTTTATACATATCTGACCAAGCTTGCCTAAAAGCATACAATTAGAATATATAGAACTATAATTTTGCCTGTGGTTTTGTATGGGTGTGAAACTTGGTCTCTGATATTTGGACCAAAGAGAGATAAAGTGACAGGAGCTGGAGAAAACTGCATAATGAGGAGCTTCATAATTTGTACGCTTCTCCAAATATAATTAGAATTATCAAATCAAGGAATATGAGATAGGCACGGCATGTAGCATGAATGGGGGAGAACAGGAATGCATATAGGATATTGGTGGGAGAGCCAGAAGGAAATAAACCACTAGGAAGAGCAAGATGTATGTAAAAAGTAAAGCTATCCCTGTAACAGGCCATGAAGGCCCATATGGTTGTGAGACGTTGAGGGTCCCACATTATCTAGACAATCAGCTCAAAGATTGTGGTAAGGTTATCAGCCTTAAGCGCCGGCTGCACTTTACTCACAGGAAAATTATTTCATTAATTCCTGGTACTCATTTCTGTCAGAGGCTGAGTCAACCCCAGGGCCATAGTGCGGCTGGAAGGATTAGGTCAACTGAAAAAAAATCCAATGACCTCATCAGGACTTGAACCTGCGACCTTCCGGCTTGTAGCATAGTGCCTCAACCAACTACACTACCATGTGCCTCCCAAGATGTATGTGGGTGGACAATATTAAAATGGATCTTGGAGAGACAGGATGGGGTGGTATGGACTGGATCAATCTGGCTTAGGATAGGGACCAATGAAGGGCTCTTGGGAACATAGTAATGAACTTTCACGTTCCATAAAATGCTGGGAATATCTTGAGTAGCTACACAACTGGCATCTTCTCAAGAAGGGGTCAGGTCCATGGAGTTAGTTACGTCCGGCCAATCTCGGGACACTCTACTGCTGAAAGAGTTCAATACAAATATAAACGTTTCATACAGGCTTCCCTATTAATACTTCCATGATTCCAAACAGTGATTAGTGATTTATACACTATCCTTGTTCTTTAACGATATAAGGAAACATATTTTGAGAACACACACACGGGAGTGTGTCGTCATACATAACAGCGCACATGTCTACAATGAGACGTATACTTACCTAGGATCAAGATTGCTAAGTGTTGTGTGACCGAATGTCCTTTCATCTCCTTCCAAATCACCTTGAAAGTTGATGGGTAACACAACAGTAAGGGAAATGATCATCATGATGAGCATATAGACAATGATGTGGCGCTGGAATGAGAGGTACTGCACTGCATCAGGTCCACACTTCATCAGGATGTTCTCATCCCTGCACAAAGCATTCTGTTACAATAAAAACTGGAGACTACTACCAAAGCATTTAAATCCATCAATTGTAGGTCCAATCAGTCTACTTGCTGTATGAATGGCATAAGAGAACAAATGTCCTATGAAATTCAAACCTCAAAACTGTGTACATGCGAGCAATCTTTCTGGCTCCTCATTTCTTAACGAGACAGGCAGAGCTTATGTAGTATCAAAGAAGAAACTATGTAACGATGCTTGTGGCAGTCACAGCCCATTTAAAGTACAATATCTGCATTTATGTACAAAGCAGAGAAAGTCACATAAAATCCAATGAAGTGAATAACTCTGCAAATTCTAGCAAGCCACAAAATGTATGCATAGCATAAACAGTACAGCACTCTCCCTCCCATTAGTTTAATTCTCATGAAAATCATAATACATAAATAAAAAATATTTTGGCAGTAAAATATACTTCATTTTCTCTCCTTCTAATTGTTTAGCTAGTTGTGCTCAAGTTGCATGGTATATGCGTCCACTGATACAAGGAAGAGTCAGTAAACAGGTTACAAATAGATATAAAACGTATAAAACATATTACATTTGAACCTGGAAAAAACATATACGAGGGGGTACCCAAATGAAACCGAACTTATTTTTTTTTTTTTATTTATTCAAATTTTAAGCACAAACCTTCAATCCCCTTCAAAGTACTCTCCACTTACACTAATACACCTGTCTAGT
>NW_019742016.1:32756-36366 GCF_002891405.2 Cryptotermes secundus
CAAATCTTCTGTCAAAATTCGCTGAACTGAGCTCCAAGTCACTCCCGACAGCTCCACAATTTCTTCAATGGTCCGTCGTCGATCTTCCTTGATGATTTCACGAATTTTTTCAACATTTTCATGTGTTTGGGCCGTGGAAGGACTACCAGAACGAGGTTTGTCATCAACTGACATTTCACCATTTTTGAAACGAGAAAACCACTCAAACACTTTAGTTTTCCCCATAGCATCATCATTGTACGCCGTTTTTAACATTTCAAGAGTTTCTGTTCCACTTTTCCCGAGCAAAAAGCAGAATTTCAACGCCGCATGCTGTTCACGAAAATCAGCCATTGCAAAAATGACGATCACACAAAACAGTTGTCACTATAAACTCTGCCGAAACTAGTCCTTACCTTCTGAAGCAACGGTAGTCGGCTTATCAACTCAGGAATGTTAGCTCTATGCGCTCATAACTGCAAAATGCGGTACTACAAAAGCTCTGCCCACAAAAAAAATAGTTCGGTTTCTTTTGGGTACCCCATCGTATTTCTTGACATATCCTCCACCTACATTGATACACTTGTCCCATCACTTTACCAGTGCGCTGAAACCTACGGCATAGAAGTCTTTTGACTGTTGCCTCAGCCACTCCTGCACCTCCGTTTCAACTTCATCATCAGTGAAATGTTTTCCACCAATGTTATTTTTAGAGGACCAAACAGATGGAAGTCATTTGGGGCCAAGCGTGGGCTCTAAAATGGATGTTCAAGAAGTTCCCACTGTAGTTCTTGAATTATCTTCTGGGTTGCTTGGGCTGTACGGAGTCTAGCACTGTCATGATGAAGCAGTACCTATGTTATCACTTGGCATGGATGTTTTCTGTGAATTGAATCCTGAAATTTCAACAGACCTTTCCAGTATGATGCAGAATTCACATATTCACCACACAGTACTCCCTGAGTATCCCAAAACATGATAAGTATAACCTTCCCAGCTGATGGCATAACCTTAAAATTTTTGGTTGAACGAGGTGAACTGGGTTGTTCCACTGTATGGAAGCACTCTTTTGATTTGGGTTGGTAGTGATACACCAATGTTTCATCCCCAGTAACAATCCTGTTAAACATATCTTCTCCTTCAACTGCATATCATAAGATATGTTGCAAGGCCAGACCCATTCAGTTTCTTGATCCTTCATTCTCTGAGCATCCACTATGCGAACACTTTCTGAAACTTCAAACGATCAGGCATTATGCTGTGCGCTAAACCATGGAAACCCCCTAGTGCAGCTGCTACATTGTCTATTGTTATACTCCTGTCAGTTTGAATCAGCTCCTCCACCCACTGCAAAGTTGCTTCTGTTGCAACCTCAACAGGGTGATCTGGTCAGGCATCATCCGTGACTTTGAACATACTTGAGAGAATTTCTCAACCCAGTTGTGAACTGCTTCACGCAACAAACACTTCCCACCATAAACAGGAAACGTTTCTTTACAAATATCCTTTGCATCGAGTCATTCTGACACAAAAAATGCACAACAGAAATACGTTCTTCAGTAGTAGACTCCTCAAGCACAGTCATCATTTTAACTACTGAAACCAGCTTCTGAACATGTGCATCTGTTACCTAGACTGTCATGAAGCTGGACTGTGCTGTTACCTAGTGATACAGGAAACCTATTACAACCACTGCAGCTGTTTTACTTCCATTTGTGAACTATTTACTGACTCTTCCTTGTATATGGCATTACCAACCAAGAAATTTTTTGGTCATTTAAATTTCTAATGAAAATAAATTTCACTATGTTACAAGAAGGAGAGTCCTATTAAGTTTATTATGTACAGTGAAACTTCAAGTCTGAAATCCCAGATTTTGATTTTCCTGATTTTACATTGTTTTTATTTCATTCCAGCAAAATATTTATAAGAACAATGTTAATGTTGTATTTTAGTGTCCTGTTGCACTGATTCACGTCCATGATGTGTATGTACTGACCGTCTTCTAGTGCACACAATCTCACTTGTCACTTCACTACATGTTTTGGCATGACACATGATGGCGAGCAGTACAATAGTTTAACGTAAATGACACACCCGAGTATGGCACAGTGATGCCGAAACATGTAGTGAAGTGACAAGTGAGACTGTGTGCAGTAGAAGACGGTCAATACATGCACATCATGGACGGGATCAACGTCAAATTTTTACCAATTTTATGTTTACTTAAGCTCAATGATTTTCTGGAATTTGATACTTCATTTTTCAGGCATTCAAAATGAAAATTTAGCTGACTTTAGAATTAATCTTCATACTTCTGAAAATTCAAAGAAACATTAATGCCATTTTGCTCATGTTCAAGGTTATCCCTAGTAAACCAGTCCCATATCTTTGCATATGAAATTTCTTGAACCTCACATTAGAGGAATATACAGAGCACAAGGTAAAAAGACATAAATGACTCTCTCTTTGACTGGTTATAGAAATAACATGGCATGTAGCTCAGTACAGATGAATTTAAATTTTTATGTTCAAACACATAATTTTTAAAATGATTTTCCAAAGTTATGACATGTTACACCATTCTCATTTCCCTTAATCCATCCTTCCCATGCTTTAATGTTAATTTGCAGGGAGGTCCCTTCGAAAGTGTAAAATAAGGTTTCACTGTACTGTTACATTATGAGAGTCAAGGGTTATCAGAATTTTTAGTAAATAAGTGTTAGTCTTAACTGAAAAAGTGTATATACGAAAGTTTAAGTTTACTGAGCAAATTAACAAATTATAACTCACTTTATTTTAAATATGGCTGTCAGCCAAGAGCAGTAGCCCTTATCAATGTGAATACTGGAATCCAGGGAAGTGATAGATTCCACTTCTGAAGCTCCCACCACTTCATCCATTGTTCCATAGAACAGCTGTGTCCACCTGTGGACATATACATATCCAGTGATGCAAAGAAGTTCCACTTAGCACTGTTTTGTTACCCGACTGCTAAGGCCGCGCCATAGCTCAAGCGGTTAGTCACTGGCTTCCCACCGCGACAGCCTGGGTTTGATCCTGGGTCTGGTCAAGTGTGATTTGTGGTGGACAAAGTGGCGTTGGGGCGGGTTTTCTCTGAGTACTTCGGTTTCCCCTGCCAATCCTCATTCCACCAAATTCTCCATCATCATAATCACCCAGGGCAGGTAAAGTTGTGATATTTACAGCTGACAGTCCTACGACGTGGAGTAGGAGAAGTATTTGTAGTAGTGGGGAGAGCTGCAGCATGCTGACAAGTGTGGAGGGGAATGCAGTACAGGCGTTCTCAAAAGGAAATAACTTCTTACCTCATTGTGTTGCATAGTGATGGTGGTTTATTCTCACTTATGTTAAGTTTTAAGTGCCGAATGGCAGACTGTTATGCACTATACACTATTATATACATGAAGAGTTTATTTACATATTACACAGGTCTATTCTAAAGGGGCAACACCGGCAATATCCAATTATTTTTTGTTTTCTTCCAGCGGAACCCCAGTTTCAAAATAATTTTCTTTAATGTGGAGATGCATCCCTGAAAATCTAACGTTTTCTTCAACTTTTCGTGAACTTTTTTCAGGGTAGGTCTCCATTTTTCAACTATGTAGAA
>NW_019742016.1:36466-36718 GCF_002891405.2 Cryptotermes secundus
TGTGTAGGTGGCATGTTGAAGGAGATAGAAAAAATGTACAAATATAAATAAACAAAAAAGAAAATTAACGAATAAAAATAAACAATAAAATAAAATATTAATACAGTAAACAGGGAATAATACACTCAAATACGACTCCAAGAGTCAAAACTTTTTAACTTGAGTATACAAGGAAGAATGCTTTTAACTGAACTTGAGACGTCTGCTTGTACTGAATACAGACAAACGACTAATCACAACACCCCCCCCCCA
>NW_019742016.1:36743-42913 GCF_002891405.2 Cryptotermes secundus
CATCCACTGCGCAGCTTTTCCTGGACTGTCATTTCTAAATACTACAACTTTACAATAGGCCGCAATCAGTGGCCGCCATGCTGAGTGGACCCAGCTGGACTCCACCACCCAATAGCAAAATAAAATTAATTAATTATTACCCGACTGCTGTTAACCATATCCACATTTTCTTAGCAACTCTCATTATTGGAGAAACAAGCAGAATTACAATTTTGCAGCACTCAGATTAAATGAATATCAACACACCTTACTGTTCTTGGTAACATACACATACAATTACCAACTTATTCTACAATATCGAACGTTATTTAAAAATATAGCATAAAATAAAACATTTATATACATACACATACACAAAATCATAAGCTGGACTGTAATATATACATGGAAACACCATAAAAAGAATCAATGCACTTCAAAAGAACTAAATACTGGATTAATATCATACAAATTTTTTTGAATCAATAAAAATTATACATCTGTCATATTTAGATACAATTCTAATTTTAATAAATATATAATCACTACTCTCTGTGTTGTGAGGGTCACAAACATAATCTGAAGCCCATCATATATTTCTCATTCATTCATGCCTGTCTTTAATGCAACTTAAAAATGTTCACAATCTCTCTTTAATTTTAAATAACATTAAAATCACATCAACTGCTACATGTTTTGGCCTTACTTGGCCACCTTTGAGCAACTGTTAACTTTTTGAAAACTGTCACATTACAGAAACATTGATGCAGCAAAAGGAAAATAACTTGGAACAGAGAGAGAGCTTCATTCTCATACAAAAGTATTTTAGTGTGAATAACAATAATGCAATAGCATGGAAATATATTGACTTAAGATCTAGTGCAGTGAAACAGTTTTCAAAAGTAAATGCTTGCCTGAAAATGACCAAGTAAGGCCGAAACATGTAACAATTGATATGATTTTCATGTTATCTGAAATTAAAGAGAGACTGTAAACTTTTTAAGTTGCATTAAAGATGGAGATGGGTGAATGACCGAGTGATACATGAATGCAACAGGATACTCAAGTATAATAGGTAGCTTATATTTACTTACTTTTCTTCTGTTTTCTGAACAAGAGCAATCCTACCATAATTCCAAGCTCGCTTTCTCAGAACTGCAAATAAGATCATAAAAATCTGAAACATAAAATAAATGCCCATTTAGAAACACTGTTTCCTGAAAACAGATGGGAAACAAATGACAGTACAGCAAACTACAACATTAAATGTAAGAAACGTATATAGGGTACATGGAGTTTTAGGCGATATGTGGGTTTATTTACCGGTAATGTTGTCCCTGTGTGTAACTAATTAAGCACTATGCTATGAAGGCCTATGGGGAAGTGGATTACAGCTCCACATTTTCTTGACCTCAGCACTAGTTTGAAATGAGTGGTCAGCTTCATATCCCTGCTACTTTACCCCCAAGCCCCTGGTACCCGTTGGACAGGAGGCTGGGTGGGCCCCAGAGCTGGCCTGGATGACATGGAGAAAAGAAAATTCTTGACACTACCAAGACTGAGCTCCATCCCTCGGTCATCCAGCCTATAGTGAGTCACTAGACTGACTGTGCTACCCTGGTTCTTTATTTATGCAGATGGTAAACAAAATGCAGGGAGTCATAAATAAGGTAAACACAAGTAACAAGACACAATTTCTAGAATAAAATTCCAGATTTTCATCTATGCATGGACCGTTTCCATGAACATTCTGTTCATGCATGTTTAAAAGTGAAATAAATTAAGTTTACTTATATTTCTATGGCATTTACATGTCAGAATATCAGATTAACACCAGCATATACTAGAAGCTGATGTATGGAATTCAGTTTCAAATTCTCTCAATTCTTTCGAGTCTCCTTCATTCCAAATGAAAGTCAATTCTAACTCATGGGAATATATCAGACAAATGTTCCTATATATTTCACTGAAATGCATTATGATTAATCTCACTAGCCTCCTGGCTATACAACATTCAATGAGAATGTCATGCAACACTGTTCTCTTAGCTGAATCTTGTTCTGAAATGCACATATACTGTCTCATTACAATCCCATCATTCTTTGACATATTTGAAGAACAGAAAGTTCAACATGCAAATTTGCTATTATGTTTTGAATCTGTGCCAATGGACATTTCAGCCACCACAATAAGGCATATGAAAATAAAGAAAGGGAAAAATCTCAGAGAGCCAAAAATAGGATAGGCGATCACATAGTGTAAATTGCCAGCTAACAAATAAATATAACCAAGAAATTAAAGTAAAGATAAAAAATAAATGCAGCGGTAATTCACTTATCAATGAAAATATACTGAAATGGTTGTTAAACGATACTTTTATGGTTATTTGTGAAAATGTCATAGAATCATGCATGGTTTCTGTCTTTGAATGCATATTTAGTAATAATACTCTCCAAGAATTCTCTAAATCTAAGATTTACAAATAACTTCTGCCAGAACAACCACTTCCCAGCATAAGATTTGACCTGGGTATTTCCTCAGTGCAAGCCTAGAACATTATTGCTTTACAGGCCTGGTTGATAGGGCTGGGTCAGAAACATTGGAATGCTTGGAAACTGAGGTTCTCACACTTATGGGTATTCTGATTACAGTTTTCTGTGATATAGCATCTACTTCTGCATAGAATGTAGTTTCTTAATGGATCTATGGTGAACTAATAAATGAATGAATGGGTAACAACATTTCACAGGAATCTGTTGCCTCCACCTTCTGTGAATATGCAAGCAGGATGCTCTGTTGAAATCTTGATGCGTAACTATATGGTGCCACATCACAGAAGACCACAATCTGAATTAAAACGTTTGTAGAGTAAGTGCAAATTACAGCATGGTCCTTCCACAACTAGGTGGCTTTAATAGTTACTCCTTAGATACAGTTTGACATGGTAAGTTCCATCAGATTACATTATATTATGGAAACTAACATGTAATTTGCATATTCATATTTGGTCCAATAACCATAAATAAAATATTAAATCAATGACTGAATTCGAGTATTAAATAGGTTGGAATTATTTTAATGAAACCTGATACATGTTTAAGAACTCTTTCACAATTCTGCTAAAATTGTGGAGCTTCACTGACTGACTGTCGCCCAAAATCTACACATTGCCTATGTACATAAGACTGGAAGATATGCATTATTTGCATCCAGACTTAAAAACAACTGCGTACCATCCATCCCAAGAAGTTAAGAAGCAGGTTTTCTGGTATTCCTTCATATGCAGAAGTGAAAATCTTGTTGGTAGTTTTATTATAATAGACACACTTATCTCTTGAAGTATGTAGTGGTTCGTTCATAAGCTCACTGGAAAAAATAGACACGTCGATGCATTTTAGATATACTGTAAAAAGTAATTACTGCAAATAACAAATCACGGATTCATTAAAGATAATATTTTCCCCACCTTTCCGTGAAGCGAAATGCCATCTTAAACGCAAGGTAGGTTTACTGCTGACAGGATTTCAGTTCCTTCTGAAATCGTAAGATGTGCATTTGACAGCTGGTTAGCAAATTAAACTTTCCCTTTCCTTCTGTGCCACGATGAACACATATTTCAATACATCCAATGAATCATAAAACTACATTTACCCCCTGAAAATCCTACTTTAAGATGCGAGTACAAATTACAATTACCTTAAAAATAAACGTTAAAAATTAAGGCTTCACAATTCTGCCCTGACAACACTTTACCATCTACCATTTCAGACCCTGGCTACCATACAAGATACAGAACACACTGACAACCCTGACAACCACTTACTACCAACGATCCTGAGCGTCAGCAACAGCGCCAATAAAGAGCCTAAATTGCACGGACACGTACTATAACTCCACTAGCCACGCTCCGGACTCGCTGCCGCAACTGACAAACTGACAGCTTCTTTCAACACCTTGGTCAGCACGTCTGCCTCTCAGTCTCCAGTGTTCCTAGGCCAAGGAAGAAAGAACCTATCATTTTAATTATGTCGCTTCATATATCAATACATACAACCTGTAATACTTTCCATCCATGTTAAGTCTTATAGTTTTATTTTCTGAGACCATAAGATAATGTAACGAGAAGTGTGAATTAAGTTATTACGTATACGAAACCGTTTCTCTACCTCTAACAATTTCACTTCAAGAGGTTCAAGAGCGGGACAGATGAAATCACGCATCACAGATTACTTACATACACGGAATAGTAAAGAAGTAAAGCAACCAGTAAGATTTGAGGCTTTCACGGCGGTGACTATGAAGAAAGCAGTCGTCTGGGATTTGGCACCGTTCCAGAAGACTGCTTTCTTCTTAAAGGAACCAGGTTTAACTAGTCAACAGACCGTCACGTTTTATGGAATCCATCAGAGACTACATATCATATTATATTATTTAATTCGTTGAATTACATAATACATAAAAACTTTAAAAATATTATGTTTTCGGTCATTATCAATCGTCGTCCTATTTTTATTAAAAAAACACTATTACTGCAAGAGGTACATGATAATGCGGAAATAAAAAGTACGTATTCTTAACGAACATTAAGTTGTGACGTTTTACAGTGCAAATCAATTTTTTTTTTTCCAATGTAAGTCAGGTTGAATTTAATTTCACAGCTGTCTTTAACTTTTAGATCAGTGGAACCTTCCCTCTATAAGAAACAGCTCTCCTTCACTTCACATAACACTCATACAAATACAAACAACATTCATACAGGTTTAAGATGAACACAACATGGTACGTATTTTATATATCATTATGTATATCTTAATCCCCTCTGCCACCACATATGGTATTTCACAATTTAATTCCAACTTGTGTCCATGCTGAAAGAATTATTCTAGTGAACCCACTTTACTTACCTGAAAGTGGCTTTTAGATATACAAGCACATTTGATAGTGATGCAAGAAATTCTGTGGCACACTTTGAATATTAGTGATTTCTGGAATAATGTTCCAGGTTTCAGTCTCTATAAAGCCTTCACTATGCATCATTTATATATGTAGATTTTCTCTAGCAACTGTTCACAGAAGTGAAAAGTCGCACACTTTCCAACAGTCAGCTTCATAATATTGTTACATGACAGCTGAAAGCTGGAGTAGAAGGCCAAGAAATGTTGTCCATTGCCAGGTAACTTCCAGTAAACCTGTACCCATGGCAACGAAACATGCTCCTGCGTCAAAAATATCTGGACCATTACTATGCAACAGCCCATTTAACATGTTTCTCAACAGTGGAGGACTTCTTTGAAGCCATGTTTCCTATGCTGTTTGAGTGGAAGTTATTTAACGAGGATACCAGCCAAGTCTACAGCCAGGAGCCGGAGGCTGGAATTGGTGATTAAAGTGTTGAGTTACATTGTTAGACACTGATACAAAGAAATGACTAGTGAACACACAGAAGACTCAATGTTTGCAGTAGTGCTTTTTAAGGTATGGAGATTGGTAACAGTGTTAAAATTATTTGTAGTTAATGAATTATAAGCATCTGTTAAGTTCAGTTTCCAGTCTGAGCCCCTATTCCACTAACTATCACATGACAATGTTACTTCATGGAGAACACTCCATAGAGATCACTCTGTCGTCTGTGGTGTTTCCTGAAGAAATACATGGCAAGTCTCTTATTGCAAAGGAAAAAAAAAAAAGAAGGTAAAATTATCCCTGTAATAGCCCATGGAGTTCCATAGGTTTATCAGGCATTGAGGCTCCCATATCTTCTAGACAGTCAGCTCACAGATGGTGAAGTTGTCGGCCTTGTGTGCCAGCAGTCCTCTATCCACAGGAAGATCCTTGGTACTTATTTCTGTTAGAGACTGAATGGACCCCAGAGCCATAGTGCGGCTGGAAAGATCAGCGATGTTGAAAATCACTCAGCCCGGGTCAAATGGAAGAAATAATGCAATGACTGGACGAGTTGCTGCAATAAGTTAACAAATTTGCTGTCATGGAAACCAGTGTGTGTTTTTTCCACTTATTGCATCAGATACTGAAATTGTAGTGAAAGGAAAAGTGTTAGTAATACTTCCAAGAATTCCTTATCTGTTGTTATTTTCTTGACTTATAAGGAATTTTGTGCACCGTTGGATATTGCATTTGTTAATGCGTGTGTTTTGAAACCAATGTGTTGGAAACATAAGGAACTAACGTGA
>NW_019742017.1:0-279 GCF_002891405.2 Cryptotermes secundus
ATCTTGGCGTTGATAGCTTCCTAGCTTTGAGTTGCTAGCTTGCTAAATTGTTAGATTTGCGTTGATAACTTGCTAGCTTTCCGTTGCTAGCTTGCTAGCTTAGCTTTGCTAGCTTGGTAGACTTGCATTGCTAACTTGCTAGTTTGCGTTGCCAGATTGATAAGTTTGCGTTTCTACCTTGCCAACTTGGCGTTGCTAACTTGCTAGATTTGCGTTGCTAGATAGCTAGCATGGCGTTGCCAGCTTGCTAGATATGCGTTGCTAGCTTGCCAGCTTAGC
>NW_019742017.1:371-641 GCF_002891405.2 Cryptotermes secundus
AGTAACTTTACTTTCCTTGCTTGCTTTGCGTTTCTTGCTTGCTAGCTTTCCGTTGCTAGCTTGCTAGATTTGCGTGTCTAGCTTGCCAGCTATGCGTTGCTAGCTTGCTAGCTTTGCTTGCTAGCTTGCTAGCTTTGCCTTGCTAACTTGCAAGCTTTGCGTTGCTTGTTTGTTTTTTTTTTTTCGTTTCTTTCTTGCAAGATTTCCGTTGCTATCTTGCTAGCTTTGCGTTCTTAGCTTGGTAGATTTGCGTTGCTAGCTTCCTAGCTT
>NW_019742018.1:0-669 GCF_002891405.2 Cryptotermes secundus
TTCAGGGTAGAAGAAAAATATATAAGAATCTGCAAGCAAAGAGACGGTGAGAACTGGTAAAAGCAGACTGCTTTTCTTCTACCCTGAAGATGGAGGCGATACGTTCCTCCGAAACGTCGGTTAACACCACATATACACGGTGCCAAATCCCAGAAGACTGCTTTCTTCAAATTACGTTTACTTATAGGAAATGAAGGCAATGCTGTATGCAGCTGTTGAGCAGGCGCCTTCAGCGGAGCTGGTAGAGCCCGAAGTTTTGACACGCTATTTTGCCAAGTTTGACGAACAGTTTTTCCATTACTGTGATAAAGAGTTGGCCAAGATTAATACATTTTATTCAGGTATGTTGAGTAAATGACAATATGACTTATTTTGTAATGTAAATTAAAATGTTACCTGTTACAGATTAATAACATGTAATAAAATTGGTGACAGAATGTTAGTGTGTGCATGTGTGTTAGGTAACAAGGTTACTTCTTGTAAATGGCTGTCTACACTTATGAGAACAAGTTCTTCTAAATTTACCTATTTACAGATTTTCATGTACACAGAAGAATTGACCATAAATAAACAATGTACAGATAACAAATAGCATACCTTCTGGACTCACACTAAGTAGGATGTACAGCAAAGGAAGGCTACATGATATTGCACACTGTGTGAGAGGCA
>NW_019742018.1:754-898 GCF_002891405.2 Cryptotermes secundus
TAATTAGAATGATCAAGTCAAGGAGGATGAGGTGGGCAGGTCATGTAGCACGAATGGGGGAGACGAGGAATGCGTATAGTATATTGTTGGAAAAGCCAAAAGGAAAGAGACCACTGGGAAGACCAAGGCATAGTTGGGTGGACA
>NW_019742019.1:0-446 GCF_002891405.2 Cryptotermes secundus
TATAATTTTAACGAAAATTTCTTTCAAGAATTCAACACAATATAATTAATATAAATTATTTTGTGAATGATTTTACACTAATTCTGTGAATTCTAGCAGACTTGTTGATGATTTACATTATATTACCGGAATTATAAAGAAAATTAGAACCATCCGCAGTTTGTTTAAAGAATTTTAATTGAATTTCAAATTAATTCAATGAAATATATGTAATTGTAACCCAAATTATTTGAAATGTTCACGTTAAAATAAAGAATTTCAACGAATTTTTAAAAGATTTCACTCTAATTTAAGAAATTCCTTCAAATATCTAATTATTACTGTATTATGTAACGAATTTTATAAATCGTTCTAAAAATCTAAGTTAATTTAAAGAATTTAAAGAAATTAGGGACGAAATTAACCTATTCCTTGAGAATTTATCCCAATATGCTTTGAAAATTTCA
>NW_019742020.1:0-1583 GCF_002891405.2 Cryptotermes secundus
AGACAGTAAAATATGGTCGCGAGTCCCAAGGGACTCGGACCAGAGTAAGACTGTGCTGGCAAGGACCAGCAGTACATACAAAAGACAGGCCCGTCCTCGCGTCAGAGAAGGCACCCCACAGAAACAAGATCATAACTGTCAAACGGTAATAATTAACATCTGGTCATGAGCCCCAAATGGGGCTCAACACCAAGACTTACTGACTGACTGACTGACTGACTTGACTGACCATCAGTCGCAGTGTGACTTTGACTTTGACTTGATAATTTATTTACATCCATAAACTGTTACACAAGTATAACGGGCAGTCAAATGAAAACGGGTCACCACACATAACTCACACAGCGTGCAAGTTGGTAACACCGCAATTTGCTTACCGTACAAACATCTGGTGGGGACTCGGGAAAGTACAGTGACGTGCCCTTGCACACTAGTTGTTTGTTTATTGTGCTGGAAGTAAGGTTAGCGCTACGTATGGTAGTCCAACATCAGTAATGGAGGCAGGTAAAGGAAAACAGCAAAGTGCAATGCGCTTTTTGACTGCTGAAGGAGTAGGAAGACGGGAAATGTATGTTGTTTATAGCGAACACAGCATGTCACATTCCCGTGTGCTGGCGTGGCATAAGAGATTCTGAGAGGGACATGCGTCACTGCGAGATGATGCTCGCCCAGGACAGGCTCACTGTGTCATCACTCCTGATGTTATTGCTGCGTTGGATAGTCATATCCGGGCAAACTGACGGATCACTTTGGAAGAAATTATTCTTTTGATGGGAATAAGCCACGATTCCATACACGCCATTGTGACAAACCATCTGCTGTACTGCAAATTTTGCACGCAGTGGGTTCAAGATCAACTTATGGAGGAGCAGAAGACTCCTAGAATGGCTGCATCACTGGGCCACTTTCAGCGATACCATGAGGAAGAGTATGCTTTTCCGTCCCATATTGCCACTGGGGANCTTTTTCTGTGATGGCGTCTGACCCAATTTTACGAACACTTCCCCGGGGTTTTCTCTCTTCTGATTTCGCTAAAGCAGCTCTCCTTTTTAATAATTTCCACTTATTTGGCTGTTTTGTTTAAATAACACGACTGTCACTACACTACACTCCAACTGCCATACAACCGGAAATTATAATATGTGCACTATGGTTTGAGCTACCTCCTTGTTATGCCACAAACAGCCTAGAAGGAAGTCGCCAGTCTCCAGTTTCAAACATGGTGAAATATCAACTGATGATCAGCCTCGAAGTGGTCGTCCTTCGACCGCCCGAACTGATGAAAAGTGAAAAAAATTCGTAAAATAATTCGTCAAACAGTAAACCAGAATTATTATTTGGAAGTTTTGAAAAGGCTGTATTACAATTTAAGGAGAAAACGTCCCGATTTGTGGCAAAGAGTTGAATGGTTCTTTCATCATGACAATGCGCCTGCCCACACAGCACAGTGTGCAGTGATTTTTGACCAAAAATGGTATGACACCCTTGCCTCAACACCCCCCCCCCCNCAAAAGATATAATATAATACTGATGAACTCATAATTTAGACTGATTTCAGTTAATATTATTAGCTTTAACATGAA
>NW_019742021.1:0-2747 GCF_002891405.2 Cryptotermes secundus
ACATATACACGGTGCCAAATCCCAGAAGACTGCTTTCTTTGTATACATGGCTGTTTGTAGGACCTCTGATACAGTGTGGGAATTACCCATTAATTAGGATTGCTATATCATGAGCATATCCTACTGTGAAGTGGCCTGTACTGTTGAGCTCCCAAAGATCATCCACGACCAGGCTCCACAGGAGAGGGGAAAGAACGCCCCCCTGCGAACATCCTCTCACTGAATACGCTCTCATGATCTCTCCAGACAATGTAGCACTTATATTTCTGCATTTCAGCATGGCATAGATCCATCTGCATATTACGGGCTCAATGCCTTTCCTTTCAGCAGCCTGTTTTATTGTCTCAAACGAGGTTCTGTCAGAGGTTCTCTTTACGTCCAGAAATGCTCCAAGAGAATATTCTTGTGTTCAATAGCATTCTCTATGGGTGTTACTGCACTATGCAATGCAGTTTCAGTATATTTACCTATTTGGTAAGCATGTTGGTTTCGGTGCAGAGGATGAATTTTCAATGCACCGTCCCTAATATGTCTATCTACCCCTTTTCCATCGTTTTCAAAAGGAAAGACGACAGGCTAATAGGACGATAAGCCTTAGCCTCGGTATAATAAAGTTTCTCGTGCTTCGGGGCCACATGAATAAACCCATTCGCCATGCAGGCTCTATATATGCGGCATACGTATGGGACTAAATGTTCTGCCCCTTGCTGCAGAAGTGCCGGTAAAACACCATCTTTTCTCGCAGACTTGAATGGTTTGAAGGTACCTAACGCCCATCTGATTTTTGATTGATTACCCAACCAGCAAGGTACCAGTCTCCCCTATTCGTTACGTATCCACATACATCCAGGTTCTGCTGGCCCCGCTCAGGAACTAAATCATCAATCAACTTTGAATCTAGGAAGTGAAATTTGAACAGTTCCTGACGGTACATTTTGTGTTGTTATGATACCTCTTTGAAAGCATATGTATCTGTGGATCGATTAAGACGGCTCATCAGATACACGCCAATTACTTACCAGGTGGCCTATGATATTTGTCCCTATTGTCAAATCAAAAACCTCATCTCCTTACAAACTACACAGGTAGGTTCGTTACCATGGTTTAGAATATTCAGGCTCGAATTCACCAGAAATTCTATAAGGCTCTCTCCCCTTGGGTTTGTGCCGGTGCGTGTTGGCATCACACCCAATGATGAGTTGCTTTTTCCTGCTACAGCAGTAGTCTTTGATGTCCCTCATTTCCTTAGTTCGTGGAGGTTCATCCGAGTCGTGTGGCAGGTAGACTGAAACAACAATCAGCTCCCTGCTGCCTCCTCGATATGGGTATGTTATCCTTACCGCTGTTGAACCCCTAGAACAGAGCTCCAGCAAAGGTCAGACATTAATATGATTCCTAATATAAACACAGTATCTTGCATTGTTACTAGGTACAGCAGAGTAAACTGCCCCCCCCCCCACTGTGTTAGTTAAGCCTCTTATTTGACCATTGTATAACCAAGGTTCCTGAATAAGTGCTATATTTGCCTTTCCCCCAGCTTGTTGCTGGCATAGAGCTGCCATGGCCACTTTGCTGTGGTGTAGTTTGATCTGAAGAAATCTCATGATGTGTGTATGTGTATTGTGTGTGTTGTTCATATGGATGTATTAGGTGTACGAGTTTGGATTAGTCATCTCTTCCAATTGGGGAGCGGTCAGTTTCCATCTTATGTCCCTCGCCGACCTCAGACTCGGTTTCGTGTGAAGGGGCCTCCTGATCCGCTTTGCTTCTGTCATCCGATGTAGTGGGTATCTCATCCCCCTTCACTTCACAGACCGAGTTGGAAGATACTATATCTGACACAGGTTCTGCCTGGTGCTGAACTTCGGGATCATTCAGCACCCTAACAGTCCTCTGTGAGAGTCCTGTGAATATTTTGTAACCGGTCCTCTTTATAGTACTATAGGAGTCCCGGTCTAGGAATAAAATAAGTCTCTGGCTTTTCGACTGAGATTGCTTAACGAATGCCCTCCACTCTCAGTATGAAGTCCTGGATTGAGATCTGCAATCCATTTCAGCAGGTCATCCTGATTCTGGGCAACTTTGTCCCTAGTCCGGAGAGCTACTTTAACAGGCTTGGGCAGGTTCCTGGCATCAGTAACCTTCAGCCTGGCACTTGATTCCAGCCTGTGGGTGTCAATTGCTTTGGTGAGCCACTGACTAGACTGTTGGTCGGCGCATGCATAAATAAGTGCACCTCCCACTAGTCTGTAGGATTTCAGGTGTTAGTTCTCCCTTTGGAGTCCTACGTAACACCTCCTCCAGTGCTTCCAGAATGTAATTCTGGTCATCTTCGGTAAGCTTATCCTCAGGATAAGTTTCCTTGAAGATAGCTACCTTTATATTGGTCAGAGCCTCCTTGTGAGTCCCTGGTCCCATAGAATCCCTGGGCCTTTTTGGCCTCTTAAAGGTACCGGTGGGGGTTTCTCCCTGCTTGAACGAGCCTGCATTTCCCGGTTGCTGACTGCCCCAGTACCTGCTTTGCTTGCCCCAGCTCTTGCCTTTTCCAGCTTCTGTCTAGCACATCCAGCTTTTTTCGCTATATGGAGTCCACCTACTCCAGAGACTAGGTATCCAAATGCCTCTCCTAGTGAAGGATGATGGATAATGTCCAAAAACATAATAATTGTAAAAATTAGTCTCCTAATACGAAATCAGGTGGTACGTGTAGTAACGACTGTGCTTTAAAGGGTTAAGGACGTCATGTA
>NW_019742021.1:2897-7022 GCF_002891405.2 Cryptotermes secundus
TTCTTTACTGTTAAAGAAAGCAGACAGAAGTTGTGCTTGTTTCTGTACTGACGTGCAGTTTATTGTATCTCGAGGCTCTGCTATCTTTAGGAACGTCGCTTGTATTTGCAGGGAGCCACCAAGCGGTGATTGGTGTATTTATTGACTTAGGGGCGTTAGAGTGAAGCTGTGTTTAGTCCTACACTGAGCCATCGATTTTGTGCATGTTGCTCTCACTAAATTGGTGGCACGCGGTAGCTTAGTTGGTTGAGGCACTATGCTACAAGCCGGAAGGTCGCGGGTTCCATTACCGATGAGATCATTGGATTTTTTATTTGACATAATCCTCCACAGCTACAAAATAATCCTGGGGTCGACTCAGCTTCTAACAGAAATGAGTACCAGGAATCATCCTGGTGTGTAAAGAGTGGCCGGCGCGTAAGTCTGACAAACTCACCGACATCTTTGAGCCAGTTGTCTAGAAAATGTGGGAGCCTCGACGTCTCAGNTAAGGCTGTGTTCGTTTTTGTAAGGACATCGACGATGTAAATAACATTTACAGTTTACATGTTAAATATATTAATAAATCTATATAAAATATATACAGGGCCTCTGTCAGTCCAGGCTCAGTACAGCAGATTATGCGCTATTTCTAGTACTCTCCGCTACAACGGCAGTCTAGTCACTTGAACAGTCGTATGCTTGACCGCTGCCTAGTTTAAGCCTCCTATACTTTATATTTCGGCTTTCTCCTTGTCCAATATTGCGAACATTTTCGTTATCATGATTTTGTATGACTTCTGCTTGTTGCCTGCATAATTTTGTTATATAGTCATATACATACGGAATTTTGAATGCCATGTGTAAATAGCGAACCGGTGTACGCATTGGAAAATTGCCAATGTTGCGGAGAACCTTGTTTTGTAGGTGCTGCAATTTCACTAGATGGGTGTCTGCCGCAAACTTCCAGGCGGGACTAGCATAAGTCATTACGGATCTAATGAGAGCTTTGTGGAGGTTCAGTTTAATGTTAGCGCTTAATCGCTCACTTTCTAATAAGGAATACAATCTTATAAATGTTATGAAGGCCTTCATTTCGATCATTTCTATGTGCAATCTCCATGTAACCCCCCTATCCAAGATTACACCCAGATATTTTACACTGTTTACAAGTGGAATATATCTTCCATTCAATGTAAGATGAGACATAGGCTGACGACGACTGCGAGAGAAGTAGATCCCCTGAGTCTTATCTTAATTAATTTTTATATTCCATCGCTCACACTAGGTCTCCATTGAGCTGAGACCGCGCTGGAGTTTTCTAACAGCAGAGCCCTACTTGCGATCTGTCGCATACAGACAGGTGTCGTCTGCAAATAGGGCTAGATGAACGTGATAGGTTTGGGGGGCATGATTTACGTATATATATTGAAATGAGCAGGAGGCATGACCGAACCTTATGGCACTCCTGCTTGCATTTCTCTTGGCGTAGATATTTCACCTTCCGCTGAAAATTTGAATTTTCACTGTGAACGAATAGTTCCAATAAGCTTGATTAAGGTAGTCGATAATTCCAATTTTGACAACTTATATAGCAAGATCGTGTACCATGTAGTGTCAAAGGCTTTCTAGATGTCGAAGAACACCGCAGCCATAGACATTTTATTGTCGAAATTAAAAGTCAGATGGTCGGTAAGGTTGTAACTTTATCTTCCTTCGAAGGTCTTGGAAAATGGGACAGTCGAAGACAGTGACTGAATAAATGGGTCCGATATACCAAAGGTCGCCTTGGAAGGTGCCTCAGGCATTTACTTTAAATGCCATCAATTCCGCAGGCCTTAAGTTCAAAGGATTTGTTAATTCTGTAAGTCAGATGGTCTTATCCTCTGACGGGGGATGTTGTCTAAGTCTTCGAGTAGAGCTTGAACTCTAGCCTCCACCTGCCTGTTGCCCCGCAATTTTGAGACTAGAAGTCAAAATGCATTGCCTAAATGTTTCAAGACTTGCGACAATGGTTTTACAGCGATTACTTTAGTATGTCAACACCTGGACAGGCAATCTAGCTTAAGAATGCCTGAGTTAGCAGAATACGTAATAGCACTTCTGCAAGTCGCGTTGTAGGTACACTGGAGTATAATAATATTATTAAATAAGCAGCAAAGAGGACCACAGACCCACCAACAGCCAATTAGAATATACCACTTAGGGAATTGAGGACGAAAGTAGGAGTTAACCTCCCTCTTTCGCCAACCGCTGAGTCAGCAAGTTAATGATACTCGTATAAATTGCTGAATTCAGGAGACTTAGGGATCTGATCTGAAACGTAATAACCAGTTGTCAGCCGGAGGCTCTATCCGATATGGGTGCCACGAGATGGTGGATGGCGACATTTATCTGCATTTCTATTGCAAGTAAGTCTCTTTGCTCATATAAGCCATGCTGTTAAACATTAGTGTTGATAAAAGTGTTGTTGTGTGATCTCAAGTACAGTCTCCAGTGTACCCCAGCGAGAGCCAGGGTAGAATAGGGTAGAAATTGTGTAGAGAGTGACAGGCAATGAGGGAAGCAACAGTCTCACGGTACCTCCCCCCAAGAGGGAAATTAGAAAGAGAGTAGCGAGAAGGTGTTATGTAAACAGGCCGAAGGCAGCCCTTTTGATGTAAATATCAGTGTAAATAGACCAGTGTACATAGGATAGGATGTACGCAGCGAGTTTTGATTCACCCCTCCATAACCAACCCGTCAACGACCGCTCCCGAGCGATCATAACCAAGACAGCCGACGGCAGCCGAGTGCAGCGAAGAGCCTAACTAAAAGGGTGGCGACGGACTAAATTAGTTATATTTTCTCCCCCCCCCCCGCGGTGTAACAGATACATTCACACAGACATTCCTAAACCATTAGGTAAAATTCAATTTGACAGTACATTNGTATCAACTGAACTTCTAAACAGTCAGAAGTTGCGTTGGCTTTTTCGGATGGTTGAAATTTAAGCCCTGACGAACCATAAATAGCAGTTGGTGCCCTTGGTCCATTCATCTTTAGAGGGGATTTCGCAATTGGCCATATAGCCTGAGGTATGACTTCAGTGTTACCTGTCTTTGTTTCCCACCATTCAAGTGTCTTTTTACGGATCTTTTGCCTGCTTGACTTCGTGACCCAATTAACTGCTGTTGTTGTGAAACAAGGCCTCGAGACTTATTTTGCGACATCACATTATTACACGTGCTGTAACTACAATTCAACGTAAATATAACACAAATATTTACCAAGTAGTTTCACAGTCAGTACTTTCGTGTTAACTACTCTCACTAGAATGTCGAACTGGCCATGCTGGCTAACCACTGTCTACTGTCGGCACCACTGCCTTCTGTCCACACCACTACCACAGCTACGATTGTTATACTTCAAATCAGACAAGTGAGAAACGTCCCCTCCAGCAGCACATCTGTTAGGTTACAACGGTGAAGTGTTTACTGTCTCGTTGCCTAGCAGCAGCACATCTGCTGTTACGTTACAGCGGTGAAGTGTTTACTGGCTCGGCAAATAACACGCAACAAATAGTAGAGCTTGGCGTGTGAGATCCCCAGACTTCACCGTGTGTGATATCTTCTTGTGGGGATATGTAAAAGATCACGTTTATGTTCCACCGCTACCCACTAACCTCGATGACCTTAAACATCTAATAACAACAGCGATTAACTCAGTGCATCGTGATATGCTGATACACGCCTGGGAGGAATTCTCTTATCGCATTGATGTTGCCCGTGCTGCAGGTGGTGGCCAAATTGAACATTTGTAAGATAGGAAATAAAAGTTGATTGTGAGTAGAATACTTGTGACTTGGCTGGAGTTTTGTATTACTTTCCTTTAATAAAATATTGCATAATAAAATCGGTTCATTCTTTTTTAATAACCCTGTACTTCAAATCGGACAAGTGGGAAACGTCCCCTCCAACAGTACATATACTGTTATGTTACAGCGGGGAAGTGCTTACTGTCTCGTTGCCTAGCAGCAGCAATATCTCCTCTGCTGTTCCGTCACAGCGGGGAAGTGTTTACTGGCTAGAAAAGTAATACGCAAAAACTAGTAGAGAAAACGCATATGCAGTCATGGATCATAAGTCAAGGAATTAAAGGAGAAAG
>NW_019742022.1:0-209 GCF_002891405.2 Cryptotermes secundus
TGCCTTTCGAGCTTGCTAGCTTTCCGTTGCTAGCTTGCTAGCTTTACGTTGCTAAAATTGCGTTGCTACCTTGCTAGTTTGCGTTGCAAACTTGCTAAATTTCCGTTGCTGGCATGCTAGCTTTGCGTAGATTGTTTGCTTGCTTTGCGTTTCTTGTTTGCTTGATTTTGTTGCTAGCTTAATATCATTGCGTTGCTATAGTGCTCTCT
>NW_019742022.1:214-972 GCF_002891405.2 Cryptotermes secundus
AGCTTTGCATGCTTGGTAGTTTCCGTCGCTGGCTTGCTAGATTTCTATATATGCGTTGCTAGCTTGCTAGCTTTGCTTTGCTAGCTTGCTAGCTTTGCGTTGCTAGTTTCCTAGCTTTGCGTTGCTAGCTTGCCACCTTTCCGTTGCTAGCTTGCTAGCATGCTAGATTTGCGTTGCTATCTTTCTAGCTTTGCGTTGCAAGCTTGCTAAATATCCGTTTCTAGCTTGGTAGATGGCTAGATATGCGTTGCTACTTCGCAAGCTTTGCGTTGCTTGCTTGTTAGCTTTCCGTTGCTAGCTAGACAGCTATGAGTTTCTAGCTTGCCAGCTTTGCGTTGCTTTCTTGTCAACTTTGGTTGCCATCTTGTTACCCGTTGCTGACTTGCTAGCTTTCTAGATACGCGTTGCTAGCTTGCTAGCTTTGCTTTGCTAGTTTGCTAGCTTTGCGTTGCTAGATTCGCAGCTTTGGGTTGCTAGCTTGGAAGCTTTGCGTTGCCAGCTTTCTTGGTTTGCGTTGAATCTTGCCAGCTTTCCGGTTCTAGCTTGCCAGCTTTGCGTTTGTAGCTTGCCAGCTTTGCTTTGCTAGCATGGCACCTTTGAGTTTCTAGCTTGCCAGCTTCCCGTTTTTAGCTTGCTAGCTTGCTAGATATGCGTTGCTAGCTTGCTATCATTTCGTTGCTAGTTTGTTAGATTTGCTTTGCTAGCTTCCTACATTTGCGTTGCTAGCTTGCAGCTTTGCGTTGCTAGTTTGTTGGCTT
>NW_019742023.1:0-1682 GCF_002891405.2 Cryptotermes secundus
AAGTCCCTAGTGAAAGCCAGAACATCGGAGACAACAAAACCCCAGTCGAAGCCCTCCCAAGAAGAAGACTTCACATAGGTCCGAAGGCGGAAGCGGCAGAGCACAACCGAGTCCGCCCCGATTTCAAAGAAGGCAGCGGCTGCCACAGGCAACAGCCAGACCAAAGAGGTGCCCACCCGNAACTACTTTGCTCCTCTCAGGGTGACAACAATGGACACCGACACTGCTGGTGACGGAGCCACTGCGCTGGAGGAGGGAGCCACTACTCTGGAGGTGGAATCATCAGGCAGAGCAGGCAGGCCACCCCCAATAATTCTAACGACCATAGTGAACCTCATTCACTTAGAAAAGCAATTGAAGAATGTTGTCAAAGGCGACTTTGAGTTCCGCAGTACCAGAAACGGGACCAGAGTCCTCACCAAAAACATGGCGGATTTCGAAGCCGTCAAGTCCCATCTATCCAACAACAAACTTTCATATTTTACCTCCTTTCCCAAGTCCCTAAAACCCATAAAGGCCGTAATCCATCACCTCCCTCACAATACCCCTGCGGAGGATATATCTGATGGACTGGTGACCCTGGGATTTGATGTGGTAAGCGTGGAACAGATGATAACCACCCGCGGGTCGCCTTCAGACGAAAGGATATCAAGAAAACATTCGCTCTTCCTTATCACCCTACCCCGGACGGCAAAATCACAAGAAATTTTCCATCTTCAAAGCCTTTACCACATTTCCATTCGGGCTGAGGCATATAGAGCACAGTGGCCTTACGCAGTGTCACAACTGCCAACTGTTTGGCCACGTCTGGGCCAATTGCAAACAACCTCCCCGTTGCATGTGGTGCGGGGGTGGCCACCTGCACAAAGAGTGTCCTGAGAAGGAGAACGCTGCCTCCACTCCAGCTTGCTGCAATTGCGAATTGAAGGAAGGAGAGAAACCCCATCCCGCCAACTATCGAGGATGCAGACACGCGAGGGAGGAACTGCAGAGGAGGAAATTGCAGAGAGCACCCAAAACTACGGCGGGAAGGGTGTTCTCCTCGAATAACGTTACCCCTGGAGTCTCCTTTGCGGCAGCGCTCCGTGGCAGCACATCACAGGAGCGACGATCTCAGACTCTCCAAGTTCCAGTGGCAGTCCCACCAGAAGCCACGAAACCGAGCGTCCCGGTCCAAGTACAGGAACAAAAAACAGGTCAGTCAACTCAGGCTACTCTTGTAAACAGTCCATCTCTCGACAATATGTTGAGAGTAGTGACTGTAGTACAGCAGATTATGACAGAGGTCAGTGGTGCAGTGTCCGAGGAGGAAAAAATATTGGCCATTACCAAAATTGTTCTAAACCTAATGAAACAAAATGGCCACTAGAATTCATAGGCCCCTCAAAGTCATATCATTTAATGCGAAAGGCATTGGGAGGCAGAGCTATGAACTCAGAAAACAGCTGCAAGACCTACACGTAGATGTGGCTCTGTTTTCAGAGACACATATGAAACCTCATGAGAGGTTCTTTATTCCAAATTACCACTTTTATAGAATCGACCGCCAGTCGGGGAGAAAAGGCGGAACTGCCGTTGCAGTAAGAAAAGGCATTCCCCACAACCATGTAGACCTACCACCCCTTGTTTCAGTAGAAGCGACAGGGGTCTGCATACCAATTGGTAATAGCGAAGTGCTGCTT
>NW_019742023.1:3563-7750 GCF_002891405.2 Cryptotermes secundus
TATATATATATATATATAAGGGCATAATCTGCTGTACCTAGCCTGGACTGACAGAGGCCGTGTATATATTGTACATTTAAATAAGAAATAAGTGTGTATTGAAAATATGTGTAAATACAGACAATGGACTTATTAATACAGACTGACTAACAAATGACAGACCCGACCTCTTGTCAGAGAGGGCGCTACACATGGACAGGACAGTAACTTTCATTCAAAAGAAATATCTGGTCATGAGCCCCTGCTGGGTCTCGACACCAAGACAGACAGACTGACTGACCGTCAGTTGTAACATGACCTTGCCTTGCCTTGCCAAATATTCAGACCATCATCAGTCTACGAGCTAGCCACACCAAGCAGCATCAGCCAGCAAGCTTCGTCGCCAGCGCTCGGTCTTCGGAGGCATCGGCAGGCTGCACCAGGCACGACTGCCTCAGCCCTCCGCCTCTCTCACACCCGACTCACTGGGGCACCGCGCTTGGACTCGCCGGTGGTCATGTTACTGTCTGACCCGCTGGGCCTCATGACTCCTACGACCGCTCTCAACGACTAGCCTTTCACCAGCAGCCGTCGCGCTGCGATCAAGCAACCTCCAACTCACGCTGCCGCACGGCAACCAAGCAACCTCCAGCCATGGCCGCACTGTGGCCAGGCCACTCATCGCAACTAGCCTCTCTCCTTACTGGCGCGTGCCGCGCTACCTCTCCGATCAAGCATCTCAGCAACCACGGTCCTTTTCAGGACCAAGAAACTGTTCTGAAGAAGTGGGTTGTCATCAGAGTAATGAGAAAACTACACATAAGACCCCCACAACTGCAATGAAGAGGATCATCTAGAACTGTTGATATATATTCCATCAGTCAAAACTTTCATGGAAAGAAATGAAGGTTCATCATGAAGTTCACAAACAATAGCTTGCCTACTGTGACAAATGGAACCCTTTACAGTCCCTCACAATCTATTTCCATCTTACACAAACTGAATTTGGTAATTTTATTGTGTTAGAAAGTGAGATTTTTTAAAATTTGTTTTTTTTTTTGTTACTGACAGAAAGCATGGGCTACATGAATAATAAGATGCACACATGGATTTGGCAAAACCCACTATTTTCAAAAAGCTTTTCATCGTAATCATAATTCACACATTAAATAAAATAAGTGACTTTCAGTGTAAATTTCAGTGCTTTAGTTAGGGCAAGGCACTGTTGGTGTCCATGCTAGATGGCCCTTAAGCACCGGCATACTAGAATGCTTTATTTCTGCCTGAACCTCAGCTCCACACAGTGAAGAGACCCTGGGTGTTGTAGGCAGTGAATCGCTATTCTTCATGAAACACAGAACGCACATAAATACTCTGTGGGCAAAATGCAGTTCTTTTAATGCTAAAGCATATGGTACATACAATTGCCACTGCACTGTAGAGGAGTTATTACCACCAAACTGAAACATTTTGTGAGCCTGTCATGTTATAAATTTCTTTTTGCCAAAAAAAGATAATGCAATAAAATTATTTATATTTCAAAAATGTTTTACAACATATGAAATGAGAAACTTACCTTTGGCAGTGATGGTGATGTGTGTACTTCACAAAGTTATGATGACAACATATTGGTACCATTGTTGACAGATAGTTAAACTGTACTGGGATGAGGGGATCTATGGTGCCATGTTGTGGATGCATGCCAACAGTGTTGTATTGAAAGAAGGCAGTTTCTTTATAAATCCAAATTACATTCAAAGTACACTACAAAATTTTTACATTTTATTCCTAATATCCTTGTGAACAAAAAGAGAAGTTAAAATGGTCATACTGTCTCTCTTTCTGTCACACATATACGAAGGGGGACCCAAATATAACCGGAAACGACCTGTTGCGCGCGCATGCTTTGTAGTTATGAGTTGTGCTACTAGGTGGTGTTAGCTGGGGGTCTCCCGCGACTGTTAGTGAGCTGGCATCAGTCTGAGTTAAGTGGTTTGTCTGTGGTGCTCTGTTGTGTGTGTTCCTGTTTCAACCCTTTGGCGATTAGTGAGATGGCCGACCAGAAGGAACAAAGAGTGTGCGTGAAATTTTGCTTTCTGTTAGGGAAAACTGCACTTCACTCTTCAAGTCGCGGCAAACATTCACGCGGTTTTCTCTTTGGTCATCTCCGAGCAAGCGAGGAACAAATTTTGCAGACACCCGTCTCATGTGCAAACCTTCGGTTAAAATTCGCTGGACCGTGCTCCATGAGATGTTCGTTTCCTCAGAAAGTTGGTCAATGGTCTTTCGACGATCTTCATCAATTGCACGTTTGATTTTGGCAATGTTTTCGTCATTTCTTCCTGTCGAAGGACGCCCGGGGCGTGGCATGTCTTCTGTTGACATGTTGCCAGATTTGAAACGGGAAAACCACTCGTAGACCTGTGATTTCCCCAAAGCATCATCATTAAAGGCTTGCCGAAGCATCCCAACAGTCTCGGCTGCAGTTTTCCCTAACAGAAAGCAAAATTTCACGCACACTCTTTGTTCCTTCTGGTCGGCCATCTCACTAATCGCCAAAGGGTTGAAACAGGAACACACACAACAGAGCACCACAGACAAACCACTTAACTCAGACTGACGCCAGCTCACTAACAGTCGCGGGAGACCCCCAGCTAACACCACCTAGCAGCACAACTCTTAACTACAAAGCATGCGCGCGCAACAGGTCGTTTCCTGTTATTTTTGGGTCCCCCTTCGTACATGTGAGTCACAATACATGTGGGGATTTTGCGCTTGAAAATCGCTGTGTATGTTAAAAATGAATAAAATATATGACTCACTGAACAAAGAAGGAGCATGATGGAGAAGGAATAGGAAGCAATATGACAGAGTCAAAATGGTTGGGATGAGTCAAGGAAACTGCATGCAGCTCACTGGGCATGTGTGGTAGCTTCTGCTGTGTCCATGGAAATAGAACACTGCTCTTCATAACAGTGAAATAAAATGGCAAATGTCAGAATGTGGATAGCAGAATTGCATACAACAAGAGTCAACTGTGTGTACATCATACATGCTGAAAGTCATGGGTAGTGGAGAAGGCCAAAATAGTATCCTTGGACAGCAGAGCTATGAGAATTGCCTTTTGGGCTGCTGAGGACTGCTGTTTGGTTGATTCCCTGTGCAAAGTGGAAACCATCCATACAGATCTCTATGGTACAACATTCAAGAAGCTGCAATACACATTTCATGACAAGCAATTATTTTTCAAGATGGGAGTGCATAATTGACACTGTGACAATCACAAAATAGGTAAAAAGGTTTCCTCATTTTTCCACCTTGAACTGTCACTTGTTTGGGCCCTACAAGTATCCTGTAAGATGCCAGCACAACGGCAATGATGAAGCAGCCATGGAAGCTTGTGAGACATGCTGGAACAAATTTCTGTGACACTGGAACTTATAATCTTCTGTAATAATTGCAAAAGTGTGTTCTCATTCTACAGATATCATGGGAAAGCATCTAATAAACTGCTAATTAAAACTATTAAGCCCTATGTACATGTTACTCATGAATTTTATTTACTTGGTCACAGTAAAACAGACAAAATATTTCTATCAAGCAGCAAATTAGCTGCATTCAAACATTATTTCTCTTTCTTTAGTACCATTTCCATTTCACAGACTCCAATGGATGAAAAGCCTGAATCTCTTTTTTTTTTTCTACACAACCTTTCCTTTTCAGTTTCTTGCTACCCATTTTTCAGTACCTTGCTAAACTATCCACTTCAGGGCTTCTCCATAAATCACTTTCCTTTAAATTTTAATTGTAATATCCTTCTCAGTATCTCTGTTTTATTCATTTTTTTTTTACCCAGATAAACTATAGCAGTTTGTTGTTTCCTTTTGACTGTGCTAACAAATTCTAAATCCATTTCAATTTCTTGCTACCCATTTTTCAGTACCTTGCTAAACTATCCACTTCAGGGCTTCTCCATAAATCACTTTCCTTTAAATTTTAATTGTAATATCCTTCTCAGTATCCCTGTTTTATTCATTTCTTTTTACCCAGACAAACTATAGCAGTTTGTTATTTCCTTTTGACTGTGCTAACAAATTCTAAATTTCACTTTATTTAAAAACATTGTTTACAATTATTGTTTTTCCTTCAGTACTTTTCCAAAATTCCTTATCTGTTGTCTGCCTCTGGCTTTTGTTTCAATGTAATTA
>NW_019742023.1:7809-8001 GCF_002891405.2 Cryptotermes secundus
GACAAGAACAAACATTTAATATACAAATTGTAAAGTAGTTAATCTAAAAATATATGAATACAGAATCTAACATTTTTTGTTTGATCATTATAGTATTTTAAACAAAAGTATCCATTCTTTGCCCAGGATATAATTGCAATCGCTCTGAATTTCGCTGTATTTAGTGGCTAAAACGTTAATGAAGGAATAACA
>NW_019742024.1:0-2213 GCF_002891405.2 Cryptotermes secundus
TCTAAAGAAAATTAGAACCATTCGCAGTTAGTTTAAGGAATTTTATTAGAATTTTGAACGAATTCAATGAAATATATATAATTGAAACCTAAAATTCTTTGAAATGTTCGCGTTAAAATAAAGAATTTCAAAGAATTTATGAAATATTTTACTCTATATTAAGGATTTCCTTCAAATTTCTGATTATCACTGTTTTATGTAACGAATTTAAAAAAATGTTCTTAAAATCTAAGTTAATTTAAAAATTTAAACAGATTATGAACGAAATCAACCTATTTCTTGCAATTTTTCCGAATATTCTTTGACAATTTCTTGTAAATATAACACATAACAGACAATATGTGAAAGATTTCTTAGTATTAAATGGAATACTGTCCAAATCATTGACGATTTCTACATTATATTAGGGAAATTGAAGACAAATGTGATTGATATTATGTTAATTTTAACGAATATAAAAAGGGTTTTGAAAGATTTCAATGTAATGTATGGAACTTTAAAATTTTTTTCCAGATTTCAAGTAATTCTAAAGAATTTCAAAAATTTGTCAAAGATTCCACTTTAATTTATGCAAAACTATTAAATATTTTTACAGATATTTATTTATTAATCTATTTTAATCAAATTTTGAAGGATTTTATGATTCATTGAGGAATACTAAACTAATTTTGATTTTCTTAATCCAGATTCTAAAAATTTTAACCAATAACTCCTTCTCGATTTCAAATTAATATAAATTATATTAATTATGTTGTGCAAGATTTCACATTTTTTTTGGAATTCTAGCAGACTTGTTGAAGATTTACATTATATTTCCGGAATTCTAAAAAAAAATTAGAACAATCCGCAGTTAGTTTAAGGAATTTTAAATGAATTTTGAAAGAATTCAATGAAATATATATAATTGTAACCTAAAATGCTTTGAAATATTCACGTTAAAATAAAGAATATCAATGAATTAAAAAAAATCACTTTAAATTAAGGAATTCCTTCAAATTTCTGATTATCAGTGTATTATGGAACGAATTTGAAGAATGTTCTTTAATGTAAGTTAAATTAAAGAATTTAAACAAAATATGAACGAAACAATCTATTTCTTTACGATTTTTTTGAATATTCTTTGACAATTCCTTGTAAATATAACAAATTACAGACAATATGTGAAATATTTCTTTTTATTAAATGAAATTCTGTCCAAATTATTGACGATTTCTACATTATATTAGGGAAATTTAAGTACATTCTGATCGATATTTTGTTTATTTTAATGAATATAAACCAGGTTTTTAAAGATTTCAAAGTAATGTATGGAATTTTTGAAAAATAATTATTCCAGATTTCAAGTAATTATAAAGAATGTGAACAAATTGTCAAAGATTCCCCTTTGATTAAGGAATGCTATTGAATTTTTTTACGATATTTATTTATTAATCTATATTAATCAAATTTTGAACTATTTTATGATTCATTAAGGATTACTAAACTAATTTTGTCCTTCTTACTCCAAATTCATATAATTTTAACCAATAACTCCTTCTCGATTTCAACTTAATATAAATTATATTAATTATGTTGTGCAAGATTTCACAAAATTTTTTGTAATTCTAGCATTCTTGTTGACGATTTCTATTATATTTCCGAAATTCTAAAGAAAATTAGAATCATCCGCAATTAGATTAAGGAATTTTAATTGAATTTTGAACGAATTCAATGAAATATATAAATTTAAACTAAAATACTTTGAAATGTTCAGGTTAAAATAGAGAATTTCAACGAATTTATAAAAGATTTCACTCTAAATTAAGGAATTCCTTCAAATTTCTGATTACCATGTATTATGTAATGAATTTAAAAAAATGTTCTGAAAATCTAACTTAATTTATAGAATTTAAACAAATTATGAACGAAATCAACCTATTTCTTGACGATTTTTCCGAATATTCCATGACATTTTCTTGTAAATATAACAAATTACAGACAATATGTGAAAGATTTCTTATTATTAAGTGGAATTCTGTCCAAATTATTGACGATTTCTACATTTTATTAGGGAAATTTAAGTCATATCTGATTGATATTTTGTTTATTGTAATGAATAAAATCTAGATTTTGAAAGATTTCAAAGTAATGTATGGATTTTTTTAAAAATAATTATTACAGATTTCTTTTTATTATAAAAAATTTCAACAAATTGTCAAAGATTCCACTTTAAT
>NW_019742025.1:0-848 GCF_002891405.2 Cryptotermes secundus
AAACACTTACTTTTCTCGAAAGTAGGTGTTCTGCAGTTGCCACACCGTTATAATAATTGTATTCATAGACATGGTAATTTTGATCAAGATAGGGTTCCAAAACGGAAGGAATAGTTTCTTGAAATTTCTTTCCTTCACCAGAATAAAATTCTAAATTTCCAATATAGCCTGAAGTGCTTTCAGTAACTACACGAACAAGTAGGCCATACTTTATAAGTTTCCCAGGATTATATGTTCGCATATTGCACTACTCACTGACAGCTTGCTACGTACAGGTTGAAGAAATAAAGGCATTTATTTTCCTTTGCAGGGGCATACAATTACAGTGAGGTCACGTAACTGATTAGTCAGCAAACATTCCAGAGGCTTATCGCGCAGCTGCAGGCAGCTAAGTGCAAGCTCGGTGGCGTCAGAGCAATGTATATTGTGTTGCAAATTATCGTGTTCTAAAAACCTATTAATACGCGACCAGTCCATCACGTTTAAAAGCGAAAAACGTATTAATGTGTGCTCGGTCCACAAAGTGTTAAATAAAATAAATTATATTGTTTCAAACACACAAAGCAAAGCAGGTACATATGTATTAATTCAAAGTTAAAAATTTAAGAGAATACTGAAATAAAATGTGCTGATTTCATTGAAGCTGTTAAAAGTAAAGGTAAAGCTGTCCCCGTAACGGGCTGTGAAAGCCCATAGGGTTGTGAGATGTCGAGACTCCCACACTTTCTATAGCCAGTCAGCTCACAGATGGAGTTAAAGTTTTCAGCCACACAGGTTGGCAGCCCTTTAACCCTCAGGAAGATTCCTGGTACTCATTTCTATCAGAGGCTGAGCTGACCCCAGGCTCA
>NW_019742026.1:0-10537 GCF_002891405.2 Cryptotermes secundus
TATAAAACTAATCAAGAAATTCATGGTCTAAACACTAGGGACAATGCTGACCTTCATTTTCCATCTGCTAGATTAAAATTGGGGGTATTTAAATCAAATCCGGCCCGTCACTTAAAGGTTAATCTAGCAGATGGAAAATGAAGGTCAGTATTGTGCCTTGTTTAAACCATGAAATTCTTGATTAGTTTTATAAAGATGCTTATTTCTCACAACAAATATCATCAAAGAAAATACATATTGAGAATAAAATGGTAAAATTTCCCAATTTTTAAAAAGTTGTCTACAAGGGTCTCTACATCTAGTCTTAGTCATAATACGGAGCATTCGTTTTTGCATCTTAAAAACACTAAGACTATGTGGTGAATTACCCCATAATAAAATACCATAAGATAATAATGAATGAACATATGCAAAATATATCATTCTTAAGAGTATTCTCCATCATAATGCGCGTGACAATCCTGATAGCATAACAAGTGGAACTTAACTTTTTTTAGAACATTTTCAATGTGCCCCTTCCATGACAACTTTTCATCAATAATCAATCCTAGAAACTTGATATTTGTAAGATCAGTGATATGCTTATCTGCAAAAGTAATGTTTAAATCAAGCTTCTGACTATTTTTAGTCTGAAATATTAAAAGATGTATTTTGTCAAAATTTAAATACATGAAATTACTCCTAAACCACTTATTTAAGTCATCAAGAGCGGTATTTATCTCCGTCAAAAAGTGTACAGGATTAGAACCTGTTACAATCATACTAGTGTCATCAGCATACATCACTAATGTATTACTTTTAGAAACCGTCAAAGGCAGATCTTTAATAAATAAAAGAAAAAATAGAGGGCCCAAGATAGATCCCTGCGGCACCCCGTGCTTGACTATCTCCCATTCAGAGTAACTATTTCTAGAATTATTTTGAATTATCACCCTCTGGTATCTCTCTGTAAGGTAAGATTTGATCATGGCATTGAATTTCCCTACAATGCCATAGTATTCAAGTTTATTCAACAGGATTTTATGATATACTAAGTCAAAGGCCTTCTTTAAATCGCAGAAGATACCTCCCACAATCTGTTTATTATTAAAAGCAGTTAATATATCATGTGTTAATGTATAAGCTGCTTTATCAGTAGAAGATTCACTTCTGAAACCATATTGCTACTTTGCCAATATTTGATTTTGAACCACCTGTTGGTGAATTCTTAAGTAGATAACTTTCTCAACAACTTTAGAAAAGGATATTAACAAAGATATTGGTCAGAAGTTTGCTATATTTAGTTTGTCTCCTGATATATAAATAGGTTTCACATTTGAGTATTTTAATCTGGATGGGAAAATACCTTTTTCAAGGCATTTATTACATATATAAGTTAGTGGGGAGACTATATACGGGGAACTCCATTTCAAAATTTTAACTGAAATTTCATCGTACCCATGGGAATTTTTTGTTTTTAATGATTTTATAATCTTACGAATCTCCTGGGTTGATGTATTTACAAATTTAATCCTAGGATAGGCTCGTTCTGTATTTTGAAGACTATTTATGGCAGTTGTCTCATTTATATTTAGACCTATTATTTCATCTGCTATTGATGAAAAATATTTATTAAAAATACTTGATATTATGTGCTGATCATCTATTTGCAGACCGTTATGATTTATTAATGATATTCCTTCTTTTTTTGTTTTTCTACCTGTTTCTGTTTTAACAATATTCCATATAGTTTTGATCCTATTGCTGGAGGTTAATATCTTTTTATTGTATTGATATTTCTTAGCCTCCTTAATAACTCTTGATAGAATTTTACAATAACGTTTATAGAAATCTTTTAATGCCTGATCATTATTATATTTAATATTCAAATATAGCTCACGCTTATGATTAAGTGAAATTTTTATTCCTCTAGTCATCCAACTATTCTCTTTCTTGTTTACAATAATTTTCTTCTTTAAGAAGCATGAATAAAAAATCCTTAAATACGTATTGTAACGTGTTTACGTTACTGAAGACGCCGTAGAGATGGCTAATTGGTTTATTTAACAATCTAAGAGAAACGGCTACAATTAATTATCACAATATTACGGGTTTCCACACTTTACAAACCCTACAACAAAATCTCTTAACACGATCTTCACTTGTCTTCACGTACTAATAACGCGGGAGCTATACATGTCTCCCTGAATTACACACTCCAGATATAACTGGTTGTCCCGAACTAGCACTGATTCTCGCACACGCGTCTGTAGCTCGTAACTTGCGAACTGAGAACTCGTTGATAGCACACTTGGCGACTGTCACTTTATAACTCTCCTCGGCGACTGTTACTTTACAACTCGGCGACTGCCCACATTCCAACTGAAGTCGCTGACTGCTATGGTAGAACTGACTGGCAGCTGCTGTGCAGCTCACTTATATAGCTGCAGTGCTTGCCTGTTGCGTAATGAGTGCCACGTCACAGTAGGAAGTTGATTACGGGTACGTAGCGTTGCGCGTTACGTCACCGCGGAGGGGTGGGAGGGAGTGCTATGTTACCGCCACGCGCCTGTGGCCTGAGTTGCCACCTTGCAGTTGGGTAGGGAGGGGTTCTCCGTGGCGCAACATGTTACAGTATTATGGAAATTATTAAACATTTTATTTACATCATTTTCATTAAATATATCGTCCCACGTCTCATAACTCAATTTAAATTTAAAATCGTTTATAGAGCATTTATCAATATTTCTCATAGTTTTAACTTCATTTTTTTACTCATTAGTATATTTTCTAACTTAATTACCTGGGCATCATGATCTGATAAGCCGTTTACAACTGGAATGACAGTATAACCCTCAAAATGGGTTACATCAATATAGATATTATCAATTGCCCAGGCGCAGTCCTTTGTACTTCTTGTAGGGAAATTTATCGTGTTAGTTAAGTTATAAGTTGCAAGTAAATTATCCAATTGCTGTCTCTTATTACAATTTTCAGACAGATAATTAACATTTATATCACCACACATAATAATTTCTTTATTTGGTTTATTTAAATAATTTAGAATGTTATCTATACCCTTTAGAAACTGCCTAAAGTTTCCATTTGGAGATCTATAAAGAGATAGTATGTATAAGATGGTATCTAATAGATTTATTTTAACAGCACATGCTTCAATGTCTTGTTCAATACAAAACTTCTTCAAATTAATATTAGAAAAATTTAATGATTCGTGTACATAAATGCATGTGCCTCCCTTTTTAAGTGTTTTTCTACAAAACTCTGCACCAAGCATATAATGATATATAGTTAACCATATAATCTCCTGATTTGATAAGAAGTGTTCTGTTAGACATAAAATATGAGGGAGTTCAGGGAGCAATGATCCAAACAACTCATTGTTTTTATCCCTCAATCCTCTCACATTCTGATGGAACACTAAAAAGTCCTTATTCATATATTGGGTGTCTGAAGTAAGTCGCAAATTGGGGCATACCTTATCCTTATAATATGTTCTATTTGAAATGCACCCTGCAAGGTCACTTTGAGGATTTATAATGACTCGATTGACCCTGTTAGAATTTTCATCTACCATAAAAAATCATTAGTCCTTGTCAGCGGGATTTTCCTTTCTCTGCCAGTTGATCTAGGTTGGGGAGCTTTATTATGAGATGTTTCAGATTGTCTGTCTAATATCTCAGAGCTGCCACTTACATTATGATTAGATATATCAAATTGCCTATTTACTGTTTTATGAATACCATCTACCTGCTCATTTTCCTTACCTAAGTTTTTAGATACAATCATTTCCTGCATATTATTCCAATTCATAGATACTGGGATCATCTTACTTTTTTTAAAAATGTCTTTAATAGCACACAGAAGTATAGTAGCTGAAAGATCTTTGCCTTTTGTATTTAAGTGAAGCCCATGTCTAGTGTAATGCTATCTTTCAAATATTACTTCCAGTGAGAATGCATAATCAAATGGCTTCATATATTTACATAATTTTCTATTGAAAACCTTTATCTCTCGATTTACACAAGAATTAACTTCAAGATCCTGTCTATCTGGTAAATTCATGACTAAAATATTTGTATGTCCGTTCTCCCTTACAAAATTTCTTATTTGGGTCTGGCCATTACTTGTTTCATTTCTACTTACATCTTTAGTGCCTCCCCATAAAACCACATCATTTTTTGTAAAATCTTTTATATTTTTAACCCTGAACTCAAAATTGCTGATAAGTCTGCTCCTGGTTTAACTAAACCTGTAACACTATAGTCCTTTTCTAGGTTATGTTGTAACTTAACCGCTATTCCTCTTGCATGACTGTCTCCAATGATAAAAACATTGTGCCTTGGTTTATTTGTATTAAACTTCTTCTTTTTAAATTTCCCATTCGATTGGTGATATACTGCCGATACCGATTCAGGCTCATTGAGGTTAGAAAGTGCTGCATAGCGATTAGCAGTCGAAGGGAACTGTCCACTATGCTGTATTCCAATTGTATATTCCATTTCACCACAATTGTGTCAATACACTTGTATTAGGATGTGTTGCCAACACCAGTTCTTCACTATTGCTTTCTACACCTTTTACACATTCTTTGCATCTAATGTTCAGTCACCTTTCTGTCTGAGAGAAAACAACAAAAAAATCTGTCATGACAACCAGTCACCTGATGGCAGGTGCAGGGGAACTCAAACGGTGTCACGTATTTTAATTTGCTTCAAACAAAGGGCAACAGGTAACACGTGTCTATATTCAGTCACACATTGTCACACATCTTTAGAGAATCATTAGTTATCCTGTTACAAATCCTCAACATACTGACACCTCCATGTTATTACATGGATACAGACAGCATGGGAGACAGAAAACGAATGATAAACTTCAGCATTCATAGATCTTGGGAACTCTATGATGTAGTACCAAAGCACTGCTTTGTGGATGTGACAAAGAGAATTTACCGCAAACATTCAGTTTATACAGTACTTCATTTCATCTATCAGATCTGCTCAAAAGAAAATGGGACATCACAAGCAACATTCTACAAACTACAGTTGCCTGGAGACATTTCAGGAAAAAGAAACCTCCAGAATCTAGTCAACAGCGCAGTGGAGTTGTTTTATGTTCACAGACAAGACAAGCGGCATTTCTGCACATTTGTGTCATCTGCCTAAGAGTGCACATACAGCTCACCTCAGGTTCAGCCTTTATTTCTGGAAATGTTAGTGGGACAGGATCCTCTTCCTCTTCTGCATCTGATACTGCCTCAGCTTTTACATTCATGGCATGATTTGCATCATGACGTGTTGGGCATGTCTCACCATATAGACCCACTAAAGCATTCTCCAAATTACTACAGTTCTGTAAAAACCATCATATCCTTCTCAGAAATGGATGCACAACACCACACATTAAAAAGGCTTATGCTCTCCTTGCTATGGCTGTTTCTCGTAACATTAAACTCATAAGAGCTGTTCTGTATAGATGTTCTTCTCTACAGCTAACACGATCACTAGAAAGTACTCGGTTCATAGCTCAGTGACCTTCTCGAGAAACTATCGGTCACAAGGGCAGTACAGAAAATATCTGTTTTGGTACCTAAAAACATCATAATAAAGAGCTCCACAACTTGTAACCTTCATTCACCAAGCATAATTACATGATCAAGTCAAGGAGGATGAGATAGGCAGCTCATATAGCAGGCATGGGGGAGAAGAGGAATGAATACTGGATAAGTTGAGAAAGCCAGAAAGTGCTCATTACTGTGATCACACATGCTCATCACGTCTCTGTATCCTAAAGGAAACAGACCCAGTACAAACCCTTCCAAATTATTTCTTTCAAATCCACACTTAGGTCTCCCAAGTGGTCTGCTTCGCTAAGGTTTTCCCTCCAAAACATTGTATGCATTTCTCACTGTTGCATGTGCACTACATGACTTACCCACATCGCTCTCCTTGAATGCATTGCTCTCCTAAATAATATCCGAAACCGTTATCACCCAAGTGTATGAAAGTCCCCAAGTGTATTATGCAAACAAACAGAAGTGTGTCACAGAATATTTAGTTTCTCTGGCCAAGACAACTGACATATAATAAAATTCATGTCTGTGCACACAAGCATGAAACACTCAGAATTCTTTCAGGAAACATTTCTTCATCTCTATACAGTACAATTTTTGCCACTCTTGTTACAAGAGAATGCAGAATCTTGTGTAACCTTGAAACCAGTTCATCACATGATAAATATCTTGTGGGGTTCATTGGAATTAGCTCACAAGAGTCCTAGTAACTTAATGGTTCTAACAAGTATATCACTAAATAACTGAGACCAGTTCCATGACTCCCTAAGGATTTTTGCTGCTATAGAATTTCTCTAAGATACAGTTCCATTTATGCAAAATTTAATTTCATCTGCATCAGAACTGCTTAAAAGGAAACAGAAGTGGTACATCACAAGCAGGATACATTCGACAAACTATAACTGTCTAGAGACACTTCAGAAAAAGGCCTTCAAAGGCGAGTCAGCAGCACAGTGGAGTTGTTTCAAGTGCACAGACAGACAGAAATAGATGAAAAAGACAACTGGAATTCCTGCCTATTTGTGATATCTGCCTATCAGTGGACATACAGAAACATACAGCTCACCTCAGGTTTAGCCTTTATTTCCTGAAATGTTATTNCTCTGTCAGAAGAACGAAAGATCTGTTGAGATTATACAGAGATCAACTAAGATGGGTGGTAGGATTACTTACCAGACACTACCACCTGAAAGGACACCTTTACAAGTTGGGACTGACAGACAACCCAACATGTGAAAATGAATCAGCAGCACTCATCCTGTGTGATTGTGGGGCCATAGCTTATTTAATATTTTGTCACTTGTGATTATTATAATGGCCCCATAAGCAGGGTCCTACACTTTATTAAGAATGTAGGATTAACAAAGGGCTAAACCAAGGGCAAACAGAACAGTTCATTGAAGGTCACAGTGCCGTGGCCGGTCTTTATGATCTAACCATTACATACACACACACACACATACATACCCTTATCACTTCCTTGAATTGATCTCTCTCCCACAAAATAATGCAAATTGTTACAATGTGAAGAACCATGTAAACTTCCCACATGGATTATGAAAACTAACACAAGCTTGGCATAAAAAGTTTAGTTTCTTAAGATACGAGAATTGACTGATGACAATAAAATTCTTGTCTGTGCACACAAGCACAAAACCCTCACCATCCTTTCTGTCACAGCAGGAAATGTTTCTTCAGTTCCCTGTAGCAGAATTCTCGGCATTCTTGTTGCAAGAGAATGCAGAATCTTTCATAAACTTGAAACTTATTTTATCACATGTGGGTAGAAAATTAATTAATATACAAGAATCCTAGTGATATTGGATCACATTTCTAAAAAGTGTACCAGTACCTAGCTCTGAATATTTGCCCAAGTCTGTAAGGAAACATACTAATTATTTTGAACACACTGACGTGTAATTCTTTGTTCTCACAGTAGAGGCCGGCAGTGTTGCAGTGATTATGAAGCTCAGTGTCTTATTACACGTCCTGTAGTCTTACAGATTGTTGCTCAGTTCTGAAGAAAGCTAGTTCACCCATTTTGTGTGAGCATCTTGCTTCCAAAACGTCGGTAACTAGCTACCAAACTGCAGTTACGTCCTAGAAACAGTAAACCTACCCCACAAATTTACAACGCAGAACCGCAAAAATTCATTTGTATGCCTTGCATATACGTACATACCATAGACCATCAGCTCTCACGACGTCCATTATAAGTCGGATTGGTATGTGAACAGGCGAGAANCTTGGTGTCTAATTACACGTTTTGTAGTCTTACAGATTGTTGCTCAGTTCTGAAGAAAGCTAGTTCACCCATTTTGTGTGAGCATCTTGCTTCCAAAACGTCGGTAACTAGCTACCAAACTGCAGTTACGTCCTAGAAACAGTAAACCTACCCCACAAATTTACAACGCAGAACCGCAAAAATTCATTTGTATGCCTTGCATATACGTACATACCATAGACCATCAGCTCTCACGACGTCCATTATAAGTCGGATTGGTATGTGAACAGGCGAGAAAGGGCAGAAAACAGTAAAAATGTACATTCTACTAGAAACATGACCCGCAAAACGGGGCCATAGACTATCAGCAGAATCCCAACTAGAACTTGAAACTGCGGAATGATATCACTAACACCATAATTTGTAAGAATATGAGGAAACTGAATTTCTCTCGAATGATCTAATTATTTCCTAAAGAACACATAAAACTTACACACTTATATCATAAATGTAAGATCAGAAACCTAAATGCAAGACTTTGTTCTACTTGTGTGGCTGTTGGTCACTCGTGGTCAGCACGGTCAGCACCGTGAAACTCCCATATTATTGGTGGGCAACATGATCCCTATGAAACTTCAATGAAACCCTCCTGCCATCTACGTTGATCTTACATGACTAAATTAAAAGTGACCTCCANGTATTTCCTCAAGAATACATAAAACTTACACACTTCCATCATAAATGTAAGATCAGAAACCTAAATGGCAGACTTTATTCTACTTGTGTGGCTGTTGGTCACTCGTGGTCAGCACCGAGAAACTTCCATATTATTAGTGGGTAAAATGGAACCTATGACACGTCGGTGAACCNGGTCAGCACCGTGAAACTCCCATATTATTGGTGGGCAACATGATCCCTATGAAACTTCAATGAAACCCTCCTGCCATCTACGTTGATCTTACATGACTAAATTAAAAGTGACCTCCAGGGCCGAGAGCACAATCGGTAAGAAGGTATGCTACCTTAGCAACTATTTTGAGTATTCCCCCCTCGCCCCCCTCAAAATGCTTTTTTTCGCTACTACCAATAAATACTTTTAGATCTCTTGTACTGCAGGCTCTTTCCTTCTGGCGTTCCCACTAATAACCTATATGCATTCCTCGCCTCCCCATTCGTGCTACATGCCCTGCCAACGTCATCCTCCTCGACTAGTGATATTGAATAAAATTCAAAGTACAGTAGACTCTCGATTATCCGCGCGCTGTTTAACCGCTTTGCGGCTCAACCGCGGCAATGTATTTTTAAAGATTTTTTTTTTTCAGTGAGTATCACATTTGTTTAAATGTTTTGTATGACAGTCAATGTTAGTTTACTATAATTTAGAGAGAACTGTACTCGCATTTACGTCATCCATCGATATTCTCCCGTTATTTTTCTTAAAAGCTCGAAATCAGGTTTCGAAAGCTCGAAACCTACCCTTTTTCCAACAAGTAGAGAATGTTAAAGAACCTTGACCAGCAAGGAGCCATAAATCTGTCTGGTGTGAGACCTCAATTAGCAAAGGGACCAACAAAGACCAAACTCAGGCACCAGTCAATCTGTAGTAGTGGGAGGAAGGAGAGTTCTTTTGAAAGAAGAGTACGATCCTGTCTGTCACTGAACTGCATTCTTCAGTTGTTATTAATACAGTAGGCAGTTCAGTTGTGTGGGAAAATACAATTTAAGTTTTTGTGCGAGAAAGTGCCGAATTACCATTGTTTTTTTTATCATTGTGACTGGTTCTTCAATAATTTAAAAATAATGGAGCAGAAAAGGAAGCGTGTAGTTTTAACAATTAACCAGAAACTCGACATAATTAAGAAGCTTGAGCAAGGATGGTCTACCAGAAACCTAGCTTTACAATATTGTATAGGTGAAACAACAGTTCGCGATCTCAGAAAAAATAAAGATAAATTGATTAATTACGCCAGTAATTTTGATTCATCGAGTGGCTTATCAGGCAGAAAAACAATGAAACTGCCAACTTATGATGAGCTTGACAAAGCAATGTTGCAATGGTTTAACCAACAAAGGGCACAAAACATTCCTGTTTCAGGAATTATCTGCGCAAAACAGGCAAAACTATATTTTAATGCAAGGATAAGCAATTCATCTGCTCTTCAATGGACTGAGGGTTTGCTAGAGTTTCTGGAGCAACAAAGCGATTCTCTGCTTTCTGACAAATTGGTGTTACGCAGATTGAGAGCAACCATAAGGAAGAAAGAAGCCATGTCATTGAAACAGAAATCAATAACAGACTACTTTTCCTAAACATTCGTAGTTTTTGGTATTCATTCATCTTCCTTTATTTTAGTGCACAGTACTGTATAATGGTATTAGATTCAATTATTTTCGTGTTACGGCATTAGGATATTAGTGTGGTTAAAATTACAGTGTAGGTGTATTTCAGTGTATAAATCTACAATAGAACAGTTTCAACTATAATAGGCTATGTACCGTACTTCAGAAGCTTTATAATGAAGAACCATTGGCCTGCATCACAAAAGGTAAGCTTAAGTAGCGNATGTTATCATTCACTGCAACATGTTTGCAAAGCAGGAAAGTGATGCAGCTCAAGTTCAAAGTAGCTTTCTTGTGTGTAATTTAACTGTGGATGATGATGTTATCATTCGCTGCACAGTAGTTGCTGTTGCTGCACCGCAACTGCTAGTCACCAGGGATACTTTCTCCAACTTACGAAA